>NC_139941.1:28611617-28929117 GCF_963454915.1 Gymnoscopelus microlampas
CCACGCAACGCCCCAAATACCCACCCCACGCACGCCCCAAATACCCACCCCACGCACGCCCCAAATACCCACCCCACGCACGCCCCAAATACCCCACCCCACGCACGCCCCAAATACCCACCCCACGCACGCCCCAAATACCCACCCCCACGACCCCAAATACCCACCCCACGCACGCCCCAAATACCCACCCCACGCACTACCCCAAATACCCACCCCACGCACGCCCCAAATACCCACCCCACGCACGCCCCAAATACCCACCCCGCACGCCCCAAATACCCACCCCACGCACGCCCCAAATACCCACCCCACGCACGCCCAAATACCCCACCCCACGCACGCCCCAAATACCCACCCCACGCACGCCCCAAATACCCACCCCACGCACGCCCCAAATACCCACCCCACGCACGCCCAAATACCCACCCACGCACGCCCCAAATACCCACCCCACGCACGCCCCCAAATACCCACCCCACGCACGCCCCAAATACCCACCCCACGCACGCCCCAAATACCCACCCCACGCACGCCCAAATACCCACCCCACGCACGCCCCAAATACCCACCCACGCCCAAATACCCACCCCACGCACGCCCCAAATACCCACCCACGCACGCCCCAAATACCCACCCCACGCACGCCCCAAATACCCACCCCACGCACGCCCCCAAATACCCACCCCACGCACGCCCCAAATACCCACCCCCGCCCCCCAAATACCCACCCCACGCACGCCCCAAATACCCACCCCACGCACGCCCCAAATACCCACCCCACGCACGCCCCAAATACCCACCCCCACGCACGCCCCAAATACCCACCCCCACGCACGCCCCAAATACCCACCCCACGCACGCCCCAAATACCCACCCCACGCACGCCCCAAATACCCACCCCACGCACGCCCCAAATACCCACCCCACGCACGCCCCAAATACCACCCCACGCACGCCCCAAATACCCACCCCACGCAGCCCCAAATACCCACCCCACGCACGCCCCAAATACCCACCCCACGCACGCCCCAAATACCCACCCCACGCACGCCCCAAATACCCACCCCACGCACGCCCCAAATACCCACCCCACGCACGCCCCAAATACCCACCCCACGCACGCCCCAAATACCCACCCCACGCACGCCCCAAATACCCACCCCACGCACGCCCCAAATACCCACCCCACGCACGCCCCAAATACCCACCCCACGCACGCCCAAATACCCACCCCACGCCGCCCCAAATACCCACCCCACGCACGCCCCAAATACCCACCCCACGCACGCCCCAAATACCCACCCCACGCACGCCCCAAATACCCACCCCACGCACGCCCCAAATACCCACCCCAGCGCCCCCAAATACCCACCCCACGCACGCCCCAAATACCCACCCCACGCACGCCCAAATACCCACCCCACGCACGCCCCAAATACCCACCCCACGCACGCCCCAAATACCCACCCCACGCACGCCCCAAATACCCACCCCACGCACGCCCCAAATACCCACCCCACGCACGCCCCAAATACCCACCCCACGCACGCCCAAATACCCACCCCACGCACGCCCCAAATACCCACCCCACGCACGCCCCAAATACCCACCCCACGCACGCCCCAAATACCCACCCCACGCACGCCCCAAATACCCACCCCACGCACGCCCCAAATACCCACCCCACGCACGCCCCAAATACCCACCCCACGCACGCCCCAAATACCCACCCCACGCACGCCCCAAATACCCACCCCACGCACGCCCCAAATACCCACCCCACGCACGCCCCAAATACCCACCCCCCACGCCCCAAATACCCACCCCACGCACGCCCCAAATACCCACCCCACGCACGCCCCAAATACCCACCCCACGCACGCCCCAAATACCCACCCCACGCACGCCCCAAATACCCACCCCACGCCCCCAAATACCCACCCCACGCACGCCCCAAATACCCACCCCACGCACGCCCCAAATACCCACCCCACGCACGCCCCAAATACCCACCCCACGCACGCCCCAAATACCCACCCCACGCACGCCCCAAATACCCACCCCACGCACGCCCCAAATACCCACCCCACGCACGCCCCAAATACCCACCCCACGCACGCCCAAATACCCACCCCACGCCCCAAATACCCACCCCACGCACGCCCCAAATACCCACCCCACGCACGCCCCAAATACCCACCCCACGCACGCCCCAAATACCCACCCCACGCACGCCCAATACCCCCCACGCCCCAAATACCCACCCCACGCACGCCCCAAATACCCACCCCACGCACGCCCAAATACCCACCCCACGCCCCAAATACCCACCCCACGCACGCCCCAAATACCCACCCCACGCACGCCCCAAATACCCACCCCACGCACGCCCCAAATACCCACCCCACGCACGCCCCAAATACCCACCCCACGCACGCCCCAAATACCCACCCACGCCCCAAATACCCACCCCGCACGCCCCAAATACCCACCCCACGCACGCCCCAAATACCCACCCCACGCACGCCCCAAATACCCACCCCACGCACGCCCCAAATACCCACCCCACGCACGCCCAAATACCCACCCCACGCACGCCCCAAATACCCACCCCACGCCCCAAATACCCACCCCACGCACGCCCCAAATACCCACCCCACGCACGCCCCAAATACCCACCCCACGCACGCCCCAAATACCCACCCCACGCACGCCCCAAATACCCACCCCACGCACGCCCCAAATACCCACCCCACGCACGCCCCAAATACCCACCCCACGCACGCCCCAAATACCCACCCCACGCACGCCCCAAATACCCACCCCGCACGCCCCAAATACCCACCCCACGCACGCCCCAAATACCCACCCCACGCCCCAATACCCACCCCACGCACGCCCCAAATACCCACCCCACGCACGCCCCAAATACCCACCCCACGCACGCCCCAAATACCCACCCCACGCACGCCCCAAATACCCACCCCACGCACGCCCCAAATACCCACCCCACGCACGCCCAAATACCCACCCCACGCACGCCCCAAATACCCACCCCACGCACGCCCCAAATACCCACCCCACGCACGCCCCAAATACCCACCCCACGCACGCCCCAAATACCCACCCCACGCACGCCCCAAATACCCACCCCACGCACGCCCCAAATACCCACCCCACGCACCCAAATACCCACCCCACGCACGCCCCAAATACCCACCCACGCACGCCCCAAATACCCACCCCACGCCGCCCAAATACCCACCCCACGCACGCCCCAAATACCCACCCCACGCACGCCCAAACCCACCCCCGCACGCCCCAAATACCCACCCCACGCACGCCCCAAATACCCACCCCACGCCCCAAATACCCACCCCACGCACGCCCCAAATACCCACCCCACGCACGCCCCAAATACCCACCCCACGCACGCCCAAATACCCACCCACGCACGCCCCAAATACCCACCCCACGCACGCCCCAAATACCCACCCCACGCACATCCCAAATACCCACCCCACGCACGCCCAAAATACCCACCCCCCACGCCCCAAATACCCACCCCACGCACGCCCCAAATACCCACCCCACGCACGCCCCAAATACCCACTCCACGCACGGCCCAAATACCCACCCCACGCACGCCCCAAATACCCACCCCCACGCCCCAAATACCCACCCCACGCACGCCCCAAATACCCACCCCACGCACGCCCCAAATACCCACCCCACGCACGCCCAAATACCCACCCCACGCACGCCCCAAATACCCACCCACGCACGCCCCAAATACCCACCCCACGCCCCAAATACCCACCCCACGCACGCCCCAAATACCCACCCCACGCACGCCCCAAATACCCACCCCACGCACGCCCCAAATACCCACCCCACGCACGCCCCAAATACCCACCCCACGCCCCAAATACCCACCCACGCACGCCCCAAATACCCACCCCACGCACGCCCCAAATACCCACCCCACGCACGCCCCAAATACCCACCCCACGCACGCCCCAAATACCCCACCCCACGCACGCCCCAAATACCCACCCCACGCCCCAAATACCCACCCCACGCACGCCCCAAATACCCACCCCACGCACGCCCCAAATACCCACCCCACGCACGCCCAAATACCCACCCCACGCACGCCCCAAATACCCACCCCACGCACGCCCCAAATACCCACCCCACGCCCCAAATACCCACCCCACGCACGCCCCAAATACCCACCCCACGCACGCCCCAAATACCCACCCCACGCACGCCCCAAATACCCACCCCACGCACGCCCCAAATACCCACCCCACGCCCCAAATACCCACCCCACGCACGCCCAAATACCCACCCCACGCACGCCCCAAATACCCACCCCACGCACGCCCCAAATACCCACCCCACGCACGCCCCAAATACCCACCCCACGCACGCCCCAAATACCCACCCCACGCCCCAAATACGCACCCCACGCACGCCCCAAATACCCACCCCACGCTAGCCCCAAATACCCACCCCACGCACGCCCCAAATACCCACCCCACGCACGCCCCAAATACCCACCCCACGCACGCCCCAAATACCCACCCCACGCCCCAAATACCCACCCCACGCACGCCCCAAATACCCACCCACGCACGCCCCAAATACCCACCCCACGCACGCCCCAAATACCCACCCCACGCACGCCCCAAATACCCACCCCACGCCCCAAATACCCACCCCACGCACGCCCCAAATACCCACCCCACGCACGCCCCAAATACCCACCCCAAGCACGCCCCAAATACCCACCCCACGCACGCCCCAAATACCCACCCCACGCACGCCCCAAATACCCACCCCACGCCCCAAATACCCACCCCACGCACGCCCCAAATACCCACCCACGCAAGCCCCAAATACCCACCCCACGCAGGCCCCAAATACCCACCCCACGCACGCCCCAAATACCCACCCCACGCCCCAAATACCCACCCCACGCACGCCCCAAATACCCACCCCACGCACGCCCCAAATACCCACCCCACGCACGCCCCAAATACCCACCCCACGCACGCCCCAAATACCCACCCCACGCACGCCCCAAATACCCACCCCACGCACGCCCCAAATACCCACCCCACGCACGCCCCAAATACCCACCCCACGCACGCCCCAAATACCCACCCCACGCACGCCCCAAATACCCACCCCACGCCCCAAATACCCACCCCACGCACGCCCCAAATACCCACCCCACGCACTCCCAAATACCCACCCCACGCACGCCCCAAATACCCACCCCACTTACGCCCCAAATACCCACCCCACGCACGCCCAGAATACCCACCCCACGCCCCAAATACCCACCCCACGCACGCCCCAAATACCCACCCCACGCACGCCCCAAATACCCACCCCACGCACGCCCCAAATACCCACCCCACGCACGCCCCAAATACCCACCCCACGCACGCCCCAAATACCCACCCCACGCACGCCCCAAATACCCACCCCACGCCCCAAATACCCACCCCACGCACGCCCCAAATACCCACCCCACGCACGCCCCAAATACCCACCCCACGCAGCCCAAATACCCACCCCACGCACGCCCCAAATACCCACCCCACGCCCCAAATACCCACCCCACGCACGCCCCAAATACCCACCCCACGCACGCAGGCCCAAATACCCACCCCACGCACGCCCCAAATACCCACCCCCACGCCCCAAATACCCACCCCACGCACGCCCCAAATACCCACCCCACGCACGCCCCAAATACCCACCCCACGACCCCAAATACCCACCCCACGCACGCCCCAATTACCCACCCCACGCACGCCCCAAATACCCACCCCACGCACGCCCCAAATACCCACCCCACGCACGCCCCAAATACCCACCCCACGCACGCCCCAAATACCCACCCCACGCACGCCCCAAATACCCACCCCACGCACGCCCCAAATACCCACCCCACGCGCCCCAAATACCCACCCCACGCACGCCCCAAATACCCACCCCACGCACGCCCCAAATACCCACCCCACGCACGCCCCAAATACCCACCCAACGCCCCAAATACCCACCCCACGCACGCCCCAAATACCCACCCCACGCCCCAAATACCCACCCCACGCACGCCCCAAATACCCACCCCACGCACGCCCCAAATACCCACCCCACGGCCCCAAATACCCACCCCACGCACGCCCCAAATACCCACCCCACGCACCCCCCAAATACCCACCCCACGCACGCCCCAAATACCCACCCCACGCACGCCCCAAATACCCACCCCACGCACGCCCCAAATACCCACCCCACGCACGCCCCAAATACCCACCCACGCACGCCCCAAATACCCACCCCACGCACGCCCCAAATACCCACCCCACGCCCCAAATACCCACCCCACGCACTCCCCAAATACCCACCCCACGCACGCCCCAAATACCCACCCCACGCACGCCCCAAATACCCACCCCACGCCCCAAATACCCACCCCACGCACGCCCCAAATACCCACCCCACGCACGCCCCAGAATACCCACCCCACGCCCCCAAATACCCACCCCACGCACGCCCAAATACCCACCCACGCACGCCCCAAATACCCACCCCACGCACGCCCCAAATACCCACCCCACGCACGCCCCAAATACCCACCCCACGCCCCAAATACCCACCCCACGCACGCCCCAAATACCCACCCCACGCACGCCCCAAATACCCACCCCACGCACGCCCCAAATACCCACCCCACGCACGCCCCAAAATACCCACCCCCACGCACGCCCCAAATACCCACCCCACGCACGCCCCAAATACCCACCCCACGCACCCCAAATACCCACCCCACGCACGCCCCAAATACCCACCCCACGCACGCCCCAAATACCCACCCCACGCACGCCCCAAATACCCACCCCACGCACGCCCCAAATACCCACCCCACGCACGCCCCAAATACCCACCCCACGCACGCCCCAAATACCCACCCCACGCACGCCCCAAATACCCACCCCACGCACGCCCCAAATACCCACCCCACGCACGCCCCAAATACCCACCCCACGCACGCCCCAAATACCCACCCACGCACGCCCCAAATACCCACCCCACGCACCCCCAAATACCCACCCCACGCACGCCCCAAATACCCACCCCACGCACGCCCCAAATACCCACCCCACGCACGCCCCAAATACCCACCCCACGCACGCCCCAAATACCCACCCCACGCCCCAAATACCCACCCCACGCACGCCCCAAATACCCACCCCACGCACGCCCCAAATACCCACCCCACGCACGCCCCAAATACCCACCCCACGCACGCCCCAAATACCCCACCCCCCACGCCCCAAATACCCACCCCACGCACGCCCCAAATACCCACCCCACGCACGCCCCAAATACCCACCCCACGCACGCCCCAAATACCCACCCCACGCACGCCCCAAATACCCACCCCACGCACGCCCCAAATACCCACCCCACGCACGCCCCAAATACCCACCCCACGCCCCAAATACCCACCCCACCGCCCCAAATACCCACCCCCACGCACGCCCCAAATACCCACCCCACGCACGCCCCAAATACCCACCCCACGCACGCCCCAAATACCCCCACGCCCCAAATACCCACCCACGCACGCCCCAAATACCCAC
The DNA here is from genome assembly GCF_963454915.1 of Gymnoscopelus microlampas. Lineage (NCBI taxonomy): Eukaryota > Metazoa > Chordata > Actinopteri > Myctophiformes > Myctophidae > Gymnoscopelus > Gymnoscopelus microlampas. The sequence goes on from NC_139941.1 coordinate 28,619,288, forward strand.
CCCACGCACGCCCCAAATACCCACCCCACGCACGCCCCAAATACCCACCCCACGCACGCCCCAAATACCCACCCCACGCACGCCCAAATACCCACCAATACCCACCCACGCCCCAAATACCCACCCCACGCACGCCCCAAATACCCACCCCACGCACGCCCCAAATACCCACCCCACGCACGCCCCAAATACCCACCCCACGCACGCCCCAAATACCCACCCCACGCACGCCCCAAATACCCACCCCACGCACGCCCAAATACCCACCCCACGCACGCCCCAAATACCCACCCCACGCACGCCCCAAATACCCACCCCACGCACGCCCCAAATACCCACCCCACCACGCCCCAAATACCCACCCCACGCACGCCCCAAATACCCACCCCACGCACGCCCAAATACCCACCCCACGCACGCCCCAAATACCCACCCCACGCACGCCCCAAATACCCACCCCCACGCCCCAAATACCCCACCCCACGCACGCCCCAAATACCCACCCACGCCACGCCCCAAATACCCACCCCACGCACGCCCCAAATACCCACCCCACGCACGCCCCAAATACCCACCCCACGCACGCCCCAAATACCCACCCCACGCACGCCCCAAATACCCACCCCACGCACGCCCCAAATACCCACCCCACGCACGCCCCAAATACCCACCCCACGCCCCAAATACCCACCCCACGCACGCCCCAAATACCCACCCCACGCACTCCCCAAATACCCACCCCACGCACGCCCCAAATACCCACCCCACGCACGCCCCAAATACCCACCCCACGCCCCAAATACCCACCCCACGCACGCCCCAAATACCCACCCCACGCACGCCCCAAATACCCACCCCACGCACGCCCCAAATACCCACCCCACGCACGCCCCAAATACCCACCCCACGCACGCCCCAAATACCCACCCCACGCACGCCCCAAATACCCACCCCACGCCCCAAATACCCACCCCACGCACGCCCCAAATACCCACCCCACGCACGCCCCAAATACCCACCCCACGCACGCCCCAAATACCCCACCCCACGCACGCCCAGAATACCCACCCCACGCCCCAAATACCCACCCCACGCACGCCCCAAATACCCACCCCACGCACGCCCCAAATACCCACCCCACGCACGCCCCAAATACCCACCCCACGCACGCCCCAAAACCACCCCCACGCCCCCAAATACCCACCCCACGCGCCCCAAATACCCACCCACGCACGCCCCAAATACCCACCCCACGCCCCCAAATACCCACCCCACGCACGCCCCAAATACCCACCCCACGCACGCCCCAAATACCCACCCCACGCAGGCCCCAAATACCCACCCCACGCACGCCCCAAATACCCACCCCACGCCCCAAATACCCACCCCACGCACGCCCCAAATACCCACCCCACGCACGCCCCAAATACCCACCCCACGCACGCCCCAAATACCCACCCCACGCACGCCCCAAATACCCACCCCACGCACGCCCCAAATACCCACCCCACGCACGCCCCAAATACCACCCACGCACGCCCCAAATACCCACCCCACGCACGCCCCAAATACCCACCCCACGCACGCCCCAAATACCCACCCCACGCCCCAAATACCCACCCCACGCACGCCCCAAATACCCACCCCACGCACTCCCCAAATACCCACCCCACGCACGCCCCAAATACCCACCCCACGCACGCCCCAAATACCCACCCCACGCCCCAAATACCCACCCCACGCACGCCCCAAATACCCACCCCACGCACGCCCCAAATACCCACCCCACGCACGCCCCAAATACCCACCCCACGCACGCCCCAAATACCCACCCCACGCACGCCCCAGAATACCCACCCCACGCACGCCCCAAATACCCACCCCACGCCCCCAAATACCCACCCCACGCACGCCCCAAATACCCACCCCACGCACGCCCCAAATACCCACCCCACGCCCCAAATACCCACCCCACGCACGCCCCAAATACCCACCCCACGCACTTCCCCAAATACCCACCCCACGCACGCCCAAATACCCACCCCACGCACGCCCCAAATACCCACCCCACGCCCCAAATACCCACCCACGCACGCCCCAAATACCCACCCCACGCACGCCCCAAATACCCACCCCACGCACGCCCCAAATACCCACCCCACGCACGCCCCAAATACCCACCCCACGCACGCCCCAAATACCCACCCCACGCACGCCCCAAAATACCCACCCCACCCCACGCACGCCCCAAATACCCACCCCACGCACGCCCCAAATACCCACCCCACGCACGCCCCAAATACCCACCCACGCACGCCCAGAATACCCACCCCACGCCCCAAATACCCACCACGCACGCCCCAAATACCCACCCACGCACGCCCGAAATACCCACCCCACGCACGCCCCAAATACACACCCCACGCACGCCCCAAATACCCACCCCACGCACGCCCCAAATACCCACCCCACGCACGCCCCAAATACCCACCCCACGCCCCCAAATACCCACCCCACGCACGCCCCAAATACCCACCCCACGCACGCCCCAAATACCCACCCCACGCACGCCCCAAATACCCACCCCACGCACGCCCCAAATACCCACCCACGCCCCAAATACCCACCCCACGCACGCCCCAAATACCCACCCCACGCACGCCCCAAATACCCACCCCACGCACGCCCCAAATACCCACCCCACGCACGCCCCAAATACCCACCCCACGCACGCCCCAAATACCCACCCCACGCACGCCCCAAATACCCACCCCACGCACGCCCCAAATACCCACCCCACGCACGCCCCAAATACCCACCCCACGCCCCAAATACCCACCCCACGCACACCCCAAATACCCACCCCACGCACGCCCCAAATACCCACCCCACGCACGCCCCAAATACCCACCCCACGCACGCCCCAAATACCCACCCCACGCACGCCCCAAATACCCACCCCACGCCCCAAATACCCACCCCACGCACGCCCCAAATACCCACCCCACGCAAGCCCCAAATACCCACCCCACGCAGGCCCCAAATACCCACCCCACGCACGCCCCAAATACCCACCCCACGCCCCAAATACCACCCCACGCAAGCCCCCAAATACCCACCCCACGCACGCCCCAAATACCCACCCCACGCACGCCCCAAATACCCACCCCACGCACGCCCCAAATACCCACCCCACGCACGCCCCAAATACCCACCCCACGCCACGCCCCAAATACCCACCCCACGCACGCCCCAAATACCCACCCCACGCACGCCCCAAATACCCACCCACGCCCCAAATACCCACCCACGCACGCCCCAAATACCCACCCCACGCACTTCCCAAATACCCACCCCACGCACGCCCCAAATACCCACCCCACGCACGCCCCAAATACCCACCCCACGCCCCAAATACCCACCCCACGCACGCCCCAAATACCCACCCCACGCACGCCCCAAATACCCACCCCACGCACGCCCCAAATACCCACCCCGAGCACGCCCCAAATACCCACCCCACGCACGCCCCAAATACCCACCCCACGCACGCCCAGAATACCCACCCCACGCCCCAAATACCCACCCCACGCACGCCCCAAATACCCACCCCACGCACGCCCCAAATACCCACCCCACGCACGCCCCAAATACCCACCCCACGCACGCCCCAAATACCCACCCCACGCCCGCCCAGAATACCCACCCCACGCCCCAAATACCCACCCCACGCACGCCCAAATACCCAACCCACGCACGCCCGAAATACCCACCCCACGCACGCCCCAAATACCCACCCCACGCACGCCCCAAATACCCACCCCACGCCCCCAAATACCCACACACGCACGCCCCAAATACCCACCCCACGCACGCCCCAAATACCCACCCCACGCACGCCCCAAATACCCACCCCACGCACGCCCCAAATACCCACCCCACGCACGCCCCAAATACCCACCCCACGCACGCCCCAAATACCCACCCCACGCCCCAAATACCCACCCCACGCACGCCCCAAATACCCACCCCACGCACGCCCCAAATACCCACCCCACGCACGCCCCAAATACCCACCCCACGCACGCCCCAAATACCCACCCCACGCCCCAAATACCCACCCCACGCACGCCCCAAATACCCACCCCACGCACGCCCCAAATACCCACCCCACGCACGCCCCAAATACCCACCCCACGCACGCCCCAAATACCCACCCCACGCACGCCCCAAATACCCACCCCACGCACGCCCCAAATACCCACCCCACGCACGCCCCAAATACCCACCCCACGCCCCAAATACCCACCCCACGCACGCCCCAAATACCCACCCCACGCACGCCCCAAATACCCACCCCACGCACGCCCCAAATACCCACCCCACGCCCCAAATACCCACCCCACGCACGCCCCAAATACCCACCCCACGCACGCCCCAAATACCCACCCCACGCCCCAAATACCCACCCCACGCACGCCCCAAATACCCACCCCACGCACGCCCCAAATACCCACCCCACGCACGCCCCAAATACCCACCCCACGCCCCAAATACCCACCCCACGCACGCCCCAAATACCCACCCCACGCACGCCCCAAATACCCACCCCACGCACGCCCCAAATACCCACCCCACGCACGCCCCAAATACCCACCCCACGCACGCCCCAAATACCCACCCCACGCACGCCCCAAATACCCACCCCACGCACGCCCCAAATACCCACCCCACGCCCCCAAATACCCACCCCACGCACGCCCCAAATACCCACCCCACGCACGCCCCAAATACCCACCCCACGCACGCCCCAAATACCCACCCCACGCACGCCCCAAATACCCACCCCACGCACGCCCCAAATACCCACCCCACGCCCCAAATACCCACCCCACGCACGCCCCAAATACCCACCCCACGCACGCCCCAAATACCCACCCCACGCACGCCCCAAATACCCACCCCACGCACGCCCCAAATACCCACCCCACGCCCCAAATACCCACCCCACGCACGCCCCAAATACCCACCCCACGCACGCCCCAAATACCCACCCCACGCACGCCCCAAATACCCACCCCACGCACGCCCCAAATACCCACCCCACGCACGCCCCAAATACCCACCCCACGCAGGCCCCAAATACCCACCCCACGCACGCCCCAAATACCCACCCCACGCACGCCCCAAATACCCACCCCACGCCCCAAATACCCACCCCACGCACGCCCCAAATACCCACCCCACGCACGCCCCAAATACCCACCCCACGCACGCCCCAAATACCCACCCCACGCACGCCCCAAATACCCACCCCACGCACGCCCCAAATACCCACCCCACGCACGCCCCAAATACCCACCCCACGCCCCAAATACCCACCCCACGCACGCCCCAAATACCCACCCCACGCACGCCCCAAATACCCACCCCACGCAGGCCCCAAATACCCACCCCACGCCCCAAATACCCACCCCACGCACGCCCCAAATACCCACCCCACGCACGCCCCAAATACCCACCCCACGCACGCCCCAAATACCCACCCCACGCACGCCCCAAATACCCACCCCACGCCCCAAATACCCACCCCACGCACGCCCCAAATACCCACCCCACGCACGCCCCAAATACCCACCCCACGCCCCAAATACCCACCCCACGCACGCCCCAAATACCCACCCCACGCACGCCCCAAATACCCACCCCACGCACGCCCCAAATACCCACCCCACGCACGCCCCAAATACCCACCCCACGCACGCCCCAAATACCCACCCCACGCACGCCCCAAATACCCACCCCACGCCCCAAATACCCACCCCACGCACGCCCCAAATACCCACCCCACGCACGCCCCAAATACCCACCCCACGCACGCCCCAAATACCCACCCCACGCACGCCCCAAATACCCACCTCACGCACGCCCCAAATACCCACCCCACGCCCCAAATACCCACCCCACGCACGCCCCAAATACCCACCCCACGCACGCCCCAAATACCCACCCCACGCACGCCCCAAATACCCACCCCACGCACGCCCCAAATACCCACCCCACGCACGCCCCAAATACCCACCCCACGCCCCAAATACCCACCCCACGCACGCCCCAAATACCCACCCCACGCACGTCCCAAATACCCACCCCACGCACGCCCCAAATACCCACCCCACGCCCCAAATACCCACCCCACGCACGCCCCAAATACCCACCCCACGCACGCCCCAAATACCCACCCCACGCACGCCCCAAATACCCACCCCACGCACGCCCCAAATACCCACCCCACGCACGCCCCAAATACCCACCCCACGCCCCAAATACCCACCCCACGCACGCCCCAAATACCCACCCCACGCACGCCCCAAATACCCACCCCACGCACGCCCCAAATACCCACCCCACGCACGCCCCAAATACCCACCCCACGCCCCAAATACCCACCCCACGCACGCCCCAAATACCCACCCCACGCACGCCCCAAATACCCACCCCACGCCCCAAATACCCACCCCACGCACGCCCCAAATACCCAACCCACGCACGCCCCAAATACCCACCCCACGCACGCCCCAAATACCCACCCCACGCACGCCCCAAATACCCACCCCAAGCCCCAAATACCCACCCCACGCACGCCCCAAATACCCACCCCACGCACGCTCCAAATACCCAGCCCACGCACGCTCCAAATACCCACCCCACGCACGCTCCAAATACCCACCCCACGCACGCTCCAAATACCCACCCCACGCACGCTCCAAATACCCACCCCACGCACGCTCCAAATACCCACCCCACGCACGCTCCAAATACCCACCCCACGCACGCTCCAAATACCCACCCCACGCACGCTCCAAATACCCACCCCACGCACGCTCCAAATACCCACCCCACGCACGCTCCAAATACCCACCCCACGCACGCCCCAAATACCCACCCCACGCATGCCCCAAATACCCACCCCACGCACGCTCCAAATACCCACCCCACGCACGCTCCAAATACCCACCCCACGCACACTCCAAATACCCACCCCACGCACGCTCCAAATACCCACCCCACGCACGCTCCAAATACCCACCCCACGCACGCTCCAAATACCCACCCCACGCACGCTCCAAATACCCACCCCACGCACGCTCCAAATACCCACCCCACGCACGCTCCAAATACCCACCCCACGCACGCTCCAAATACCCACCCCACGCACGCTCCAAATACCCACCCCACGCACGCTCCAAATACCCACCCCACGCACTCTCCAAATACCCACCCCACGCACGCTCCAAATACCCACCCCACGCACGCTCCAAATACCCACCCCACGCACGCTCCAAATACCCACCCCACGCACGCTCCAAATACCCACCCCACGCACGCTCCAAATACCCACCCCACGCACGCTCCAAATACCCACCCCACGCACGCTCCAAATACCCACCCCAATCAGTGTTTCATAGCCCATTAAGACCTGAGGCCCATTTTACAAACGCCCTCTCAGTGGTTCTCAAACCTTTTCATGTCAAGGAATTGTACACAAATTGTTGTACAAGCTTGCAGCGTGGCACGAAGTGACACGTTGTGAGCTTGTAGATCTGCTATTTTCAAAAGATTTGTACCGGTATACATTTTGAAAACTTAAAATGGGACATTCTGCATAAGGAATACTTTTACTTTTGGTATTTTAAAGGAATAGTTTACCCCGAAAATAACTTTCCGTCGCATTCCTAAGCCAATAATTTGATGACCGGCAGCGGTTCCGTATGGAGACACAAAGGAGATTCTTTGTATCTCCATACAGAACCGCTGCCGGTGAGTAATCGATAGAAAACGTCATTTTGGGCGTGACCCCTTACTATCCTTAAGTACATTTTGATGCCACTACTTTTGTAGTTTTACCCAAGTAAATTTTGAATACCAGACCTTAGCTTGTAACAGTTTTCCTACATTGTAGTATTGATAATTTTACTTAAGTAAAAAGATTTGAGTACTCCTTCCACCACTGCATTTGGCTTTGTTCTATGCCTTACAATGTATATACTACCACACATGACGGTCGGTCCCCTCTTCTGTCCTCCCAACAGGAGGCCATTAATGACATGAACGACGAGCTCCAGGAGAACAGCAGGGAGACTGAGATGGAGCTGAGAGAGCAGCTGGACATGAGCGGGGGTGAAAGGTCTGCGAGGCCCACAAGAGAGTTGATGCTGCCCAGGAGACCATGGCCGATTACCAGCAGACCATCAACAAGTACAGAGAGCTCACTGCCAGCCTGCAGGTGCATAGATCACTACACACATACACGTTGTACTACTATACTTACTTACCGCAACATTTTACGATGGATTTTCGTTTTAAATACCCACCCCACGCACGCTCCAAATACCCACCCCACGCACGCTCCAAATACCCACCCCACGCACGCTCCAAATACCCACCCCACGCACGCCCCAAATACCCACCCCACGCACGCCCCAAATACCCACCCCACGCACGCTCCAAATACCCACCCCACGCACGCTCCAAATACCCACCCCACGCACGCTCCAAATACCCACCCCACGCACGCTCCAAATACCCACCCCACGCACGCTCCAAATACCCACCCCACGCACGCTCCAAATACCCACCCCACGCACGCTCCAAATACCCACCCCACGCACGCTCCAAATACCCACCCCACGCACGCTCCAAATACCCACCCCACGCACGCTCCAAATACCCACCCCACGCACGCTCCAAATACCCACCCCACGCACGTGTGATACCCTCACAATTGTGAAGCAACTTGTGAAGTAACTTTTATTTTTTTTAAAATGTGTAAGCACTTTTTATTTAAAGTATGGTCCAGTACGTTTCTTATTTTTATTATTCCTATGGTCACCAACCAAAATAATATCAGTAGTAATTCACTGTAGGTCACTTGGGATGAGAAGCGGAACCTTTGTGTGTGCAGCAGGTGTTGCCTAAGGGTCCCCTTTAAGGGCTGGGTGCCTCACCCCTTTCCTTCAGAGGAAAATTAGGAACACAAGTGAACGGTTCATGTCTCATTCCTGTGCCTGTGTTTACTGTGTTTTTCAGGTCAGTACACCGTGAAAACCATATTAACTTAACTCCTAAGGTTTAATGTTTTTGTGAAGAGACTGTGATGGGTTTCAATGACTGATTTGAGTGTTTAATGTAGAGTTTAAGAAACGGTAAAAAGTCCGCAAATTGACACGCTGATTGAGTGCATAATGGCGTCTCCCTCGTGTTATCCCATTGAAGATGGCGTTTGCCTCGTTGTGTACTGAACACAGTAACATGTTTGTTTACATTTATCCACGACATTTCCAATGCTTGCTACCTGAACACTTGACAGATACATGATTGGTGAAGGGTTTTCTTAGAATTATCTACAGCTAACTTTGTTTTATTTCATTACCTGGAGCTGAGGTGATGAACAGATATTTTGCATTCATTGTATTTTTCTATTGATACTCTCTTTATATTTTTCTAAGTATTTTGGGTGCATTGTCTTTATTATTGATTAGTGGCTTTATGGCAAAAGTGCATTTATTGTGTTTGAGTGTATTTGAGTATGCTCCACTTTAATTGATATTCCCTATGTGATGATGTGTCAATGTTTTGAAAAGACAGACTACTTAAGATAGCTTTAAGCTAAAGAATGTGGTTATGTTGTACAGAGACTGATCTTTGATCTTATATCAGATGCAAGCTAATGTTGAATCTATTGCACTATGTGATGGTAGCTCTATGGGACCAGTACAAATGCTGAAATATGGCCTTTGAATGTATTTCATTGTGATGTGATGACTATGAGGTTTAATGGGAGTATTGAATCCAAATGGTTATATTGTGAATGTTAAAAGTGAAAATATGCAAATGTATTTAAGGGACAGCAGCTCTTACACACAACAGATATACAGATACTCACCTGTAAAACACCAACACATATTCAACACATTCACCCACACACATACATGCCATACCTACCTGAACACACACACACACACACACACACACATATACTTTACCTGGAAGGGAATAATTGTACACACACACAAGCTCACCTTGAAGGTGCTATGGACTTTGATACAAAAGAGACATTATTGCAGTTTTGGGAAATGTTGATTTATTGTGCTATTTGATTCTATTGTTGTGATGCTTTATTGGATATTGTATTGTGAATAAATTGAGAGGAAAATTAGGAACACAAGTGAACGGTTCATGTCTCATTCCTGTGCCTGTGTTTACTGTGTTTTTCAGACTGAGACCAGTGAGGCATTGAACCAAAATTCAATCCTGTTACTGTGGTACCCGACCCAGCTTGGGACCCGTAACACACGCTCCAAATACCCACCCCACGCACGCTCCAAATACCCACCCCACGCACGCTCCAAATACACACCCCACGCACGCTCCAAATACACACCCCACGCACGCTCCAAATACACACCCCACGCACGCTCCAAATACACACCCCACGCACGCTCCAAATACACACCCCACGCACGCTCCAAATACACACCCCACGCACGCTCCAAATACACACCCCACGCACGCTCCAAATACACACCCCACGCACGCTCCAAATACACACCCCACGCACGCTCCAAATACACACCCCACGCACGCTCCAAATACACACCCCACGCACGCTCCAAATACACACCCCACGCACGCTCCAAATACATGTTCTAGTTTACTATTTCACCATATCTAAACTACTTTAACAATACATTTTACACACTTTAATTATACAATGAACAATCAAACAGCTAAGTATGCAATACACATGAACTTAATTTTATTTAACCACTTAAGCCCTAAAATTCTCACTTACATGCCCAAAATTGGGACGGGACGTTGAATGAAAGTGGTTAAATATTGTATGTGCTGATGCTGATATTGTCAAAAAAATAGAATGTTTAAAAGAACAAAAGCACAGCAAAAGAAACACAATACAAAGTGATGAAAAAATGTAAGAGGCAATCCATTTGGGTTAAACAGGTTTCCTTTGCAGATATGAATGTCATTCTGTCAAATTTGCAGATATTAGTGAATGGGATTGGGTGAAGTGACATTTAAATGGATATGGATAATTGTACGTGACTTTCAAACCATGTGCCTCTTGTAATGATTGTGTGTGTGTGTCACAGGTGGATGCTGCGCTGGGGTCAGAGGAGATGGTGGAGACCCTGACGGAGAGGAACATGGACCTGGAGGAGAAAGTCCGGGAGCTGAGAGAGACGGTCACTGACCTGGTCAGTGCACCTGTGTTCTTCACCCCGACTTGCATGCAATCAGTGTTTCATAGCCCATTAAGACCTGAGGCCCATTTTACAAACGCCCTCTCAGTGGTTCTCAAACCTTTTCATGTCAAGGAATTGTACACAAATTGTTGTACAAGCTTGCAGCGTGGCACGAAGTGACACGTTGTGAGCTTGTAGATCTGCTATTTTCAAAAGATTTGTACCGGTATACATTTTGAAAACTTAAAATGGGACATTCTGCATAAGGAATACTTTTACTTTTGGTATTTTAAAGGAATAGTTTACCCCGAAAATAACTTTCCGTCGCATTCCTAAGCCAATAATTTGATGACCGGCAGCGGTTCCGTATGGAGACACAAAGGAGATTCTTTGTATCTCCATACAGAACCGCTGCCGGTGAGTAATCGATAGAAAACGTCATTTTGGGCGTGACCCCTTACTATCCTTAAGTACATTTTGATGCCACTACTTTTGTAGTTTTACCCAAGTAAATTTTGAATACCAGACCTTAGCTTGTAACAGTTTTCCTACATTGTAGTATTGATAATTTTACTTAAGTAAAAAGATTTGAGTACTCCTTCCACCACTGCATTTGGCTTTGTTCTATGCCTTACAATGTATATACTACCACACATGACGGTCGGTCCCCTCTTCTGTCCTCCCAACAGGAGGCCATTAATGACATGAACGACGAGCTCCAGGAGAACGGCAGGGAGACTGAGATGGAGCTGAGAGAGCAGCTGGACATGAGCGGGGGTGAAAGGTCTGCGAGGCCCACAAGAGAGTTGATGCTGCCCAGGAGACCATGGCCGATTACCAGCAGACCATCAACAAGTACAGAGAGCTCACTGCCAGCCTGCAGGTGCATAGATCACTACACACATACACGTTGTACTACTATACTTACTTACCGCAACATTTTACGATGGATTTCCGTTTTAAATGCATTTTTTCCCCCATGAGTTTTTTTGCCGTTTGTAACCCTGAACCTAACTCTAAATCCTAATTCTGACCCCAACCTGAATCTTTTCCTAATTGTAACCTTGGCTCTAAAAGTCTTTGTTAACAAATTCTCTTGTGGTGTCCAGGAAAATGGCCTTCACAAGGTCAATTTCTACTATACTTATGGGGACACGCGGCCCTCAAGTATATTCATAAACACACACACACACACACACACACACACACACACACACACACACACACACACAGGAATGAGAAGTGAGCTGCTATGATTATCAGTAGGTCGTCAGTAAATGCACATTGCTCACTGCTGTCTGTGTGTGCTTTTCCCTGTGCACCAGGAGACCAACAGAGAGCTGAGCAGGTCCTGCTGCATCCTCCTGCAGAGATGTTTGATTTCAAGATAAAGTTTGCAGAGACCAAAGCTTATGCCAAGGTACGGCTGAGACGAATGTCAGAATGATAGGAATCTGATTGGGAGTTGATGGGGATTTTAATCAATCCAATGACAATAAAATGTCTAAAGTGACACTTTGGTACCACTACCACAAAACTCAAGCCAAGCCATACTAGAAAGAAATGGATTGGAAAAGGTTGTATCCAGTTTAACTGAGCACTAGGCTTACGTGATCATAATTCTTGTTAATGGCATCAATGGACATTTAGTTTAAAAGTTTTACATTAATAAAAGTTTAAGAAGAGTAATGAATATCATATCATGAAATTAGGATAATCATTTCTGGATCCTAAACTTATTACGATATTTATCAATTCCGATTCCTTCATTTTCATGGGTACCTGGCAGTTTGGATATGGTTCCTAATTTCTATACCCAACCGTGACTGTGTGTCTTCCAGGCCATCGAGATGGAACTGAGGAAGATGGAGGTGGGCCAGGCTAACCGCCAGGTGTCCCTCCTCACCGCCTTCATGCCTGAGTCCTTCCTCCGCCATGGAGGAGACCACGACTCTATCCTGGTGCTGCTGCTCATTCCAAGGCTCATCTGCAAGGTGTGTGTGATCTGCAAAAAAACGAAAAAAATAGTCTGACCAATGCCACATGGGTTCGATCCTGATTTTGGAGAGTCCTAGACCACTAATGTTTGACCGATCTTTTGTAAAAAAAAAAGTATTTTAATGTATTTAACAACATAAGCCCTGTTCATACATTTTCAGAAGTAGCCTATCTACAAGCTCACAATGTGTCGTGAGCTTGTAGATCGACTATTTTTGTTATTGTTTTGAAAACGTTTGTTAATGTTCACTTAAAATGACATGCCCAAATAGGGACACTCTGTTGAAACCTGTTCCCAACATGTCCGTGTGTCATTTCCCCTGCAGGCGGAGTTGACCCCCTGCAGGGAACCGCGATGAGGGGATCCCGTGGAGAGCAGCTCAGCTTCGCCTCAGGACTGGTCTACTCCCTGGGCCTGCTGCAGGCCACTCTGCACAAATATGAACCGTGAGTGACTATCGCACATGAGAGACTAAATTGGGAATGTTGTCATTGGAGAATACCCACCATGCTAAAACTTTATAACAAGATTCTAAATAAATTAAAAGATTCTGGTAATGCTCCATGTTGCTATTCAGAACTGAACACCTTTATTCCCAATGTATTGAATATCTTCAATAAAAATTCAGTCCAATGAGAGACAACTTTTCTCGCTCGTATTTCGTTTATAAGTTTTGTCCTCTGTTAACTACTTAAGCCCTACATACTTACCGTCATACCGTATGACGAATAGTGAAACTAGCAATTCTACAAGCTCACAACAATCTGCTATTTTTGCTGCAAGGGAAAGTGCAACATTGTATCATGTTGGTTCTGAATCTGAACAAAGCAAACGCACTACTGGTTTGAAAACACACTTAATGCATTACTTTTGAGCGTCCTGTGTATCACAAAAACCTTAACGTTATCGGTCTCTCCACTCTCGCCACTTCTAACATTATCTGTCCTTCCATTGTCATGTCCTCCTCTCATCCAGGGCTATGAGTGGCTGCAGTGTGGAGGTGTTTAAGAGGATGGGCACGCTGTACTCTGAAATGAGCGTCCACAAGCGCTCTCTGGACTACTTCATCGACCTGCTGCACAAAGACCAGCTGGATGAGACCATTCAAGTGGAGCCACTCACCAAGGCCATCAAATACTACCAGGTAACAACAATACAGGACCTCTAGGCTGACATCTAGCATTTAAAACATGCACACATTTGTGTGTGTGTGTGTGTGTGTGTCTCTCTCAATGTGTACATTGGGAATAAAGGTGTTCAGTTCTGAATAGCAACATGGAGCATTACCAGAATCCGCTCTGCTCCGCTCCGCTCTGAGACGCTCTGCTCTGAGACGCTCTGAGACGCTCTGCTCTGCTCTGAGACGCTCTGCTCCGCTCTGAGACGCTCTGCTCTGAGACGCTCTGAGACGCTCTGCTCTGCTCTGAGACGCTCTGCTCCGCTCTGAGACGCTCTGCTCTGAGACGCTCTGCTCTGCTCTGAGACGCTCTGCTCTGAGACGCTCTGAGACGCTCTGCTCCGCTCTGAGACGCTCTGCTCCACTCTGAGACGCTCTGCTCTAATCTGAGACGCTCTGCTCCGCTTCGCTCTGAGACGCTCCGCTCCGCTCTGAGACTGCTTTGCTCTGAGACTGCTCTGCTCTGAGACGCTCTGCTCCGCTCCGCTCTGAGACGCTCCGCTCTGCTCCGCTCTGCTCCGCTCTGAGACGCTCTGCTCTGCTCCGATCTGAGACTGCTCTGCTCTGAGACGCTCTGCTCCGCTCCGCTCTGAGACGCTCTGAGACGCTCTGCTCTGCTCTGAGACGCTCTGCTCCGCTCCGCTCTGAGACGCTCCGCTCCGCTCTGAGACTGCTCTGCTCTGAGACTGCTCTGCTCCGCTCCGAGACGCTCCGCTCCGCTCTGCTCCGCTCCGCTCTGAGACTGCTCTGCTCTGAGACGCTCTGCTCCGCTCCGCTCTGAGACGCTCCGCTCTGCTCCGCTCCGCTCTGAGACGCTCTGCTCCGCTCTGCTCCGCTCCGCTCTGCTCTGAGACGCTCTGCTCCGCTCCGCTCTGAGACGCTCCGCTCTGCTCTGAGACGCTATGAGACGCTTTGCCCAGCTCCGCTCTGAGACGCTCCGCTCCGCTCTGCTCTGAGACGCTCTGCTCCGCTCCGCTCTGAGACGCTCCGCTCCGCTCTGAGACGCTCCGCTCCGCCATGGAGGAGACCACGACTGTATCCTGGTGCTGCTGCTCATTCCAAGGCTCATCTGCAAGGTGTGTGTGATCTGCAAAAAAACGAAAAAAATAGTCTGACCAATGCCACATGGGTTCGATCCTGATTTTGGAGAGTCCTAGACCACTAATGTTTGACCGATCTTTTGTAAAAAAAAAAGTATTTTAATGTATTTAACAACATAAGCCCTGTTCATACATTTTCAGAAGTAGCCTATCTACAAGCTCACAATGTGTCGTGAGCTTGTAGATCGACTATTTTTGTTATTGTTTTGAAAACGTTTGTTAATGTTCACTTAAAATGACATGCCCAAATAGGGACACTCTGTTGAAAGTGGTAAAACATTGGGACACATCGGCAGCCAACCGATGTATCGCTCAGGCTCTGCTTACCACCTGTTCCCAACATGTCCGTGTGTCATTTCCCCTGCAGGCGGAGTTGACCCCCTGCAGGGAACCGCGATGAGGGGATCCCGTGGAGAGCAGCTCAGCTTCGCCTCAGGACTGGTCTACTCCCTGGGCCTGCTGCAGGCCACTCTGCACAAATATGAACCGTGAGTGACTATCGCACATGAGAGACTAAATTGGGAATGTTGTCATTGGAGAATACCCACCATGCTAAAACTTTATAACAAGATTCTAAATAAATTAAAAGATTCTGGTAATGCTCCATGTTGCTATTCAGAACTGAACACCTTTATTCCCAATGTATTGAATATCTTCAATAAAAATTCAGTCCAATGAGAGACAACTTTTCTCGCTCGTATTTCGTTTATAAGTTTTGTCCTCTGTTAACTACTTAAGCCCTACATACATACTAATTTCTATACCCAACCGTGACTGTGTGTCTTCCAGGCCATCGAGATGGAACTGAGGAAGATGGAGGTGGGCCAGGCTAACCGCCAGGTGTCCCTCCTCACCGCCTTCATGCCTGAGTCCTTCCTCCGCCATGGAGGAGACCACGACTGTATCCTGGTGCTGCTGCTCATTCCAAGGCTCATCTGCAAGGTGTGTGTGATCTGCAAAAAAACGAAAAAAATAGTCTGACCAATGCCACATGGGTTCGATCCTGATTTTGGAGAGTCCTAGACCACTAATGTTTGACCGATCTTTTGTAAAAAAAAAAGTATTTTAATGTATTTAACAACATAAGCCCTGTTCATACATTTTCAGAAGTAGCCTATCTACAAGCTCACAATGTGTCGTGAGCTTGTAGATCGACTATTTTTGTTATTGTTTTGAAAACGTTTGTTAATGTTCACTTAAAATGACATGCCCAAATAGGGACACTCTGTTGAAAGTGGTAAAACATTGGGACACATCGGCAGCCAACCGATGTATCGCTCAGGCTCTGCTTACCACCTGTTCCCAACATGTCCGTGTGTCATTTCCCCTGCAGGCGGAGTTGACCCCCTGCAGGGAACCGCGATGAGGGGATCCCGTGGAGAGCAGCTCAGCTTCGCCTCAGGACTGGTCTACTCCCTGGGCCTGCTGCAGGCCACTCTGCACAAATATGAACCGTGAGTGACTATCGCACATGAGAGACTAAATTGGGAATGTTGTCATTGGAGAATACCCACCATGCTAAAACTTTATAACAAGATTCTAAATAAATTAAAAGATTCTGGTAATGCTCCATGTTGCTATTCAGAACTGAACACCTTTATTCCCAATGTATTGAATATCTTCAATAAAAATTCAGTCCAATGAGAGACAACTTTTCTCGCTCGTATTTCGTTTATAAGTTTTGTCCTCTGTTAACTACTTAAGCCCTACATACATACTAATTTCTATACCCAACCGTGACTGTGTGTCTTCCAGGCCATCGAGATGGAACTGAGGAAGATGGAGGTGGGCCAGGCTAACCGCCAGGTGTCCCTCCTCACCGCCTTCATGCCTGAGTCCTTCCTCCGCCATGGAGGAGACCACGACTGTATCCTGGTGCTGCTGCTCATTCCAAGGCTCATCTGCAAGGTGTGTGTGATCTGCAAAAAAACGAAAAAAATAGTCTGACCAATGCCACATGGGTTCCCACCCCACGCACGCTCCAAATACCCACCCCACGCACGCTCCAAATACCCACCCCACGCACGCTCCAAATACCCACCCCACGCACGCTCCAAATACCCACCCCACGCACGCTCCAAATACCCACCCCACGCACGCTCCAAATACCCACCCCACGCACGCTCCAAATACCCACCCCACGCACGCTCCAAATACCCACCCCACGCACGTTCCAAATACCCACCCCACGCACGCTCCAAATACCCACCCCACGCACGCTCCAAATACCCACCCCACGCACGCTCCAAATACCCACCCCACGCACGCTCCAAATACCCACCCCACGCACGCTCCAAATACCCACCCCACGCACGCTCCAAATACCCACCCCACGCACGTCCCAAATACCCACCCCACGCACGCTCCAAATACCCACCCCACGCACGCTCCAAATACCCACCCCACGCACGCTCCAAATACCCACCCCACGCACGCTCCAAATACCCACCCCACGCACGCTCCAAATACACACCCCACGCACGCTCCAAATACACACCCCACGCACGCTCCAAATACCCACCCCACGCACGCTCCAAATACCCACCCCACGCACGCTCCAAATACCCACCCCACGCACGCTCCAAATACCCACCCCACGCACGCTCCAAATACCCACCCCACGCACGCTCCAAATACCCACCCCACGCACGCTCCGAATACCCACCCCACGCACGCTCCGAATACCCACCCCACGCACGCTCCGAATACCCACCCCACGCACGCTCCGAATACCCACCCCACGCACGCTCCGAATACCCACCCCACGCACGCTCCGAATACCCACCCCACGCACGCTCCGAATACCCACCCCACGCACGCTCCGAATACCCACCCCACGCACGCTCCGAATACCCACCCCACGCACGCTCCGAATACCCACCCCACGCACGCTCCGAATACCCACCCCACGCACGCTCCGAATACCCACCCCACGCACGCTCCGAATACCCACCCCACGCACGCTCCGAATACCCACCCCACGCACGCTCCGAATACCCACCCCACGCACGCTCCGAATACCCACCCCACGCACGCTCCGAATACCCACCCCACGCACGCTCCGAATACCCACCCCACGCACGCTCCGAATACCCACCCCACGCACGCTCCGAATACCCACCCCACGCACGCTCCGAATACCCACCCCACGCACGCTCCGAATACCCACCCCACGCACGCTCCGAATACCCACCCCACGCACGCTCCGAATACCCACCCCACGCACGCTCCGAATACCCACCCCACGCACGCTCCGAATACCCACCCCACGCACGCTCCGAATATCCACCCCACGCACGCTCCGAATACCCACCCCACGCACGCTCCGAATACCCACCCCACGCACGCTCCAAATACCCACCCCACGCACGCTCCAAATACCCACCCCACGCACGCTCCAAATACCCACCCCACGCACGCTCCAAATACCCACCCCACGCACGCTCCAAATACCCACCCCACGCACGCTCCAAATACCCACCCCACGCACGCTCCAAATACCCACCCCACGCACGCTCCAAATACCCACCCCACGCACGCTCCAAATACACACCCCACGCACGCTCCAAATACATGTTCTAGTTTACTATTTCACCATATCTAAACTACTTTAACAATACATTTTACACACTTTAATTATACAATGAACAATCAAACAGCTAAGTATGCAATACACATGAACTTAATTTTATTTAACCACTTAAGCCCTAAAATTCTCACTTACATGCCCAAAATTGGGACGGGACGTTGAATGAAAGTGGTTAAATATTGTATTTGCTGATGCTGATATTGTCAAAAAAATAGAATGTTTAAAAGAACAAAAGCACAGCAAAAGAAACACAATACAAAGTGATGAAAAAATGTAAGAGGCAATCCATTTGGGTTAAACAGGTTTCCTTTGCAGATATGAATGTCATTCTGTCAAATTTGCAGATATTAGTGAATGGGATTGGGTGAAGTGACATTTAAATGGATATGGATAATTGTACGTGACTTTCAAACCATGTGCCTCTTGTAATGATTGTGTGTGTGTGTCACAGGTGGATGCTGCGCTGGGGTCAGAGGAGATGGTGGAGACCCTGACGGAGAGGAACATGGACCTGGAGGAGAAAGTCCGGGAGCTGAGAGAGACGGTCACTGACCTGGTCAGTGCACCTGTGTTCTTCACCCCGACTTGCATGCAATCAGTGTTTCATAGCCCATTAAGACCTGAGGCCCATTTTACAAACGCCCTCTCAGTGGTTCTCAAACCTTTTCATGTCAAGGAATTGTACACAAATTGTTGTACAAGCTTGCAGCGTGGCACGAAGTGACACGTTGTGAGCTTGTAGATCTGCTATTTTCAAAAGATTTGTACCGGTATACATTTTGAAAACTTAAAATGGGACATTCTGCATAAGGAATACTTTTACTTTTGGTATTTTAAAGGAATAGTTTACCCCGAAAATAACTTTCCGTCGCATTCCTAAGCCAATAATTTGATGACCGGCAGCGGTTCCGTATGGAGACACAAAGGAGATTCTTTGTATCTCCATACAGAACCGCTGCCGGTGAGTAATCGATAGAAAACGTCATTTTGGGCGTGACCCCTTACTATCCTTAAGTACATTTTGATGCCACTACTTTTGTAGTTTTACCCAAGTAAATTTTGAATACCAGACCTTAGCTTGTAACAGTTTTCCTACATTGTAGTATTGATAATTTTACTTAAGTAAAAAGATTTGAGTACTCCTTCCACCACTGCATTTGGCTTTGTTCTATGCCTTACAATGTATATACTACCACACATGACAGTCGGTCCCCTCTTCTGTCCTCCCAACAGGAGGCCATTAATGACATGAACGACGAGCTCCAGGAGAACGGCAGGGAGACTGAGATGGAGCTGAGAGAGCAGCTGGACATGAGCGGGGGTGAAAGGTCTGCGAGGCCCACAAGAGAGTTGATGCTGCCCAGGAGACCATGGCCGATTACCAGCAGACCATCAACAAGTACAGAGAGCTCACTGCCAGCCTGCAGGTGCATAGATCACTACACGTTGTACTACTATACTTACTTACCGCAACATTTTAGGATGGATTTTGGTTTTAAATGCATTTTTTCCCCCATGAGTTTTTTTGCCGTTTGTAACCCTGAACCTAACTCTAAATCCTAATTCTGACCCCAACCTGAATCTTTTCCTAATTGTAACCTTGGCTCTAAAAGTCTTTGTTAACAAATTCTCTTGTGGTGTCCAGGAAAATGGCCTTCACAAGGTCAATTTCTACTATACTTATGGGGACACGCGGCCCTCAAGTATATTCATAAACACACACACACACACACACACACACACACACACACACACACACACACACACACACACACACACACACACACACACACACAGGAATGAGAAGTGAGCTGCTATGATTATCAGTAGGTTGTCAGTAAATGCACATTGCTCACTGCTGTCTGTGTGTGCTTTTCCCTGTGCACCAGGAGACCAACAGAGAGCTGAGCAGGTCCTGCTGCATCCTCCTGCAGAGATGTTTGATTTCAAGATAAAGTTTGCAGAGACCAAAGCTTATGCCAAGGTACGGCTGAGACGAATGTCAGAATGATAGGAATCTGATTGGGAGTTGATGGGGATTTTAATCAATCCAATGACAATAAAATGTCTAAAGTGACACTTTGGTAACACTACCACAAAACTCAAGCCAAGCCATACTGGAAAGAAATGGATTGGAAAAGGTTGTATCCAGTTTAACTGAGCACTAGGCTTACGTGATCATAATTCTTGTTAATGGCATCAATGGACATTTAGTTTAAAAGTTTTACATTCATAAAAGTTTAAGAAGAGTAATGAATATCATATCATAAAATTAGGATAATCATTTCTGGATCCTAAAATTATTACGATATTTATCAATTCCGATTCCTTCATTTTCATGGGTACCTGGCAGTTTGGATATGGTTCCTAATTTCTATACCCAACCGTGACTGTGTGTCTTCCAGGCCATCGAGATGGAACTGAGGAAGATGGAGGTGGGCCAGGCTAACCGCCAGGTGTCCCTCCTCACCGCCTTCATGCCTGAGTCCTTCCTCCGCCATGGAGGAGACCACGACTGTATCCTGGTGCTGCTGCTCATTCCAAGGCTCATCTGCAAGGTGTGTGTGATCTGCAAAAAAACGAAAAAAATAGTCTGACCAATGCCACATGGGTTCGATCCTGATTTTGGAGAGTCCTAGACCACTAATGTTTGACCGATCTTTTGTAAAAAAAAAAGTATTTTAATGTATTTAACAACATAAGCCCTGTTCATACATTTTCAGAAGTAGCCTATCTACAAGCTCACAATGTGTCGTGAGCTTGTAGATCGACTATTTTTGTTATTGTTTTGAAAACGTTTGTTAATGTTCACTTAAAATGACATGCCCAAATAGGGACACTCTGTTGAAAGTGGTAAAACATTGGGACACATCGGCAGCCAACCGATGTATCGCTCAGGCTCTGCTTACCACCTGTTCCCAACATGTCCGTGTGTCATTTCCCCTGCAGGCGGAGTTGACCCCCTGCAGGGAACCGCGATGAGGGGATCCCGTGGAGAGCAGCTCAGCTTCGCCTCAGGACTGGTTTACTCCCTGGGCCTGCTGCAGGCCACTCTGCACAAATATGAACCGTGAGTGACTATCGCACATGAGAGACTAAATTGGGAATGTTGTCATTGGAGAATACCCACCATGCTAAAACTTTATAACAAGATTCTAAATAAATTAAAAGATTCTGGTAATGCTCCATGTTGCTATTCAGAACTGAACACCTTTATTCCCAATGTATTGAATATCTTCAATAAAAATTCAGTCCAATGAGAGACAACTTTTCTCGCTCGTATTTCGTTTATAAGTTTTGTCCTCTGTTAACTACTTAAGCCCTACATACTTACCGTCATACCGTATGACGAATAGTGAAACTAGCAATTCTACAAGCTCACAACAATCTGCTATTTTTGCTGCAAGGGAAAGTGCAACATTGTATCATATTGGTTCTGAATCTGAACAAAGCAAACGCACTACTGGTTTGAAAACACACTTAATGCATTACTTTTGAGCGTCCTGTGTATCACAAAAACCTTAACGTTATCGGTCTCTCCACTCTCGCCACTTCTAACATTATCTGTCCTTCCATTGTCATGTCCTCCTCTCATCCAGGGCTATGAGTGGCTGCAGTGTGGAGGTGTTTAAGAGGATGGGCACGCTGTACTCTGAAATGAGCGTCCACAAGCGCTCTCTGGACTACTTCATCGACCTGCTGCACAAAGACCAGCTGGATGAGACCATTCAAGTGGAGCCACTCACCAAGGCCATCAAATACTACCAGGTAACAACAATACAGGACCTCTAGGCTGCCATCTAGCATTTAAAACATGCACACATTTGTGTGTGTGTGTGTGTGTGTGTGTGTGTCTCTCTCAATGTGTACATTGGGAATAAAGGTGTTCAGTTCTGAATAGCAACATGGAGCATTACCAGAATCCGCTCTGCTCCGCTCCGCTCTGAGACGCTCTGAGACGCTCTGCTCTGAGACGCTCTGCTCCGCTCTGAGACGCTCTGCTCTGAGACGCTCTGAGACGCTCTGCTCTGCTCTGAGACGCTCTGCTCCGCTCTGAGACGCTCTGCTCTGAGACGCTCTGAGACGCTCTGCTCTGCTCTGAGACGCTCTGCTCTGAGACACTCTGAGACGCTCTGCTCCGCTCTGAGACGCTCTGCTCCGCTCTGAGACGTTCTGCTCTGCTCTGAGACGCTCTGCTCCGCTTCGCTCTGAGACGCTCCGCTCCGCTCTGAGACTGCTTTGCTCTGAGACTGCTCTGCTCTGAGACGCTCTGCTCCGCTCCGCTCTGAGACGCTCTGCTCTGAGACGCTCTGAGACGCTCCGCTCTGAGATGCTCCGCTCTGAGACTGCTCTGCTCTGAGACTGCTCTGCTCTGAGACGCTCTGCTCTGAGACTGCTCTGCTCTGAGACGCTCTGCTCCGCTCTGCTCTGAGACGCTCTGCTCTGCTCCGCTCCGAGACGCTCTGCTCTGAGACGCTCTGCTCTGAGACGCTCCGCTCTGAGACGCTCTGCTCCGCTCCGAGACGCTCTGCTCTGAGACGCTGAAAGGTCCGATTCTCAGTTTTATATAATGTGTTCATATAATTAATGCATAAATGTTCATTTCTACTGTGCTTGGTACTGAGAGGAGGACAGAAACTAAGGGCCAATACTGAATGGTCTATTATTGTAAGTTACAGATGTTGACATTCCACGGCTATCTTATAGTGTCTCCAGCCCTTGGAGGCACAGCTCTCTGCTCCCACTGAAGTCTCAAATACGCTCTAATCTATTACATTTAGTACCTATTACTCGTATCCTAATACTTTTGAGTACTTCCTAAGCCCTGCCTCCTGCTTAACTGTATCTCCTGTCTCATGTTGCTATATAAACCAATGTAAAAGTATTTGTACTCCAGAAATGATTCAGGTCAAGCTGGACTTTTGCTCCTTGCGCAAGTAAAAAGAAGGAGATCTCCGTTGTGTCTGTGTCTATCTTATTCCAATGTGTGATCTGAGCCTAAGGTGTTTGTAAAATGATAAAGCAATCTATCATTACAATGGTCCTCCTGTGCGTGATTATTCGGTCCCTTTCAAGCATGCAGGATATGACAAGAGATCATGGGGATTTAATCGACATCTACCCATCCTATTAATGGGAGACAGCAATTTGGCTAGAATACCGAGTATTCCTTATTTTAACATGCAAGTCGAAAGTTTCGCGGGAGGGAATTTTCATAACGTATGTGAAATGATCAAGAGGTCCCATAGAGATGTACATGCAGAGATACTGGTCTTATCTTTAGGCATTAATAGTAAAGACCAACCAGATCTGCTACGTAATAATGCACTGTTGGACGCTTTACATCTCAGTGCCAGGGAAACGTTTCCAAATGCAATCATCTATATGCCCTTGCTAAATTATTCCACATCACTGAGTTGGCTACAGCAAGAAAGTCTCTTATCCCTTAATTTGTTCATCGAAACAAACTATCGGCACCTGACACCAATCCCAGCGCGTGATTTTCAGACAGTGGGAGATCATGTACATTGGACTCCAAATACCGCTATGAGTATACTTAATCACTGGGCGTTACAGCTTCAGATGTAGTTTACTGTATAAACCATTCTCAAGAGTGTGAGTGTGAAAGTGACTGAGTACATTTACTCAAGTACTGTACTTAAGTATCACATACGTGTGTGGGGAAGAAGTGACAGAATGGTGACTGAGCA
Organism: Gymnoscopelus microlampas; assembly: GCF_963454915.1. Lineage (NCBI taxonomy): Eukaryota > Metazoa > Chordata > Actinopteri > Myctophiformes > Myctophidae > Gymnoscopelus > Gymnoscopelus microlampas. The sequence continues at coordinate 28,644,128 of NC_139941.1, forward strand.
AATGAGTAACTCCCAGAGAGTAAAAGTATTTTTGTGGTTGGTATGAATGAGTTACAGCGAACAGTTGAAATGAGTGTATGTTGGAAAGTAATTGAGTACATTTACTCAAGTACTGTACTTAAATGCCAACCAATAGGGTTGCTGTGTGGTACTGTGTGTGTGGGGGTTTAGAGGAGTCTGTGTGCACGTGTGTATGTGCACGTGTGTGTGCGGGCTGTGTGCTAACAGAGAGACAGAAAGACAGTGATGAAGTGAAAAAAAAAAACATCACAAAAGGCCATAAGTTCTAGTGATATTTAGGAGCCCTTATCAGTGAAGTTTGTGCAGTTAAAGCTATTAACCAGCTCCCATATAAGGCCCATTTTTCTGTTACAAGCCCTTTGTCTAAACTCAAATGTTAAAGATGTGTTATGACTTCTGTTCTGTTGCAACAAAATTGCATTAGGTTAGGGCCTGTAGGATCAGAGGAATACAGGCCTTCACTCGATGGGATTGAGCTCATTGTTGCAGTAGATATGAAGTTTTTAGTAAATTAGCGAAGTGCAAGTACCCCAAGCTAGGAATGTTTACTGCAGGGTCAAGGGTCATTACTGTCCAGAGAAGAAGCGTAGAGGTTTGTGTGTCGTGTCCTGGAGTGTGGGTTGGGTTTGCAAGCCACTGCAGGGCTGCAAGTCTGAATCCGCTGTGCCATGGAGTGGCTCACAAACTTTAAGTTTATTAAAACTGTATTCAATCAATATTTTTGTTTTGATTAAAATTGAGTCAAATGGCAGGCAGTTCTATTTTTGAAAGTGACATTTGTGTCGTAACTAGCAATGGAAATCTTTTTCCAAAAGATGACAGATCTACAAGCTGTAGAGCAGTTGTTGATTTTAAGAAATACTCAATAATGAAAAGTACCTTAAGTATTAGTTGAAGACTTATTTGAAGTCAAGGCTGTGTCCAAGCCCTTTAGTTACAGAACACTTAAAGGGCAAAGGTTGTTTTCTTCATGTAGATAGGGACTAAACCCTGGTTCTTTTCTGTTTTTGTTGTTGATTCCACAAAGTCATGATTAAGAAAAAGGTGTCTTTCTGTATTCATTCACTACTATGAAATCCCCCGTTGTTGTTATTTTTGTTAAAAGATTAGTGACACTTCGTCCAAGTCTGAGAATTAGTAATATTCATAGGTTTGGCCCTTTCCCTCTCCACACGTAAGAAACTGCCATGTGTGTCTAAAAGCATTTAGTCACTTTGACTGAAAAGTATTTCTACTCAAGTGAGGAGTATATCATGTGAAGCGATTCTAATCGCAGCCTGCAAGCTGTTATGACGAGAGCAGTGACTCCCACGTTCCAAGCCCATGGGAATGCTTATTAAAAAAAAAATAGTAAAGGAAGTGAGTTCAGTCCCCATGGAACTTATCTTTCATTTGTTGTGTCTTGATACTAGTGTGTCAAATCCCTATATTTGAAGTATATTTGCAGTGTTCTAAGTAAAGTTGTGAATCATTATAAGTAGCGGTTTTTAAGTAATTAATTGTATATTGAATCATGACCATAAGTTATGGCCATGGTTCAAACAGGAGGGAGTGACACTGAGTTAAGTAGTATTAATAGTAATTAAAGACACATTCACAACATATTCAAACTTATATTTTAAAAATTCTGGTAAAAGCCAGACACTGTAAAAATGAATTTGAAGACGTTACAAAGGTCAAAAGAACTAGTAAGCTGCCAAGATTTTATCTCTTCCACAGGAACGATGGGACTGCTTATGGTGATGCTGACCAGGTCATCAAGTGTGAACTGAACTCTCCGTGCTAGGAGGGTCCATGCCCGGGTCACGTCAACATGCCAACTGCTGTGAGATGCAGTCCCTGCAGTCAACATGTCACCTGATGGGAGGCGTGTGGTTTGTCCAATCCACACAAAAACATTCGCAAGTTGGTGCAAACATCATCGAACATTACGTAAGAAGGTGAAGAAGGCCGGCTTGTGGGGTGGAGTCTCACATATAGAGTGATATTAGGCCCTAACCGGTGAAGAATCCACTTAGAATAGTACCCCCTCCCTCACCTGATTACACTTAGAAGGACGATGCACCACACTTGTTTTTATTTTTATATTTTCCTATCTATGTTATTGTATATTTTTCTATGTATCTTTTGTCTCTATTATTAAAAGTTAAGCAGGGGAAGGCTAAAGCTAAGATAATTATGATTGTTATGTTGCATATATATATGTCTACATCCTACATTTCCTGTTGCAGTTAACTGGTAGTAAGTAAGTGCCTCGAATCCAAAATAGTGAGTGCGCCTTGGGGGTCAATGCTATTTGCCGTGCAAAACGTATGATCAGTTTTAAGCACATAAATAAGAGCTTTTATGTCACTCTGAAGCGGACTAAGTATGAAGTGTGAGAAATGCATATCATGGAGTGTAAATGTGTTAGTGTGGAATGAGGGCGCATTTAAGACAACCTCCGAAGGGAGGGGCGGGATAACCGACCAAACGGTCATCATCTCTGCTAAGCCACACCCTAACATGCCATCAAACCCTCTCCGAAGCCACATACTAATGATGCCATCAAAACACCGTGACACCACTGGGGATCCAGTGGTCCTGGTGAGAAGTACTTTTCGAACAAGTACCTGTTGTGTTTACATTTCAGATGACATTAATGCTAAGGAGGCCAATAACGCGATGTCCAATCTACGTGCCCTTCAGAAAGCTATGAATGGTAACATCACGATAAGGGGTGGTTTTTCTTGGTTAATGGGAGGGGGTTGGATTCAAGCTCTGTGCAAATTTGAAACAATGGTACTCTGTGCTTTGGTGCTGTTTCGCGTGTTATCGGTCTGTGTGATCCCGTGCATCAGGACCTTAGTGAAACGCATGGTTGCTGACACGTTCGTTCAAACGTATACTGCGGTATCCCAGACTGGGCAAGACTTAAAAGATGACGGGAATGTGTTCTCCCTTCGAAGCCTTTATGATGAAAATGACACAGACATTTAAGCTCTGTTAATATTTGAAAATGAATTGTCAGTTCATAATGGTCAAATTAATGATACAAACGGTTGAAGGTTATTAAGTGTTACAACCACTGCTCACAAGAAAGCCACACATTTGAGAGTGATAATGTCCTTTTTCCTATCCGTGGGTTTTTTCAGCATTATCTACAATCGTTTATATCATTATTGATCAGGATCAATTGACATTCTAATAGTCTCATCATGTGCCCTGATAACAGCTTTGTGCTATGCTCTGTATGACAAAGTGCGAAAAGCGGATAGCTTAAGTACCAAGGCCACTGAAAGCGAAAGAGGCAAGTGATTAATGAAATCTTGATATGATGTCCATTTTGAAAATGTGAAAACAAGAAGAATATGTATATTAATTATTGATCAAAAGGAGGGAAATGAAAGGTCCGATTCTCAGTTTTATATAATGTGTTCATATAATTAATGCATAAATGTTCATTTCTACTGTGCTTGGTACTGAGAGGAGGACAGAAACTAAGGGCCAATACTGAATGGTCTATTATTGTAAGTTACAGATGTTGACATTCCACGGCTATCTTATAGTGTCTCCAGCCCTTGGAGGCACAGCTCTCTGCTCCCACTGAAGTCTCAAATACGCTCTAATCTATTACATTTAGTACCTATTACTCGTATCCTAATACTTTTGAGTACTTCCTAAGCCCTGCCTCCTGCTTAACTGTATCTCCTGTCTCATGTTGCTATATAAACCAATGTAAAAGTATTTGTACTCCAGAAATGATTCAGGTCAAGCTGGACTTTTGCTCCTTGCGCAAGTAAAAAGAAGGAGATCTCCGTTGTGTCTGTGTCTATCTTATTCCAATGTGTGATCTGAGCCTAAGGTGTTTGTAAAATGATAAAGCAATCTATCAGACGCTCTGCTCCGCTCCGCTCTGAGATGATCCGCTCTGCTCTGCTCCGCTCTGCTCTGAGACGCTCTACTCCGCTCCGCTCTGAGACGCTCTGCTCCGCTCTGCTCTGAGACGCTCTGCTCCGCTCCGCTCTGAGACGCTCTGCTCCGCTCCGCTCTGAGATGCTCCGCTCTGCTCTGCTCCGCTCTGAGATGCTCCGCTCTGAGACGCTCTACTCCACTCCGCTCTGAGACGCTCTGAGACGCTCCGCTCTGAGACGCTCCGCTCTGAGACGCTCTGCTCTGAGACGCTCTGCTCTGCTCCGCTCTGAGACGCTCTGCTCTGAGACGCTCCGCTCTGAGACTGCTCCGCTCTGAGACGCTCTGCTCTGAGACGCTCCGCTCTGAGACTGCTCCGCTCTGAGACGCTCTGCTCCGCTCGGCTCTGAGACGCTCTGCTCCGCTCTGAGACGCTCTGCTCCGCTCTGAGACGCTCTGCTCTGAGATGCTCTGCTCCGCTCCGCTCTGAGACGCTCTGCTCTGAGACGCTCTGAGACGCTCTGAGACGCTCTGCTCTGAGACGCTCTGCTCTGAGACGCTCTGCTCTGAGACTGCTCTGCTCTGAGACGCTCTGCTCTGAGACGCTCCGCTCTGCTCCGATCTGAGACTGCTCTGCTCTGAGACGCTCTGCTCCGATCTGAGACTGCTCTGCTCTGAGACGCTCTGCTCCGCTCCGCTCTGAGACGCTCTGCTCCGCTCTGCTCCGCTCTGAGACGCTCTGCTCTGCTCTGAGACGCTCTGCTCCGCTCCGCTCTGAGACGCTCCGCTCCGCTCTGCTCCGCTCCGCTCTGAGACTGCTCTGCTCTGAGACTGCTCTGCTCTGAGACGCACTGCTCCGCTCCGCTCTGAGACGCTCCGCTCTGCTCCGCTCCGCTCTGAGACGCTCTGCTCTGAGACGCTCTGAGACGCTCTGCTCTGAGACGCTCTGCTCCGCTCTGAGACGCTCTGCTCTGAGACGCTCTGAGACGCTCTGCTCTGCTCTGAGACGCTCTGCTCTGAGACGCTCTGAGACGCTCTGCTCCGCTTCGCTCTGAGACGCTCTGCTCCGCTCTGAGACGCTCTGCTCTGCTCTGAGACGCTCTGCTCCGCTTCGCTCTGAGACGCTCCGCTCCGCTCTGAGACTGCTCTGCTCTGAGACTGCTCTGCTCTGAGACGCTCTGCTCCGCTCCGCTCTGAGACGCTCTGCTCTGAGACGCTCTGAGACGCTCCGCTCTGAGACGCTCCGCTCTGCTCTGAGACGCTCTGCTCCGCTCCGCTCTGAGACGCTCTGCTCTGAGACGCTCTGCTCTGAGACGCTCTGCTCCGCTCCGCTCTGAGACGCTCTGCTCTGAGACGCTCTGAGACGCTCTGAGACGCTCCGCTCTGAGACGCTCTGCTCCGCTCGGCTCTGAGACGCTCTGCTCCGCTCTGAGACGCTCTGCTCCGCTCTGAGACGCTCTGCTCTGAGATGCTCTGCTCCGCTCCGCTCTGAGACGCTCTGCTCTGAGACGCTCTGAGACGCTCTGAGACGCTCTGCTCTGAGACGCTCTGCTCTGAGACGCTCTGCTCTGAGACTGCTCTGCTCTGAGACGCTCTGCTCTGAGACGCTCCGCTCTGCTCCGATCTGAGACTGCTCTGCTCTGAGACGCTCTGCTCCGATCTGAGACTGCTCTGCTCTGAGACGCTCTGCTCCGCTCCGCTCTGAGACGCTCTGCTCCGCTCTGCTCCGCTCTGAGACGCTCTGCTCTGCTCTGAGACGCTCTGCTCCGCTCCGCTCTGAGACGCTCCGCTCCGCTCTGCTCCGCTCCGCTCTGAGACTGCTCTGCTCTGAGACTGCTCTGCTCTGAGACGCACTGCTCCGCTCCGCTCTGAGACGCTCCGCTCTGCTCCGCTCCGCTCTGAGACGCTCTGCTCTGAGACGCTCTGAGACGCTCTGCTCTGAGACGCTCTGCTCCGCTCTGAGACGCTCTGCTCTGAGACGCTCTGAGACGCTCTGCTCTGCTCTGAGACGCTCTGCTCTGAGACGCTCTGAGACGCTCTGCTCCGCTTCGCTCTGAGACGCTCTGCTCCGCTCTGAGACGCTCTGCTCTGCTCTGAGACGCTCTGCTCCGCTTCGCTCTGAGACGCTCCGCTCCGCTCTGAGACTGCTCTGCTCTGAGACTGCTCTGCTCTGAGACGCTCTGCTCCGCTCCGCTCTGAGACGCTCTGCTCTGAGACGCTCTGAGACGCTCCGCTCTGAGACGCTCCGCTCTGCTCTGAGACGCTCTGCTCCGCTCCGCTCTGAGACGCTCTGCTCTGAGACGCTCTGCTCTGAGACGCTCTGCTCCGCTCCGCTCTGAGACGCTCCGCTCTGAGACGCTCTGCTCCACTCCGCTCTGAGACGCTCCGCTCTGAGACGCTCTGCTCTGAGACGCTCCGCTCTGAGACGCTCTGCTCCGCTCCGCTCTGAGACGCTCCGCTCTGAGACGCTCCGCTCTGCTCTGAGACGCTCTGCTCCGCTCCGCTCTGAGACGCTCCGCTCCGCTCTGAGATGCTCCGCTCTGCTCTGAGACGCTCTGCTCCGCTCCGCTCTGAGACGCTCTGCTCCGCTCCGCTCTGAGATGCTCCGCTCTGAGACGCTCTGCTCCGATCTGCTCTGAGACGCTCTGCTCTGAGACGCTCCGCTCTGAGACGCTCTGCTCCGCTCCGCTCTGAGACGCTCTGCTCCGCTCCGCTCTGAGACGCTCCGCTCTGAGACGCTCTGCTCCGCTCTGAGACGCTCTGCTCCACTCCGCTCTGAGACGCTCTGAGACGCTCCGCTCTGAGACGCTCCGCTCTGAGACGCTCTGCTCTGAGACGCTCTGCTCTGCTCCGCTCTGAGACGCTCTGCTCTGAGACGCTCCGCTCTGAGACTGCTCCGCTCTGAGACGCTCTGCTCTGAGACGCTCCGCTCTGAGACTGCTCCGCTCTGAGACGCTCTGCTCTGAGACGCTCTGCTCCGCTCCGCTCTGAGACGCTCTGCTCCGCTCTGAGACGCTCTGCTCTGCTCCGCTCTGAGACGCGATGCTCTGAGACGCTCTGCTCCGCTCCGCTCTGAGACGCTCCGCTCTGAGACGCTCTGCTCTGAGACGCTCTGCTCCGCTCCGCTCTGAGACGCTCTGCTCCGCTCTGAGACGCTCTGCTCTGAGACGCTCTGCTCTGAGACTGCTCTGCTCTGAGACGCTCTGCTCTGAGACGCTCCGCTCTGCTCCGATCTGAGACTGCTCTGCTCTGAGACGCTCTGCTCTGCTCCGATCTAAGACTGCTCTGCTCTGAGACGCTCTGCTCCGCTCCGCTCTGAGACGCTCTGCTCCGCTCTGAGACGCTCTGCTCTGCTCTGAGACGCTCTGCTCCGCTCCGCTCTGAGACGCTCCGCTCCGCTCCGCTCCGCTCCGCTCTGAGACTGCTCTGCTCTGAGACTGCTCTGCTCTGAGACGCACTGCTCCGCTCCGCTCTGAGACGCTCCGCTCTGCTCCGCTCCGCTCTGAGACGCTCTGCTCTGAGACGCTCTGAGACGCTCTGCTCTGAGACGCTCTGCTCCGCTCTGAGACGCTCTGAGACGCTCTGCTCTGCTCTGAGACGCTCTGCTCTGAGACGCTCTGAGACGCTCTGCTCCGCTCTGAGACGCTCTGAGACGCTCTGCTCCGCTCTGAGACGCTCTGCTCTGCTCTGAGACGCTCTGCTCCGCTCCGCTCTGAGATGCTCCGCTCTGCTCTGAGACGCTCTGCTCCGCTCCGCTCTGAGACGCTCTGCTCCGCTCCGCTCTGAGATGCTCCGCTCTGAGACGCTCTGCTCCGCTCCGCTCTGAGACGCTCCGCTCCGCTCCGCTCTGCTCCGCTCTGAGACGCTCTGCTCCGCTCCGCTCTGAGACGCTCCGCTCTGAGACGCTCTGAGACGCTCTGAGACGCTCTGCTCTGAGATGCTCCGCTCTGAGACGCTCTGCTCCGCTCCGCTCTGCTCCGCTCTGCTCTGAGACGCTCTGCTCCGCTCCGCTCTGAGACGCTCTGCTCCGCTCCGCTTTGAGACGCTCTGCTCCGCTCCGCTCTGAGATGCTCCGCTCTGAGACGCTCTGCTCCGCTCCGTTCTGAGACGCTCTGCTCCGCTCTGCTCTGAGACGCTCTGAGACGCTCTGCTCTGAGACGCTCTGCTCCGCTCTGAGACGCTCTGAGACGCTCTGCTCTGCTCTGAGACGCTCTGCTCTGAGACGCTCTGAGACGCTCTGCTCCGCTCTGAGACGCTCTGAGACGCTCTGCTCCGCTCTGAGACGCTCTGCTCTGCTCTGAGACGCTCTGCTCCGCTCCGCTCTGAGATGCTCCGCTCTGCTCTGAGACGCTCTGCTCCGCTCCGCTCTGAGACGCTCTGCTCCGCTCCGCTCTGAGATGCTCCGCTCTGAGACGCTCTGCTCCGCTCCGCTCTGAGACGCTCCGCTCCGCTCCGCTCCGCTCCGCTCTGCTCCGCTCTGAGACGCTCTGCTCCGCTCCGCTCTGAGACGCTCCGCTCTGAGACGCTCCGCTCTGAGACGCTCTGAGACGCTCTGCTCCGCTCCGTTCTGCTCTGAGACGCTCTGCTCTGAGACGCTCTGCTCTGAGACGCTCCGCTCTGAGACGCTCTGCTCCGCTCCGCTCTGAGACGCTCTGCTCCGCTCTGAGACGCTCCGCTCTGAGACGCTCCGCTCTGAGACGCTCCGCTCCGCTCTGAGACGCTCTGCTCTGAGACGCTCTGCTCCGATCTGAGACTGCTCTGCTCTGAGACGCTCTGCTCTGCTCCGATCTGAGACTGCTCTGCTCTGAGACGCTCTGCGACGCTCTGCTCCGCTCTGAGACGCTCTGCTCTGCTCTGAGACGCTCTGCTCCGCTCCGCTCTGAGACGCTCCGCTCCGCTCTGCTCCGCTCCGCTCTGAGACTGCTCTGCTCTGAGACTGCTCTGCTCCGCTCCGCTCTGAGATGCTCCGCAGTTCTCTCCGCTCTGAGACTGCTCTGCTCTGAGACGCTCTGCTCCGTTCCGCTCTGAGACGCTCCGCTCTGAGACGCTCCGCTCTGAGACGCTCTGCTCTGAGACGCTCTGCTCCGCTCCGCTCTGAGACGCTCCGCTCTGCTCTGAGACGCTCTGCTCCGCTCCACTCTGAGACGCTCCGCTCTGCTCTGAGACGCTCTGCTCTGAGACGCTCTGCTCCGCTCTGCTCTGAGACGCTCTGCTCTGAGACGCTCCGCTCCGCTCCGCTCTGAGACGCTCTGCTCTGAGACGCTCCGCTCTGAGACGCTCTGCTCCGCTCTGCTCCGCTCCGCTCTGAGACGCTCTGCTCTGAGATGCTCCGCTCTGAGACGCTCTGCTCCGCTCCGCTCTGCTCCGCTCTGCTCTGAGACGCTCTGCTCCGCTCCGCTCTGAGACGCTCTGCTCCGCTCCGCTTTGAGACGCTCTGCTCCGCTCCGCTCTGAGATGCTCCGCTCTGAGACGCTCTGCTCCGCTCCGTTCTGAGACGCTCTGCTCCGCTCTGCTCTGAGACGCTCTGCTCCGCTCCGAGACGCTCTGCTCCGCTCCGCTCTGAGACGCTCCGCTCCGCTCTGCTCCGCTCCGCTCTGAGACTGCTCTGCTCTGAGACTGCTCTGCTCCGCTCCGCTCTGAGATGCTCCGCAGTTCTCTCCGCTCTGAGACTGCTCTGCTCTGAGACGCTCTGCTCCGTTCCGCTCTGAGACGCTCCGCTCTGAGACGCTCCGCTCTGAGACGCTCTGCTCTGAGACGCTCTGCTCCGCTCCGCTCTGAGACGCTCCGCTCTGCTCTGAGACGCTCTGCTCCGCTCCACTCTGAGACGCTCCGCTCTGCTCTGAGACGCTCTGCTCTGAGACGCTCTGCTCCGCTCTGCTCTGAGACGCTCTGCTCTGAGACGCTCCGCTCCGCTCCGCTCTGAGACGCTCTGCTCTGAGACGCTCCGCTCTGAGACGCTCTGCTCCGCTCCGCTCTGAGACGCTCTGCTCTGAGATGCTCCGCTCTGAGACGCTCTGCTCCGCTCCGCTCTGCTCCGCTCTGCTCTGAGACGCTCTGCTCCGCTCCGCTCTGAGACGCTCTGCTCCGCTCCGCTCTGAGACGCTCTGCTCCGCTCCGCTCTGAGATGCTCCGCTCTGAGACGCTCTGCTCCGCTCCGTTCTGAGACGCTCTGCTCCGCTCTGCTCTGAGACGCTCTGCTCCGCTCCGAGACGCTCTGCTCCGCTCCGCTCTGAGACGCTCTGCTCCGCTCCGCTCTGAGACGCTCTGCTCTGAGACGCTCTGCTCTGAGACGCTCCGCTCTGAGACGCTCTGCTCCGCTCCGCTCTGAGACGCTCCGCTCCGCTCTGAGATGATCCGCTCTGCTCTGAGACGCTCTGCTCCGCTCCGCTCTGCTCCGCTCCGCTCCGCTCTGAGACGCTCCGCTCCGCTCTGAGACGCTCTGCTCTGAGACGCTCTGCTCCGCTCCGCTCTGAGACGCTCTGCTCCGCTCCGCTCTGAGATGCTCCGCTCCGAGACGCTCTGCTCCGCTCCGCTCTGAGACGCTCTGCTCCGCTCCGCTCTGAGACGCTCTGCTCCGCTCCGCTCTGAGACGCTCCGCTCTGAGACGCTCTGCTCTGAGACGCTCCGCTCCGCTCTGAGACGCTCTGCTCTGAGACGCTCTGCTCTGAGACGCTCTGCTCTGCTCCGCTCCGCTCTGAGACGCTCTGCTCTGAGACGCTCTGAGACGCTCTGCTCTGAGACGCTCTGCTCCGCTCTGAGACGCTCTGCTCTGAGACGCTCTGAGACGCTCCGCTCTGCTCTGAGACGCTCTGCTCTGAGACGCTCTGCTCCGCTCTGCTCTGAGACGCTCTGCTCTGAGACGCTCTGCTCTGAGACGCTCTGCTCCGCTCCGCTCTGAGACGCTCTGCTCTGAGACGCTCCGCTCTGAGACGCTCTGCTCCGCTCCGCTCTGAGACGCTCTGCTCCGCTCCGCTCTGAGATGCTCCGCTCTGAGACGCTCTGCTCCGCTCCGCTCTGAGACGCTCTGCTCCGCTCTGCTCTGAGACGCTCTGCTCCGCTCCGCTCTGAGACGCTCTGCTCCGCTCCGCTCTGAGACGCTCTGCTCCGCTCCGCTCTGAGATGCTCCGCTCTGAGACGCTCTGCTCCGCTCCGTTCTGAGACGCTCTGCTCCGCTCTGCTCTGAGACGCTCTGCTCCGCTCCGCTCTGAGACGCTCTGCTCCGCTCCGCTCTGAGACGCTCCGCTCTGAGACGCTCTGCTCTGAGACGCTCCGCTCTGAGACGCTCTGCTCCGCTCCGCTCTGAGACGCTCCGCTCCGCTCTGAGATGATCCGCTCTGCTCTGAGACGCTCTGCTCCGCTCCGCTCTGAGACGCTCCGCTCTGCTCTGAGACGCTCTGCTCCGCTCCGCTCCGCTCCGCTCCGCTCCGCTCTGCTCCGCTCCGCTCTGAGACGCTCCGCTCCGCTCTGAGACGCTCTGCTCTGAGACGCTCTGCTCCGCTCCGCTCTGAGACGCTCTGCTCCGCTCCGCTCTGAGATGCTCCGCTCCGAGACGCTCTGCTCCGCTCCGCTCTGCTCCGCTCCGCTCTGAGACGCTCTGCTCCGCTCCGCTCTGAGACGCTCCGCTCTGAGACGCTCTGCTCTGAGACGCTCTGCTCCGCTCCGCTCTGAGACGCTGCTCCGCTCTGAGACGCTGCTCCGCTCCGCTCCGCTCTGAGATGCTCCGCTCTGAGACGCTCTGCTCCGCTCCGTTCTGAGACGCTCTGCTCCGCTCTGCTCTGAGACGCTCTGCTCCGCTCCGAGACGCTCTGCTCCGCTCCGTCCTGAGACGCTCTGCTCCGCTCCGCTCTGAGACGCTCTGCTCTGAGACGCTCTGCTCTGAGACGCTCCGCTCTGAGACGCTCTGCTCCGCTCCGCTCTGCTCTGCTCTGAGACGCTCTGCTCCGCTCCGCTCTGAGACGCTCTGCTCCGCTCCGCTCTGAGACGCTCCGCTCTGAGACGCTCCGCTCCGCTCTGAGACGCTCTGCTCTGAGACGCTCTGCTCTGCTCCGCTCCGCTCTGACGGTGCGTTTTAACAGCGGGCAACTCTGGGCAAACACTGGGCGAAACACTGGGCGAAACGCAGGGTTAGACGCTCTGCTCTGAGACGCTCTGAGACGCTCTGCTCTGAGACGCTCTGCTCCGCTCTGAGACGCTCTGCTCTGAGACGCTCTGAGACGCTCTGCTCTGCTCTGAGACGCTCTGCTCTGAGACGCTCTGAGACGCTCTGCTCCGCTCTGAGACGCTCTGCTCCGCTCTGCTCCGCTCTGAGACGCTCTGCTCTGCTCTGAGACGCTCTGCTCCGCTCCGCTCCGAGATGCTCCGCTCTGCTCTGAGACGCTCTGCTCCGCTCCGCTCTGAGACGCTCTGCTCCGCTCCACTCTGAGATGCTCCGCTCTGAGACGCTCTGCTCCGATCTGCTCTGAGACGCTCTGCTCCGCTCCGCTCTGAGACGCTCCGCTCTGAGACGCTCCGCTCTGAGACGCTCTGCTCCGCTCTGAGACGCTCTGCTCCGCTCCGTTCTGCTCTGAGACGCTCTGCTCTGAGACGCTCTGCTCTGAGACGCTCCGCTCTGAGACGCTCTGCTCCGCTCCGCTCTGAGACGCTCCGCTCTGAGACGCTCCGCTCTGAGACGCTCCGCTCTGAGACGCTCCGCTCTGAGACGCTCCGCTCTGAGACGCTCTGCTCCGATCTGAGACTGCTCTGCTCTGAGACGCTCTGCTCTGCTCCGATCTGAGACTGCTCTGCTCTGAGACGCTCTGCTCCGCTCCGCTCTGAGACGCTCTGCTCCGCTCTGAGACGCTCTGCTCTGCTCTGAGACGCTCTGCTCCGCTCCGCTCTGAGACGCTCCGCTCCGCTCTGCTCCGCTCCGCTCTGAGACTGCTCTGCTCTGAGACTGCTCTGCTCCGCTCCGCTCTGAGACGCTCCGCAGTTCTCTCCGCTCTGAGACTGCTCTGCTCTGAGACGCTCTGCTCCGTTCCGCTCTGAGACGCTCCGCTCTGAGACGCTCCGCTCTGAGACGCTCTGCTCTGAGACGCTCTGCTCCGCTCCGCTCTGAGACGCTCCGCTCTGCTCTGAGACGCTCTGCTCCGCTCCACTCTGAGACGCTCCGCTCTGCTCTGAGACGCTCTGCTCTGAGACGCTCTGCTCCGCTCTGCTCTGAGACGCTCTGCTCTGAGACGCTCTGCTCCGCTCCGCTCTGAGACGCTCTGCTCTGAGACGCTCCGCTCTGAGACGCTCTGCTCCGCTCCGCTCTGAGACGCTCTGCTCCGCTCCGCTCTGAGATGCTCCGCTCTGAGACGCTCTGCTCCGCTCCGCTCTGAGACGCTCTGCTCCGCTCCGCTCTGAGACGCTCTGCTCCGCTCCGCTCTGAGACGCTCTGCTCCGCTCCGCTCTGAGACGCTCTGCTCCGCTCCGCTCTGAGACGCTCTGCTCCGCTCCGCTCTGAGACGCTCTGCTCCGCTCCGCTCCGCTCCGCTCCGCTCCGCTCTGAGACGCTCCGCTCTGAGACGCTCTGCTCCGCTCCGCTCTGCTCCGCTCCGCTCTGAGACGCTCCGCTCCGCTCTGAGATGATCCGCTCTGCTCTGAGACGCTCTGCTCCGCTCCGCTCTGAGACGCTCCGCTCTGCTCTGAGACGCTCTGCTCCGCTCCGCTCTGCTCCGCTCTGAGACGCTCCGCTCCGCTCTGAGACGCTCTGCTCTGAGACGCTCTGCTCCGCTCCGCTCTGAGACGCTCTGCTCCGCTCCGCTCTGAGATGCTCCGCTCCGAGACGCTCTGCTCCGTTCCGCTCTGAGACGCTCTGCTCCGCTCCGCTCTGAGACGCTCTGCTCCGCTCCGCTCTGAGACGCTCCGCTCTGAGACGCTCTGCTCTGAGACGCTCCGCTCCGCTCTGAGACGCTCTGCTCTGAGACGCTCTGCTCTGAGACGCTCTGCTCTGCTCCGCTCCGCTCTGAGACGCTCTGCTCTGAGACGCTCTGAGACGCTCTGCTCTGAGACGCTCTGCTCTGAGACGCTCTGCTCCGCTCTGAGACGCTCTGCTCCGAGACGCTCTGAGACGCTCCGCTCTGCTCTGAGACGCTCTGCTCTGAGACGCTCTGCTCCGCTCTGAGACGCTCTGCTCTGCTCTGAGACGCTCTGCTCCGCTCCGCTCCGAGATGCTCCGCTCTGCTCTGAGACGCTCTGCTCCGCTCCGCTCTGAGACGCTCTGCTCCGCTCCACTCTGAGATGCTCCTCTCTGAGACGCTCTGCTCCGATCTGCTCTGAGACACTCTGCTCCGCTCCGCTCTGAGACGCTCTGCTCCGCTCCGCTCTGAGACGCTCCGCTCTGAGACGCTCCGCTCTGAGACGCTCTGCTCCGCTCTGAGACGCTCTGCTCCGCTCCGTTCTGCTCTGAGACGCTCTGCTCTTAGACGCTCCGCTCTGAGACGCTCTGCTCCGCTCCGCTCTGAGACTGCTCTTCTCCGCTCCGCTCTGAGACGCTCCGCAGTTCTCTCCGCTCTGAGACTGCTCTGCTCTGAGACGCTCTGCTCCGTTCCGCTCTGAGACGCTCCGCTCTGAGACGCTCCGCTCTGAGACGCTCTGCTCTGAGACGCTCTGCTCCGCTCCGCTCTGAGACGCTCCGCTCTGCTCTGAGACGCTCTGCTCCGCTCCACTCTGAGACGCTCCGCTCTGCTCTGAGACGCTCTGCTCTGAGACGCTCTGCTCCGCTCTGCTCTGAGACGCTCTGCTCTGAGACGCTCTGCTCTGAGACGCTCTGCTCCGCTCCGCTCTGAGACGCTCTGCTCTGAGACGCTCCGCTCTGAGACGCTCTGCTCCGCTCCGCTCTGAGACGCTCTGCTCCGCTCCGCTCTGAGACGCTCTGCTCCGCTCCGCTCCGCTCCGCTCTGAGACGCTCCGCTCTGAGACGCTCTGCTCCGCTCCGCTCTGAGACGCTCCGCTCCGAGATGATCCGCTCTGCTCTGAGACGCTCTGCTCCGCTCCGCTCTGAGACGCTCCGCTCTGCTCTGAGACGCTCTGCTCCGCTCCGCTCTGCTCCGCTCTGAGACGCTCTGCTCCGCTCCGCTCTGAGACGCTCTGCTCCGCTCCGCTCTGAGATGCTCCGCTCCGAGACGCTCTGCTCCGCTCCGCTCTGAGACGCTCTGCTCCGCTCCGCTCTGAGACGCTCTGCTCCGCTCCGCTCTGAGACGCTCCGCTCTGAGACGCTCTGCTCTGAGACGCTCCGCTCCGCTCTGAGACGCTCTGCTCTGAGACGCTCTGCTCTGAGACGCTCTGCTCTGCTCCGCTCCGCTCTGAGACGCTCTGCTCTGAGACGCTCTGAGACGCTCTGCTCCGCTCCGCTCTGCTCCGCTCCGCTCCGCTCTGAGATGATCCGCTCTGCTCTGAGACGCTCTGCTCCGCTCCGCTCTGAGACGCTCCGCTCTGCTCTGAGACGCTCTGCTCCGCTCCGCTCTGCTCCGCTCCGCTCTGAGACGCTCTGCTCTGAGACGCTCTGCTCCGCTCCGCTCTGAGACGCTCTGCTCCGCTCCGCTCTGAGATGCTCCGCTCCGAGACGCTCTGCTCCGCTCCGCTCTGCTCCGCTCCGCTCTGAGACGCTCTGCTCCGCTCCGCTCTGAGACGCTCTGCTCCGCTCCGCTCTGAGACGCTCCGCTCTGAGACGCTCTGCTCTGAGACGCTCTGCTCCGCTCCGCTCTGAGACGCTCTGCTCCGCTCTGCTCCGCTCCGCTCCGCTCTGAGATGATCCGCTCTGAGACGCTCTGCTCCGCTCTGCTCCGCTCCGTTCTGAGACGCTCTGCTCTGAGACGCTCTGCTCCGCTCTGCTCTGAGACGCTCTGCTCTGAGACGCTCTGCTCCGCTCCGCTCTGAGACGCTCTGCTCTGAGACGCTCCGCTCTGAGACGCTCTGCTCCGCTCCGCTCTGAGACGCTCTGCTCCGCTCCGCTCTGAGATGCTCCGCTCTGAGACGCTCTGCTCCGCTCCGCTCTGAGACGCTCTGCTCCGCTCTGCTCTGAGACGCTCTGCTCCGCTCCGCTCTGAGACGCTCTGCTCCGCTCCGCTCTGAGACGCTCTGCTCCGCTCCGCTCCGCTCCGCTCTGAGACGCTCTGCTCTGAGACGCTCTGCTCTGAGACGCTCTGCTCCGCTCCGCTCTGAGACGCTCCGCTCTGAGATGATCCGCTCTGCTCTGAGACGCTCTGCTCCGCTCCGCTCTGAGACGCTCCGCTCTGCTCTGAGACGCTCTGCTCCGCTCCGCTCTGAGACGCTCTGCTCCGCTCCGCTCTGAGACGCTCCGCTCTGCTCTGAGACGCTCCGCTCTGCTCTGAGACGCTCCGCTCTGAGACGCTCCGCTCCGCTCTGAGACGCTCTGCTCCGCTCCGCTCCGCTCCGCTCTGAGACGCTCCGCTCTGAGACGCTCTGCTCCGCTCCGCTCTGAGACGCTCCGCTCCGCTCTGAGATGATCCGCTCTGCTCTGAGACGCTCTGCTCCGCTCCGCTCTGAGACGCTCCGCTCTGCTCTGAGACGCTCTGCTCCGCTCCGCTCTGCTCCGCTCTGAGACGCTCTGCTCCGCTCCGCTCTGAGACGCTCTGCTCCGCTCCGCTCTGAGGCGCTCCGCTCTGAGACGCTCCGCTCCGCTCCGCTCCGCTCTGCTCCGCTCCGCTCTGAGACGCTCTGCTCTGCTCCGCTCTGTTCTGCTCCGCTCTGAGACGCTCCGCTCTGAGACTGCTCCGTTCTGAGACGCTCTGCTCTGAGACGCTCCGCTCTGAGACTGCTCCGCTCTGAGACGCTCTGCTCTGAGACGCTCTGCTCCGCTCCGCTCTGAGACGCTCTGCTCCGCTCCGCTCTGAGACGCTCCGCTCTGAGACGCTCTGCTCCGCTCTGAGACGCTCTGCTCTGAGACGCTCTGCTCCGCTCCGCTCTGAGACGCTCTGCTCCGCTCCGCTCTGAGACGCTCCGCTCTGAGACGCTCTGCTCCGCTCTGAGACGCTCTGCTCTGAGACGCTCCGCTCTGAGACGCTCCGCTCTGAGACGCTCTGCTCCGCTCTGAGACGCTCTGCTCTGAGACGCTCTGAGACGCTCCGCTCTGCTCTGAGACGCTCTGCTCTGAGACGCTCTGCTCCGCTCTGCTCTGCTCCGCTCTGCTCTGAGACGCTCTGCTCTGAGACGCTCTGCTCCGCTCCGCTCTGAGACGCTCTGCTCTGAGACGCTCCGCTCTGAGACGCTCTGCTCCGCTCCGCTCTGAGACGCTCTGCTCTGAGACGCTCTGAGACGCTCCGCTCTGCTCTGAGACGCTCTGCTCTGAGACGCTCTGCTCCGCTCTGCTCTGAGACGCTCTGCTCTGAGACGCTCTGCTCTGAGACGCTCTGCTCCGCTCTGCTCTGAGACGCTCTGCTCCGCTCCGCTCTGAGACGCTCTGCTCTGAGACGCTCCGCTCTGAGACGCTCTGCTCCGCTCCGCTCTGAGACGCTCTGCTCCGCTCCGCTCTGAGATGCTCCGCTCTGCTCTGAGACGCTCTGCTCCGCTCCGCTCTGAGACGCTCTGCTCCGCTCCGCTCTGAGACGCTCCGCTCTGCTCTGAGACGCTCCGCTCTGAGACGCTCCGCTCCGCTCTGCTCTGAGACGCTCTGCTCCGCTCCGCTCTGAGACGCTCTGCTCCGCTCCGCTCTGAGACGCTCTGCTCCGCTCTGCGATGCTCCGCTCTGAGACGCTCTGCTCCGCTCCGCTCTGAGACGCTCTGCTCCGCTCCGCTCTGAGACGCTCCGCTCCGCTCTGAGATGATCCGCTCTGCTCTGAGACGCTCTGCTCCGCTCCGCTCTGAGACGTTCCGCTCTGCTCTGAGACGCTCTGCTCCGCTCCGCTCTGAGACGCTCCGCTCCGCTCTGAGACGCTCTGCTCTGAGACGCTCTGCTCCGCTCCGCTCTGAGACGCTCTGCTCCGCTCCGCTCTGAGATGCTCCGCTCCGAGACGCTCTGCTCCGCTCCGCTCTGCTCCGCTCCGCTCTGAGACGCTCTGCTCCGCTCCGCTCTGAGACGCTCCGCTCTGAGACGCTCTGCTCTGAGACGCTCCGCTCTGAGACGCTCTGCTCTGAGACGCTCTGCTCTGCTCCGCTCCGCTCTGAGACGCTCTGCTCCGCTCCGCTCTGCTCCGCTCCGCTCTGAGACGCTCTGCTCCGCTCCGCTCTGAGACGCTCTGCTCCGCTCCGCTCTGAGACGCTCCGCTCTGAGACGCTCTGCTCTGAGACGCTCCGCTCCGCTCTGAGACGCTCTGCTCTGAGACGCTCTGCTCTGCTCCGCTCCACTCTGAGACGCTCTGCTCTGAGACGCTCTGAGACGCTCTGCTCTGAGACGCTCTGCTCCGCTCTGAGACGCTCTGCTCTGAGACGCTCTGAGACGCTCTGCTCTGCTCTGAGACGCTCTGCTCTGAGACGCTCTGAGACGCTCTGAGACGCTCTGAGACGCTCTGAGACGCTCTGCTCCGCTCTGCTCCGCTCTGAGACGCTCTGCTCTGCTCTGAGACGCTCTGCTCCGCTCCGCTCTGAGACGCTCTGCTCCGCTCCGCTCTGAGACGCTCCGCTCTGAGACGCTCTGCTCTGAGACGCTCCGCTCCGCTCTGAGACGCTCTGCTCTGAGACGCTCTGCTCTGCTCCGCTCCGCTCTGAGACGCTCTGCTCTGAGACGCTCTGAGACGCTCTGCTCTGAGACGCTCTGAGACGCTCTGCTCCGCTCTGAGACGCTCTGCTCTGAGACGCTCTGAGACGCTCTGTTCTGCTCTGAGACGCTCTGCTCTGAGACGCTCTGAGACGCTCTGCTCCGCTCTGAGACGCTCTGCTCCGCTCTGCTCCGCTCTGAGACGCTCTGCTCTGCTCTGAGACGCTCTGCTCCGCTCCGCTCCGAGATGCTCCGCTCTGCTCTGAGACGCTCTGCTCCGCTCCGCTCTGAGACGCTCTGCTCCGCTCCACTCTGAGATGCTCCGCTCTGAGACGCTCTGCTCCGATCTGCTCTGAGACGCTCTGCTCCGCTCCGCTCTGAGACGCTCTGCTCCGCTCCGCTCTGAGACGCTCCGCTCTGAGACGCTCCGCTCTGAGACGCTCTGCTCCGCTCTGAGACGCTCTGCTCCGCTCCGTTCTGCTCTGAGACGCTCTGCTCTGAGACGCTCTGCTCTGAGACGCTCCGCTCTGAGACGCTCTGCTCCGCTCCGCTCTGAGACGCTCCGCTCTGAGACGCTCCGCTCTGAGACGCTCCGCTCTGAGACGCTCTGCTCCGATCTGAGACTGCTCTGCTCTGAGACGCTCTGCTCTGCTCCGATCTGAGACTGCTCTGCTCTGAGACGCTCTGCTCCGCTCCGCTCTGAGACGCTCTGCTCCGCTCTGAGACGCTCTGCTCTGCTCTGAGACGCTCTGCTCCGCTCCGCTCTGAGACGCTCCGCTCTGCTCCGCTCCGCTCTGAGACTGCTCTGCTCTGAGACTGCTCTGCTCCGCTCCGCTCTGAGACGCTCCGCAGTTCTCTCCGCTCTGAGACTGCTCTGCTCTGAGACGCTCTGCTCCGTTCCGCTCTGAGACGCTCCGCTCTGAGACGCTCTGCTCTGAGACGCTCTGCTCCGCTCCGCTCTGAGACGCTCCGCTCTGCTCTGAGACGCTCCGCTCTGAGACGCTCTGCTCTGAGACGCTCTGCTCTGAGACGCTCCGCTCTGAGACGCTCCGCTCCGCTCTGAGATGATCCGCTCTGCTCTGAGACGCTCTGCTCCGCTCCGCTCTGAGACGCTCCGCTCTGCTCTGAGACGCTCTGCTCCGCTCCGCTCTGAGACGCTCTGCTCCGCTCCGCGACGCTCCGCTCTGCTCTGAGACGCTCCGCTCTGAGACGCTCCGCTCCGCTCTGCTCTGAGACGCTCTGCTCCGCTCCGCTCTGAGACACTCTGCTCCGCTCCGCTCTGCGATGCTCCGCTCTGAGACGCTCTGCTCCGATCTGCTCTGAGACGCTCCGCTCTGAGACGCTCTGCTCCGCTCCGCTCTGAGACGCTCCGCTCTGCTCTGAGACGCTCTGCTCCGCTCCACTCTGAGACGCTCCGCTCTGCTCTGAGACGCTCTGCTCTGAGACGCTCTGCTCCGCTCTGCTCTGAGACGCTCTGCTCTGAGACACTCTGCTCTGAGACGCTCTGCTCCGCTCCGCTCTGAGACGCTCTGCTCTGAGACGCTCCGCTCTGAGACGCTCTGCTCCGCTCCGCTCTGAGACGCTCTGCTCCGCTCCGCTCTGAGATGCTCCGCTCTGAGACGCTCTGCTCCGCTCCGCTCTGAGACGCTCTGCTCTGAGACGCTCTGCTCCGCTCCGCTCTGAGACGCTCTGCTCCGCTCCGCTCTGAGACGCTCTGCTCCGCTCCGCTCTGAGACGCTCTGCTCCGCTCTGCTCTGAGACGCTCTGCTCTGAGACGCTCTGCTCTGAGACGCTCTGCTCCGCTCCGCTCTGAGACGCTCCGCTCCGCTCTGAGATGATCCGCTCTGCTCTGAGACGCTCTGCTCCGCTCCGCTCTGAGACGCTCCGCTCTGCTCTGAGACGCTCTGCTCCGCTCCGCTCTGAGACGCTCTGCTCCGCTCCGCTCTGAGACGCTCCGCTCTGCTCTGAGACGCTCTGAGACGCTCTGAGACGCTCTGAGACGCTGAGACGCTCTGCTCCGCTCCGCTCTGCGATGCTCCGCTCTGAGACGCTCTGCTCCGATCTGCTCTGAGACGCTCCGCTCTGAGACGCTCTGCTCCGCTCCGCTCTGAGACGCTCCGCTCTGAGACGCTCTGCTCCGCTCTGAGACGCTCTGCTCCACTCCGCTCTGAGACGCTCTGAGACGCTCCGCTCTGCTCCGCTCCGCTCTGAGACGCTCTGCTCTGCTCCGCTCTGTTCTGCTCCGCTCTGAGACGCTCTGCTCTGAGACGCTCCGCTCTGAGACTGCTCCGTTCTGAGACGCTCTGCTCTGAGACGCTCCGCTCTGAGACTGCTCCGCTCTGAGACGCTCTGCTCTGAGACGATCTGCTCCGCTCCGCTCTGAGACGCTCTGCTCCGCTCCGCTCTGAGACGCTCCGCTCTGAGACGCTCTGCTCTGAGACGCTCCGCTCTGAGACGCTCCGCTCTGAGACGCTCTGCTCTGAGACGCTCCGCTCTGAGACGCTCCGCTCTGAGACGCTCTGCTCCGCTCCGCTCTGAGACGCTCTGCTCCGCTCTGAGCCGCTCTGAGACGCTCTGCTCCGCTCTGAGCCGCTCTGCTCCGCTCTGCTCCGCTCCGCTCTGAGATGCTCCGCTCTGAGATGCTCCGCTCTGAGACGCTCTGCTCCGCTCCGCTCTGAGACGCTCTGCTCCGCTCCGCTCTGAGACGCTCCGCTCTGAGACGCTCTGCTCTGAGACGCTCCGCTCTGAGACGCTCCGCTCTGAGACGCTCTGCTCCGCTCCGCTCTGAGACGCTCTGAGACGCTCCGCTCTGAGACGCTCCGCTCTGCTCTGAGACGCTCTGCTCCGCTCCGCTCTGAGACGCTCCGCTCTGCTCTGAGATGCTCCGCTCTGCTCTGAGACGCTCTGCTCCGCTCCGCTCTGAGACGCTCTGCTCCGCTCTGAGATGCTCCGCTCTGAGACGCTCTGCTCCGATCTGCTCTGAGACGCTCTGCTCTGAGACGCTCTGCTCTGAGACGCTCTGCTCCGCTCCGCTCTGAGACGCTCTGCTCCGCTCCGCTCTGAGACGCTCTGCTCCGCTCCGCTCTGAGACGCTCTGCTCCGCTCCGCTCTGAGACGCTCCGCTCTGCTCTGAGACGCTCTGCTCCGCTCCACTCTGAGACGCTCCGCTCCGCTCTGAGATGCTCCGCTCTGCTCTGAGACGCTCTGCTCCGCTCTGCTCTGAGACGCTCCGCTCTGAGACGCTCCGCTCTGAGACGCTCCGCTCTGAGACGCTCTGCTCCGCTCTGAGACGCTCCGCTCTGCTCTGAGACGCTCTGCTCTGAGACGCTCTGCTCCGCTCCGCTCTGAGACGCTCTGCTCTGAGAAGCTCCGCTCTGAGACGCTCTGCTCCGATCTGCTCTGAGACGCTCCGCTCTGAGACGCTCTGCTCCGCTCCGCTCTGAGACGCTCCGCTCTGAGACGCTCCGCTCTGAGACGCTCTGCTCCGCTCTGAGACGCTCTGCTCCACTCCGCTCTGAGACGCTCTGAGACGCTCCGCTCTGAGACGCTCTGCTCTGCTCCGCTCTCTTCTGCTCCGCTCTGAGACGCTCTGCTCTGAGACGCTCCGCTCTGAGACTGCTCCGTTCTGAGACGCTCTGCTCTGAGACGCTCCGCTCTGAGACTGCTCCGCTCTGAGACGCTCTGCTCTGAGACGATCTGCTCCGCTCCGCTCTGAGACGCTCTGCTCCGCTCCGCTCTGAGACGCTCCGCTCTGAGACGCTCTGCTCTGAGACGCTCCGCTCTGAGACGCTCCGCTCTGAGACGCTCTGCTCTGAGACGCTCCGCTCTGAGACGCTCCGCTCTGAGACGCTCTGCTCCGCTCCGCTCTGAGACGCTCTGCTCCGCTCTGAGCCGCTCTGCTCCGCTCTGAGATGCTCCGCTCTGAGATGCTCCGCTCTGAGACGCTCTGCTCCGCTCCGCTCTGAGACGCTCTGCTCCGCTCCGCTCTGAGACGCTCCGCTCTGAGACGCTCTGCTCTGAGACGCTCCGCTCTGAGACGCTCCGCTCTGAGACGCTCTGCTCCGCTCCGCTCTGAGACGCTCTGCTCCGCTCCGCTCTGAGACGCTCCGCTCTGCTCTGAGACGCTCTGCTCCGCTCCGCTCTGAGACGCTCCGCTCTGCTCTGAGATGCTCCGCTCTGCTCTGAGACGCTCTGCTCCGCTCCGCTCTGAGACGCTCTGCTCCGCTCTGAGATGCTCCGCTCTGAGACGCTCTGCTCCGATCTGCTCTGAGACGCTCTGCTCTGAGACGCTCTGCTCTGAGACGCTCTGCTCCGCTCCGCTCTGAGACGCTCTGCTCCGCTCTGCTCCGCTCCGCTCTGAGACGCTCTGCTCCGCTCCGCTCTGAGACGCTCTGCTCCGCTCCGCTCTGAGACGCTCCGCTCTGCTCTGAGACGCTCTGCTCCGCTCCACTCTGAGACGCTCCGCTCCGCTCCGCTCTGAGATGCTCCGCTCTGCTCTGAGACGCTCTGCTCCGCTCCGCTCTGAGACGCTCTGCTCCGCTCCGCTCTGAGATGCTCCGCTCTGAGACGCTCTGCTCCGATCTGCTCTGAGACGCTCTGCTCTGAGACGCTCCGCTCTGAGACGCTCCGCTCTGAGACGCTCCGCTCTGAGACGCTCTGCTCCGCTCCGCTCTGAGACGCTCTGCTCCGCTCCGCTCTGAGACGCTCTGCTCCGCTCCGCTCTGAGACGCTCCGCTCTGAGACGCTCTGCTCTGAGACGCTCCGCTCTGAGACGCTCCGCTCTGAGACGCTCTGCTCTGAGACGCTCCGCTCTGAGACGCTCCGCTCTGAGACGCTCTGCTCCGCTCCGCTCTGAGACGCTCTGCTCCGCTCTGCTCCGCTCTGAGCCGCTCTGCTCCGCTCTGCTCCGCTCCGCTCTGAGATGCTCCGCTCTGAGATGCTCCGCTCTGAGACGCTCTGCTCCGCTCCGCTCTGAGACGCTCTGCTCCGCTCCGCTCTGAGACGCTCCGCTCTGAGACGCTCTGCTCTGAGACGCTCCGCTCTGAGACGCTCCGCTCTGAGACGCTCTGCTCCGCTCCGCTCTGAGACGCTCTGAGACGTTCCGCTCTGAGACGCTCCGCTCTGCTCTGAGACGCTCTGCTCCGCTCCGCTCTGAGACGCTCCGCTCTGCTCTGAGATGCTCCGCTCTGCTCTGAGACGCTCTGCTCCGCTCCGCTCTGAGACGCTCTGCTCCGCTCTGAGATGCTCCGCTCTGAGACGCTCTGCTCCGATCTGCTCTGAGACGCTCTGCTCTGAGACGCTCTGCTCTGAGACGCTCTGCTCCGCTCCGCTCTGATACGCTCTGCTCCGCTCCGCTCTGAGACGCTCCGCTCTGAGACGCTCCGCTCTGAGACGCTCTGCTCTGAGACGCTCCGCTCTGAGACGCTCCGCTCTGAGACGCTCTGCTCCGCTCCGCTCTGAGACGCTCTGCTCCGCTCTGCTCCGCTCTGAGCCGCTCTGCTCCGCTCTGCTCCGCTCCGCTCTGAGATGCTCCGCTCTGAGATGCTCCGCTCTGAGACGCTCTGCTCCGCTCCGCTCTGAGACGCTCTGCTCCGCTCCGCTCTGAGACGCTCCGCTCTGAGACGCTCTGCTCTGAGACGCTCCGCTCTGAGACGCTCCGCTCTGAGACGCTCTGCTCCGCTCCGCTCTGAGACGCTCTGAGACGTTCCGCTCTGAGACGCTCCGCTCTGCTCTGAGACGCTCTGCTCCGCTCCGCTCTGAGACGCTCCGCTCTGCTCTGAGATGCTCCGCTCTGCTCTGAGACGCTCTGCTCCGCTCCGCTCTGAGACGCTCTGCTCCGCTCTGAGATGCTCCGCTCTGAGACGCTCTGCTCCGATCTGCTCTGAGACGCTCTGCTCTGAGACGCTCTGCTCTGAGACGCTCTGCTCCGCTCCGCTCTGATACGCTCTGCTCCGCTCCGCTCTGAGACGCTCCGCTCCGCTCTGCTCCGCTCCGCTCTGAGACTGCTCTGCTCTGAGACTGCTCTGCTCCGCTCCGCTCTGAGACGCTCCGCAGTTCTCTCCGCTCTGAGACTGCTCTGCTCCGCTCTGAGATGCTCCGCTCTGAGACGCTCTGCTCCGATCTGCTCTGAGACGCTCTGCTCTGAGACGCTCTGCTCTGAGACGCTCTGCTCCGCTCCGCTCTGAGACGCTCTGCTCCGCTCCGCTCTGAGACGCTCTGCTCCGCTCCGCTCTGAGACGCTCTGCTCCGCTCCGCTCTGAGACGCTCCGCTCTGCTCTGAGACGCTCTGCTCCGCTCCACTCTGAGACGCTCCGCTCCGCTCCGCTCTGAGATGCTCCGCTCTGCTCTGAGACGCTCTGCTCCGCTCCGCTCTGAGACGCTCTGCTCCGCTCCGCTCTGAGATGCTCCGCTCTGAGACGCTCTGCTCCGATCTGCTCTGAGACGCTCTGCTCTGAGACGCTCCGCTCTGAGACGCTCCGCTCTGAGACGCTCCGCTCTGAGACGCTCTGCTCCGCTCCGCTCTGAGACGCTCTGCTCCGCTCCGCTCTGAGACGCTCTGCTCCGCTCCGCTCTGAGACGCTCCGCTCTGAGACGCTCTGCTCTGAGACGCTCCGCTCTGAGACGCTCCGCTCTGAGACGCTCTGCTCTGAGACGCTCCGCTCTGAGACGCTCCGCTCTGAGACGCTCTGCTCCGCTCCGCTCTGAGACGCTCTGCTCCGCTCTGCTCCGCTCTGAGCCGCTCTGCTCCGCTCTGCTCCGCTCCGCTCTGAGATGCTCCGCTCTGAGATGCTCCGCTCTGAGACGCTCTGCTCCGCTCCGCTCTGAGACGCTCTGCTCCGCTCCGCTCTGAGACGCTCCGCTCTGAGACGCTCTGCTCTGAGACGCTCCGCTCTGAGACGCTCCGCTCTGAGACGCTCTGCTCCGCTCCGCTCTGAGACGCTCTGAGACGCTCCGCTCTGAGACGCTCCGCTCTGCTCTGAGACGCTCTGCTCCGCTCCGCTCTGAGACGCTCCGCTCTGCTCTGAGATGCTCCGCTCTGCTCTGAGACGCTCTGCTCCGCTCCGCTCTGAGACGCTCTGCTCCGCTCTGAGATGCTCCGCTCTGAGACGCTCTGCTCCGATCTGCTCTGAGACGCTCTGCTCTGAGACGCTCTGCTCTGAGACGCTCTGCTCCGCTCCGCTCTGATACGCTCTGCTCCGCTCCGCTCTGAGACGCTCCGCTCCGCTCTGCTCCGCTCCGCTCTGAGACTGCTCTGCTCTGAGACTGCTCTGCTCCGCTCCGCTCTGAGACGCTCCGCAGTTCTCTCCGCTCTGAGACTGCTCTGCTCTGAGACGCTCTGCTCCGTTCCGCTCTGAGACGCTCCGCTCTGAGCCGGTCCGCTCTGAGACACTCTGCTCTGAGACGCTCTGCTCCGCTCCGCTCTGAGACGCTCCGCTCTGCTCTGAGACGCTCTGCTCCGCTCCACTCTGAGACGCTCCGCTCTGCTCTGCTCTGCTCCGCTCCGCTCTGAGACGCTCTGCTCTGAGACGCTCCGCTCTGAGACGCTCTGCTCCGATCTGAGACTGCTCTGCTCTGAGACGCTCTGCTCCGCTCCACTCTGAGACGCTCCGCTCTGCTCTGCTCTGCTCCGCTCCGCTCTGAGACGCTCTGCTCTGAGACGCTCCGCTCTGAGACGCTCTGCTCCGATCTGAGACTGCTCTGCTCTGAGACGCTCTGCTCTGCTCCGATCTGAGACTGCTCTGCTCTGAGACGCTCTGCTCCGCTCCGCTCTGAGACGCTCTGAGACGCTCTGCTCTGCTCTGAGACGCTCTGCTCCGCTCCGCTCTGAGACGCTCCGCTCCGCTCTGCTCCGCTCCGCTCTGAGACTGCTCTGCTCTGAGACTGCTCTGCTCCGCTCCGCTCTGAGACGCTCCGCAGTTCTCTCCGCTCTGAGACTGCTCTGCTCTGAGACGCTCTGCTCCGTTCCGCTCTGAGACGCTCCGCTCTGAGACGCTCCGCTCTGAGACGCTCTGCTCTGAGACGCTCTGCTCCGCTCCGCTCTGAGACGCTCCGCTCTGCTCTGAGACGCTCTGCTCCGCTCCACTCTGAGACGCTCCGCTCTGCTCTGAGACGCTCTGCTCTGAGACGCTCTGCTCCGCTCTGCTCTGAGACGCTCTGCTCTGAGACGCTCTGCTCTGAGACGCTCTGCTCCGCTCTGCTCCGCTCTGCTCCGCTCCGCTCCGCTCTGAGATGCTCCGCTCTGAGACGCTCTGCTCCGCTCCGTTCTGAGACGCTCTGCTCCGCTCTGCTCTGAGACGCTCTGCTCCGCTCCGAGACGCTCTGCTCCGCTCCGCTCTGAGACGCTCTGCTCCGCTCCGCTCTGAGACGCTCTGCTCTGAGACGCTCTGCTCTGAGACGCTCCGCTCTGAGACGCTCTGCTCCGCTCCGCTCTGAGACGCTCCGCTCCGCTCCGCTCTGAGATGATCCGCTCTGCTCTGAGACGCTCTGCTCCGCTCCGCTCTGAGACGCTCCGCTCTGCTCTGAGACGCTCTGCTCCGCTCCGCTCCGCTTTGCTCCGCTCCGCTCTGCTCCGCTCCGCTCTGAGACGCTCCGCTCCGCTCTGAGACGCTCTGCTCTGAGACGCTCTGCTCCGCTCCGCTCTGAGACGCTCTGCTCCGCTCCGCTCTGAGATGCTCCGCTCCGAGACGCTCTGCTCCGCTCCGCTCTGAGACGCTCTGCTCCGCTCCGCTCTGAGACGCTCTGCTCCGCTCCGCTCTGAGACGCTCCGCTCTGAGACGCTCTGCTCTGAGACGCTCCGCTCCGCTCTGAGACGCTCTGCTCTGAGACGCTCTGCTCCGCTCCGCTCTGAGACGCTCCGCTCTGCTCTGAGACGCTCTGCTCCGCTCCGCTCTGCTCCGCTCTGAGACGCTCTGCTCCGCTCCGCTCTGAGACGCTCTGCTCCGCTCCGCTCTGAGATGCTCCGCTCCGAGACGCTCTGCTCCGCTCCGCTCTGAGACGCTCTGCTCCGCTCCGCTCTGAGACGCTCTGCTCCGCTCCGCTCTGAGACGCTCCGCTCTGAGACGCTCTGCTCTGAGACGCTCCGCTCCGCTCTGAGACGCTCTGCTCTGAGACGCTCTGCTCTGCTCCGCTCCGCTCTGAGACGCTCTGCTCTGAGACGCTCTGAGACGCTCTGCTCCGCTCCGCTCTGCTCCGCTCCGCTCCGCTCTGAGATGATCCGCTCTGCTCTGAGACGCTCTGCTCCGCTCCGCTCTGAGACGCTCCGCTCTGCTCTGAGACGCTCTGCTCCGCTCCGCTCTGCTCCGCTCCGCTCTGAGACGCTCTGCTCTGAGACGCTCTGCTCCGCTCCGCTCTGAGACGCTCTGCTCCGCTCCGCTCTGAGATGCTCCGCTCCGAGACGCTCTGCTCCGCTCCGCTCTGCTCCGCTCCGCTCTGAGACGCTCTGCTCCGCTCCGCTCTGAGACGCTCTGCTCCGCTCCGCTCTGAGACGCTCCGCTCTGAGACGCTCTGCTCTGAGACGCTCTGCTCCGCTCCGCTCTGAGACGCTCTGCTCCGCTCTGCTCCGCTCCGCTCCGCTCTGAGATGATCCGCTCTGAGACGCTCTGCTCCGCTCTGCTCCGCTCCGTTCTGAGACGCTCTGCTCTGAGACGCTCTGCTCCGCTCTGCTCTGAGACGCTCTGCTCTGAGACGCTCTGCTCCGCTCCGCTCTGAGACGCTCTGCTCTGAGACGCTCCGCTCTGAGACGCTCTGCTCCGCTCCGCTCTGAGACGCTCTGCTCCGCTCCGCTCTGAGATGCTCCGCTCTGAGACGCTCTGCTCCGCTCCGCTCTGAGACGCTCTGCTCCGCTCTGCTCTGAGACGCTCTGCTCCGCTCCGCTCTGAGACGCTCTGCTCCGCTCCGCTCTGAGACGCTCTGCTCCGCTCCGCTCCGCTCCGCTCTGAGACGCTCTGCTCTGAGACGCTCTGCTCTGAGACGCTCTGCTCCGCTCCGCTCTGAGACGCTCCGCTCTGAGATGATCCGCTCTGCTCTGAGACGCTCTGCTCCGCTCCGCTCTGAGACGCTCCGCTCTGCTCTGAGACGCTCTGCTCCGCTCCGCTCTGAGACGCTCTGCTCCGCTCCGCTCTGAGACGCTCCGCTCTGCTCTGAGACGCTCCGCTCTGCTCTGAGACGCTCCGCTCTGAGACGCTCCGCTCCGCTCTGAGACGCTCTGCTCCGCTCCGCTCCGCTCCGCTCTGAGACGCTCCGCTCTGAGACGCTCTGCTCCGCTCCGCTCTGAGACGCTCCGCTCCGCTCTGAGATGATCCGCTCTGCTCTGAGACGCTCTGCTCCGCTCCGCTCTGAGACGCTCCGCTCTGCTCTGAGACGCTCTGCTCCGCTCCGCTCTGCTCCGCTCTGAGACGCTCTGCTCCGCTCCGCTCTGAGGCGCTCCGCTCTGAGACGCTCCGCTCCGCTCTGCTCCGCTCCGCTCTGAGACGCTCTGCTCTGCTCCGCTCTGTTCTGCTCCGCTCTGAGACGCTCCGCTCTGAGACTGCTCCGTTCTGAGACGCTCTGCTCTGAGACGCTCCGCTCTGAGACTGCTCCGCTCTGAGACGCTCTGCTCTGAGACGCTCTGCTCCGCTCCGCTCTGAGACGCTCTGCTCCGCTCCGCTCTGAGACGCTCCGCTCTGAGACGCTCTGCTCCGCTCTGAGACGCTCTGCTCTGAGACGCTCCGCTCTGAGACGCTCCGCTCTGAGACGCTCTGCTCCGCTCTGAGACGCTCTGCTCTGAGACGCTCTGAGACGCTCCGCTCTGCTCTGAGACGCTCTGCTCTGAGACGCTCTGCTCCGCTCTGCTCTGCTCCGCTCTGCTCTGAGACGCTCTGCTCTGAGACGCTCTGCTCCGCTCCGCTCTGAGACGCTCTGCTCTGAGACGCTCCGCTCTGAGACGCTCTGCTCCGCTCCGCTCTGAGACGCTCTGCTCTGAGACGCTCTGAGACGCTCCGCTCTGCTCTGAGACGCTCTGCTCTGAGACG
Source organism: Gymnoscopelus microlampas (assembly GCF_963454915.1). NCBI lineage: Eukaryota > Metazoa > Chordata > Actinopteri > Myctophiformes > Myctophidae > Gymnoscopelus > Gymnoscopelus microlampas. The sequence continues at coordinate 28,673,723 of NC_139941.1, forward strand.
CTCTGCTCCGCTCTGCTCTGAGACGCTCTGCTCTGAGACGCTCTGCTCTGAGACGCTCTGCTCCGCTCTGCTCTGAGACGCTCTGCTCCGCTCCGCTCTGAGACGCTCTGCTCTGAGACGCTCCGCTCTGAGACGCTCTGCTCCGCTCCGCTCTGAGACGCTCTGCTCCGCTCCGCTCTGAGATGCTCCGCTCTGCTCTGAGACGCTCTGCTCCGCTCCGCTCTGAGACGCTCTGCTCCGCTCCGCTCTGAGACGCTCCGCTCTGCTCTGAGACGCTCCGCTCTGAGACGCTCCGCTCCGCTCTGCTCTGAGACGCTCTGCTCCGCTCCGCTCTGAGACGCTCTGCTCCGCTCCGCTCTGCGATGCTCCGCTCTGAGACGCTCTGCTCCGCTCCGCTCTGAGACGCTCTGCTCCGCTCCGCTCTGAGACGCTCCGCTCCGCTCTGAGATGATCCGCTCTGCTCTGAGACGCTCTGCTCCGCTCCGCTCTGAGACGCTCCGCTCTGCTCTGAGACGCTCTGCTCCGCTCCGCTCTGAGACGCTCCGCTCCGCTCTGAGACGCTCTGCTCTGAGACGCTCTGCTCCGCTCCGCTCTGAGACGCTCTGCTCCGCTCCGCTCTGAGATGCTCCGCTCCGAGACGCTCTGCTCCGCTCCGCTCTGCTCCGCTCCGCTCTGAGACGCTCTGCTCCGCTCCGCTCTGAGACGCTCCGCTCTGAGACGCTCTGCTCTGAGACGCTCCGCTCTGAGACGCTCTGCTCTGAGACGCTCTGCTCTGCTCCGCTCCGCTCTGAGACGCTCTGCTCCGCTCCGCTCTGCTCCGCTCCGCTCTGAGACGCTCTGCTCCGCTCCGCTCTGAGACGCTCTGCTCCGCTCCGCTCTGAGACGCTCCGCTCTGAGACGCTCTGCTCTGAGACGCTCCGCTCCGCTCTGAGACGCTCTGCTCTGAGACGCTCTGCTCTGCTCCGCTCCACTCTGAGACGCTCTGCTCTGAGACGCTCTGAGACGCTCTGCTCTGAGACGCTCTGCTCCGCTCTGCTCTGAGACGCTCTGAGACGCTCTGCTCTGCTCTGAGACGCTCTGCTCTGAGACGCTCTGAGACGCTCTGAGACGCTCTGAGACGCTCTGCTCCGCTCTGCTCCGCTCTGCTCCGCTCTGAGACGCTCTGCTCTGCTCTGAGACGCTCTGCTCCGCTCCGCTCTGAGACGCTCTGCTCCGCTCCGCTCTGAGACGCTCCGCTCTGAGACGCTCTGCTCTGAGACGCTCCGCTCCGCTCTGAGACGCTCTGCTCTGAGACGCTCTGCTCTGCTCCGCTCCGCTCTGAGACGCTCTGCTCTGAGACGCTCTGAGACGCTCTGCTCTGAGACGCTCTGCTCCGCTCTGAGACGCTCTGCTCTGAGACGCTCTGAGACGCTCTGTTCTGCTCTGAGACGCTCTGCTCTGAGACGCTCTGAGACGCTCTGCTCCGCTCTGAGACGCTCTGCTCCGCTCTGCTCCGCTCTGAGACGCTCTGCTCTGCTCTGAGACGCTCTGCTCCGCTCCGCTCCGAGATGCTCCGCTCTGCTCTGAGACGCTCTGCTCCGCTCCGCTCTGAGACGCTCTGCTCCGCTCCACTCTGAGATGCTCCGCTCTGAGACGCTCTGCTCCGATCTGCTCTGAGACGCTCTGCTCCGCTCCGCTCTGAGACGCTCTGCTCCGCTCCGCTCTGAGACGCTCCGCTCTGAGACGCTCCGCTCTGAGACGCTCTGCTCCGCTCTGACACGCTCTGCTCCGCTCCGTTCTGCTCTGAGACGCTCTGCTCTGAGACGCTCTGCTCTGAGACGCTCCGCTCTGAGACGCTCTGCTCCGCTCCGCTCTGAGACGCTCCGCTCTGAGACGCTCCGCTCTGAGACGCTCCGCTCTGAGACGCTCTGCTCCGATCTGAGACTGCTCTGCTCTGAGACGCTCTGCTCTGCTCCGATCTGAGACTGCTCTGCTCTGAGACGCTCTGCTCCGCTCCGCTCTGAGACGCTCTGCTCCGCTCTGAGACGCTCTGCTCTGCTCTGAGACGCTCTGCTCCGCTCCGCTCTGAGACGCTCCGCTCTGCTCCGCTCCGCTCTGAGACTGCTCTGCTCTGAGACTGCTCTGCTCCGCTCCGCTCTGAGACGCTCCGCAGTTCTCTCCGCTCTGAGACTGCTCTGCTCTGAGACGCTCTGCTCCGTTCCGCTCTGAGACGCTCCGCTCTGAGACGCTCTGCTCTGAGACGCTCTGCTCCGCTCCGCTCTGAGACGCTCCGCTCTGCTCTGAGACGCTCTGCTCCGCTCCGCTCTGAGACGCTCTGCTCTGAGACGCTCTGCTCTGAGACGCTCCGCTCTGAGACGCTCCGCTCCGCTCTGAGATGATCCGCTCTGCTCTGAGACGCTCTGCTCCGCTCCGCTCTGAGACGCTCCGCTCTGCTCTGAGACGCTCTGCTCCGCTCCGCTCTGAGACGCTCTGCTCCGCTCCGCGACGCTCCGCTCTGCTCTGAGACGCTCCGCTCTGAGACGCTCCGCTCCGCTCTGCTCTGAGACGCTCTGCTCCGCTCCGCTCTGAGACACTCTGCTCCGCTCCGCTCTGCGATGCTCCGCTCTGAGACGCTCTGCTCCGATCTGCTCTGAGACGCTCCGCTCTGAGACGCTCTGCTCCGCTCCGCTCTGAGACGCTCCGCTCTGCTCTGAGACGCTCTGCTCCGCTCCACTCTGAGACGCTCCGCTCTGCTCTGAGACGCTCTGCTCTGAGACGCTCTGCTCCGCTCTGCTCTGAGACGCTCTGCTCTGAGACACTCTGCTCTGAGACGCTCTGCTCCGCTCCGCTCTGAGACGCTCTGCTCTGAGACGCTCCGCTCTGAGACGCTCTGCTCCGCTCCGCTCTGAGACGCTCTGCTCCGCTCCGCTCTGAGATGCTCCGCTCTGAGACGCTCTGCTCCGCTCCGCTCTGAGACGCTCTGCTCTGAGACGCTCTGCTCCGCTCCGCTCTGAGACGCTCTGCTCCGCTCCGCTCTGAGACGCTCTGCTCCGCTCCGCTCTGAGACGCTCTGCTCCGCTCCGCTCTGAGACGCTCTGCTCTGAGACGCTCTGCTCTGAGACGCTCTGCTCCGCTCCGCTCTGAGACGCTCCGCTCCGCTCTGAGATGATCCGCTCTGCTCTGAGACGCTCTGCTCCGCTCCGCTCTGAGACGCTCCGCTCTGCTCTGAGACGCTCTGCTCCGCTCCGCTCTGAGACGCTCTGCTCCGCTCCGCTCTGAGACGCTCCGCTCTGCTCTGAGACGCTCTGAGACGCTCTGAGACGCTCTGAGACGCTGAGACGCTCTGCTCCGCTCCGCTCTGCGATGCTCCGCTCTGAGACGCTCTGCTCCGATCTGCTCTGAGACGCTCCGCTCTGAGACGCTCTGCTCTGAGACGCTCCGCTCTGAGACGCTCTGCTCCGCTCTGAGACGCTCTGCTCCACTCCGCTCTGAGACGCTCTGAGACGCTCTGCTCTGCTCCGCTCTGTTCTGCTCCGCTCTGAGACGCTCTGCTCTGAGACGCTCCGCTCTGAGACTGCTCCGTTCTGAGACGCTCTGCTCTGAGACGCTCCGCTCTGAGACTGCTCCGCTCTGAGACGCTCTGCTCTGAGACGATCTGCTCCGCTCCGCTCTGAGACGCTCTGCTCCGCTCCGCTCTGAGACGCTCCGCTCTGAGACGCTCTGCTCTGAGACGCTCCGCTCTGAGACGCTCCGCTCTGAGACGCTCTGCTCTGAGACGCTCCGCTCTGAGACGCTCCGCTCTGAGACGCTCTGCTCCGCTCCGCTCTGAGACGCTCTGCTCCGCTCTGAGCCGCTCTGCTCCGCTCTGCTCCGCTCCGCTCTGAGATGCTCCGCTCTGAGATGCTCCGCTCTGAGACGCTCTGCTCCGCTCCGCTCTGAGACGCTCTGCTCCGCTCCGCTCTGAGACGCTCCGCTCTGAGACGCTCTGCTCCGCTCTGAGACGCTCTGCTCTGAGACGCTCTGAGACGCTCCGCTCTGCTCTGAGACGCTCTGCTCTGAGACGCTCTGCTCCGCTCTGCTCTGCTCCGCTCTGCTCTGAGACGCTCTGCTCTGAGACGCTCTGCTCCGCTCCGCTCTGAGACGCTCTGCTCTGAGACGCTCCGCTCTGAGACGCTCTGCTCCGCTCCGCTCTGAGACGCTCTGCTCCGAGACGCTCTGAGACGCTCCGCTCTGCTCTGAGACGCTCTGCTCTGAGACGCTCTGCTCCGCTCTGCTCTGAGACGCTCTGCTCTGAGACGCTCTGCTCTGCTCCGCTCTGCTCTGAGACGCTCTGCTCTGAGACGCTCTGCTCCGCTCCGCTCTGAGACGCTCTGCTCTGAGATGCTCCGCTCCGCTCTGAGATGCTCCGCTCTGCTCTGAGACGCTCTGCTCCGCTCCGCTCTGAGACGCTCTGCTCCGCTCCGCTCTGAGACGCTCCGCTCTGCTCTGAGACGCTCCGCTCTGAGACGCTCCGCTCCGCTCTGCTCTGAGACGCTCTGCTCCGCTCCGCTCTGAGACGCTCTGCTCCGCTCCGCTCTGCGATGCTCCGCTCTGAGACGCTCTGCTCCGATCTGCTCTGAGACGCTCCGCTCTGAGACGCTCCGCTCTGAGACGCTCCGCTCTGAGACGCTCTGCTCCGATCTGCTCTGAGACGCTCCGCTCTGAGACGCTCCGCTCTGAGACGCTCCGCTCTGAGACGCTCTGCTCCGCTCCGCTCCGCTCTGAGACGCTCTGCTCCGCTCCGCTCTGAGACGCTCCGCTCTGAGACGCTCTGCTCCGCTCTGAGACGCTCTGCTCTGAGACGCTCTGAGACGCTCCGCTCTGCTCTGAGACGCTCTGCTCTGAGACGCTCTGCTCTGAGACGCTCTGCTCTGAGACGCTCTGCTCTGAGACGCTCTGCTCCGCTCCGCTCTGAGACGCTCTGCTCTGAGACGCTCCGCTCTGAGACGCTCTGCTCCGCTCCGCTCTGAGACGCTCTGCTCTGAGACGCTCTGAGACGCTCCGCTCTGCTCTGAGACGCTCTGCTCTGAGACGCTCTGCTCCGCTCTGCTCTGAGACGCTCTGCTCTGAGACGCTCTGCTCTGAGACGCTCTGCTCCGCTCCGCTCTGAGACACTCTGCTCTGAGACGCTCCGCTCTGAGACGCTCTGCTCCGCTCCGCTCTGAGACGCTCTGCTCCGCTCCGCTCTGAGATGCTCCGCTCTGAGACGCTCTGCTCCGCTCCGCTCTGAGACGCTCTGCTCCGCTCTGCTCTGAGACGCTCTGCTCCGCTCAGCTCTGAGACTCTCTGCTCCGCTCCGCTCTGAGACGCTCTGCTCCGCTCCGCTCTGAGATGCTCCGCTCTGAGACGCTCTGCTCCGCTCCGTTCTGAGACGCTCTGCTCCGCTCTGCTCTGAGACGCTCTGCTCCGCTCCGCTCTGAGACGCTCTGCTCCGCTCCGCTCTGAGACGCTCCGCTCTGAGACGCTCTGCTCTGAGACGCTCCGCTCTGAGACGCTCCGCTCTGAGACGCTCCGCTCCGCTCTGAGATGATCCGCTCTGCTCTGAGACGCTCTGCTCCGCTCCGCTCTGAGACGCTCCGCTCTGCTCTGAGACGCTCTGCTCCGCTCCGCTCTGAGACGCTCCGCTCCGCTCTGAGACGCTCTGCTCTGAGACGCTCTGCTCCGCTCCGCTCTGAGACGCTCTGCTCCGCTCCGCTCTGAGATGCTCCGCTCCGAGACGCTCTGCTCCGCTCCGCTCTGCTCCGCTCCGCTCTGAGACGCTCTGCTCCGCTCCGCTCTGAGACGCTCCGCTCTGAGACGCTCTGCTCTGAGACGCTCCGCTCCGCTCTGAGACGCTCTGCTCTGAGACGCTCTGCTCTGCTCCGCTCCGCTCTGAGACGCTCTGCTCCGCTCCGCTCTGCTCCGCTCCGCTCTGAGACGCTCTGCTCCGCTCCGCTCTGAGACGCTCTGCTCCGCTCCGCTCTGAGACGCTCCGCTCTGAGACGCTCTGCTCTGAGATGCTCCGCTCCGCTCTGAGACGCTCTGCTCTGAGACGCTCTGCTCTGCTCCGCTCCACTCTGAGACGCTCTGCTCTGAGACGCTCTGAGACGCTCTGCTCTGAGACGCTCTGCTCCGCTCTGAGACGCTCTGCTCTGAGACGCTCTGAGACGCTCTGCTCTGCTCTGAGACGCTCTGCTCTGAGACGCTCTGAGACGCTCTGCTCCGCTCTGAGACGCTCTGCTCCGCTCTGCTCCGCTCTGAGACGCTCTGCTCTGCTCTGAGACGCTCTGCTCCGCTCCGCTCTGAGACGCTCTGCTCCGCTCCGCTCTGAGACGCTCCGCTCTGAGACGCTCTGCTCTGAGACGCTCCGCTCCGCTCTGAGACGCTCTGCTCTGAGACGCTCTGCTCTGCTCCGCTCCGCTCTGAGACGCTCTGCTCTGAGACGCTCTGAGACGCTCTGCTCTGAGACGCTCTGCTCCGCTCTGAGACGCTCTGCTCTGAGACGCTCTGAGACGCTCTGCTCTGCTCTGAGACGCTCTGCTCTGAGACGCTCTGAGACGCTCTGCTCCGCTCTGAGACGCTCTGCTCCGCTCTGCTCCGCTCTGAGACGCTCTGCTCTGCTCTGAGACGCTCTGCTCCGCTCCGCTCCGAGATGCTCCGCTCTGCTCTGAGACGCTCTGCTCCGCTCCGCTCTGAGACGCTCTGCTCCGCTCCACTCTGAGATGCTCCGCTCTGAGACGCTCTGCTCCGATCTGCTCTGAGACGCTCTGCTCCGCTCCGCTCTGAGACGCTCTGCTCCGCTCCGCTCTGAGACGCTCCGCTCTGAGACGCTCCGCTCTGAGACGCTCTGCTCCGCTCTGAGACGCTCTGCTCCGCTCCGTTCTGCTCTGAGACGCTCTGCTCTGAGACGCTCTGCTCTGAGACGCTCCGCTCTGAGACGCTCTGCTCCGCTCCGCTCTGAGACGCTCCGCTCTGAGACGCTCCGCTCTGAGACGCTCCGCTCTGAGACGCTCTGCTCCGATCTGAGACTGCTCTGCTCTGAGACGCTCTGCTCTGCTCCGATCTGAGACTGCTCTGCTCTGAGACGCTCCGCTCTGAGACGCTCTGCTCCGCTCTGAGACGCTCTGCTCTGCTCTGAGACGCTCTGCTCCGCTCCGCTCTGAGACGCTCCGCTCTGCTCCGCTCCGCTCTGAGACTGCTCTGCTCTGAGACTGCTCTGCTCCGCTCCGCTCTGAGACGCTCCGCAGTTCTCTCCGCTCTGAGACTGCTCTGCTCTGAGACGCTCTGCTCCGTTCCGCTCTGAGACGCTCCGCTCTGAGACGCTCTGCTCTGAGACGCTCTGCTCCGCTCCGCTCTGAGACGCTCCGCTCTGCTCTGAGACGCTCTGCTCCGCTCCACTCTGAGACGCTCCGCTCTGCTCTGAGACGCTCTGCTCTGAGACGCTCTGCTCCGCTCTGCTCTGAGACGCTCTGCTCTGAGACGCTCTGCTCTGAGACGCTCTGCTCCGCTCCGCTCTGAGACGCTCTGCTCTGAGACGCTCCGCTCTGAGACGCTCTGCTCCGCTCCGCTCTGAGACGCTCTGCTCCGCTCCGCTCTGAGATGCTCCGCTCTGAGACGCTCTGCTCCGCTCCGCTCTGAGACGCTCTGCTCCGCTCTGCTCTGAGACGCTCTGCTCCGCTCCGCTCTGAGACGCTCTGCTCCGCTCCGCTCTGAGACGCTCTGCTCCGCTCCGCTCTGAGACGCTCTGCTCCGCTCCGCTCTGAGACGCTCTGCTCCGCTCCGCTCCGCTCCGCTCTGAGACGCTCTGCTCTGAGACGCTCTGCTCTGAGACGCTCTGCTCCGCTCCGCTCTGAGACGCTCCGCTCCGCTCTGAGATGATCCGCTCTGCTCTGAGACGCTCTGCTCCGCTCCGCTCTGAGACGCTCCGCTCTGCTCTGAGACGCTCTGCTCCGCTCCGCTCCGAGACGCTCTGCTCCGCTCCGCTCTGAGACGCTCCGCTCTGCTCTGAGACGCTCCGCTCTGAGACGCTCCGCTCCGCTCTGCTCTGAGACGCTCTGCTCCGCTCCGCTCTGAGACACTCTGCTCCGCTCCGCTCTGCGATGCTCCGCTCTGAGACGCTCTGCTCCGATCTGCTCTGAGACGCTCCGCTCTGAGACGCTCTGCTCCGCTCCGCTCTGCTCCGCTCCGCTCTGAGACGCTCCGCTCTGCTCTGAGACGCTCTGCTCCGCTCCACTCTGAGACGCTCCGCTCTGCTCTGAGACGCTCTGCTCTGAGACGCTCTGCTCCGCTCTGCTCTGAGACGCTCTGCTCTGAGACGCTCCGCTCTGAGACGCTCCGCTCCGCTCTGCTCTGAGACGCTCTGCTCCGCTCCGCTCTGAGACGCTCTGCTCCGCTCCGCTCTGCGATGCTCCGCTCTGAGACGCTCTGCTCCGATCTGCTCTGAGACGCTCCGCTCTGAGACGCTCTGCTCCGCTCCGCTCTGAGACGCTCCGCTCTGAGACGCTCTGCTCCGCTCTGAGACGCTCTGCTCCACTCCGCTCTGAGACGCTCTGAGACGCTCCGCTCTGCTCCGCTCCGCTCTGAGACGCTCTGCTCTGCTCCGCTCTGTTCTGCTCCGCTCTGAGACGCTCTGCTCTGAGACGCTCCGCTCTGAGACTGCTCCGTTCTGAGACGCTCTGCTCTGAGACGCTCCGCTCTGAGACTGCTCCGCTCTGAGACGCTCTGCTCTGAGACGATCTGCTCCGCTCCGCTCTGAGACGCTCTGCTCCGCTCCGCTCTGAGACGCTCCGCTCTGAGACGCTCTGCTCTGAGACGCTCCGCTCTGAGACGCTCCGCTCTGAGACGCTCTGCTCTGAGACGCTCCGCTCTGAGACGCTCCGCTCTGAGACGCTCTGCTCCGCTCCGCTCTGAGACGCTCTGCTCCGCTCTGAGCCGCTCTGCTCCGCTCTGCTCCGCTCCGCTCTGAGATGCTCCGCTCTGAGATGCTCCGCTCTGAGACGCTCTGCTCCGCTCCGCTCTGAGACGCTCTGCTCCGCTCCGCTCTGAGACGCTCCGCTCTGAGACGCTCTGCTCTGAGACGCTCCGCTCTGAGACGCTCCGCTCTGAGACGCTCTGCTCCGCTCCGCTCTGAGACGCTCTGCTCCGCTCCGCTCTGAGACGCTCCGCTCTGCTCTGAGACGCTCTGCTCCGCTCCGCTCTGAGACGCTCCGCTCTGCTCTGAGATGCTCCGATCTGCTCTGAGACGCTCTGCTCTGAGACGCTCTGCTCTGAGACGCTCTGCTCCGCTCCGCTCTGAGACGCTCTGCTCCGCTCCGCTCTGAGACGCTCTGCTCCGCTCCGCTCTGAGACGCTCTGCTCTGAGACGCTCCGCTCTGAGACTGCTCCGTTCTGAGACGCTCTGCTCTGAGACGCTCCGCTCTGAGACTGCTCCGCTATGAGACGCTCTGCTCTGAGACGATCTGCTCCGCTCCGCTCTGAGACGCTCTGCTCCGCTCCGCTCTGAGACGCTCCGCTCTGAGACGCTCTGCTCTGAGACGCTCCGCTCTGAGACGCTCCGCTCTGAGACGCTCTGCTCTGAGACGCTCCGCTCTGAGACGCTCCGCTCTGAGACGCTCTGCTCCGCTCCGCTCTGAGACGCTCTGCTCCGCTCTGAGCCGCTCTGCTCCGCTCTGCTCCGCTCTGAGATGCTCCGCTCTGAGATGCTCCGCTCTGAGACGCTCTGCTCCGCTCCGCTCTGAGACGCTCTGCTCCGCTCCGCTCTGAGACGCTCCGCTCTGAGACGCTCTGCTCTGAGACGCTCCGCTCTGAGACGCTCCGCTCTGAGACGCTCTGCTCCGCTCCGCTCTGAGACGCTCTGCTCCGCTCCGCTCTGAGACGCTCCGCTCTGCTCTGAGACGCTCTGCTCCGCTCCGCTCTGAGACGCTCCGCTCTGCTCTGAGATGCTCCGCTCTGCTCTGAGACGCTCTGCTCCGCTCCGCTCTGAGACGCTCTGAGATGCTCCGCTCTGAGACGCTTTGCTCCGATCTGCTCTGAGACGCTCTGCTCTGAGACGCTCTGCTCTGAGACGCTCTGCTCCGCTCCGCTCTGAGACGCTCTGCTCCGCTCCGCTCTGAGACGCTCTGCTCCGCTCCGCTCTGAGACGCTCTGCTCCGCTCTGCTCTGAGACGCTCTGCTCCGCTCTGCTCCGCTCCACTCTGAGACGCTCCGCTCTGAGATGCTCCGCTCTGCTCTGAGACGCTCTGCTCCGCTCCGCTCTGAGACGCTCTGCTCCGCTCCGCTCTGAGATGCTCCGCTCTGAGACGCTCTGCTCCGATCTGCTCTGAGACGCTCTGCTCTGAGACGCTCCGCTCTGAGACGCTCCGCTCTGAGACGCTCCGCTCTGAGACGCTCTGCTCCGCTCTGAGACGCTCCGCTCTGCTCTGAGACGCTCTGCTCTGAGACGCTCTGCTCCGCTCCGCTCTGAGACGCTCTGCTCTGAGACGCTCCGCTCTGAGACGCTCTGCTCCGATCTGCTCTGAGCGGAGCAGAGCGTCTCAGAGCGGAGCGTCTCAGAGCGGAGCGTCTCAGAGCAGAGCGTGCTCTGCTCTGAGACGCTCCGCTCTGAGACGCTCCGCTCTGAGACGCTCTGCTCCGCTCCGCTCTGAGACGCTCTGCTCCGCTCTGAGCCGCTCTGCTCCGCTCTGCTCCGCTCCGCTCTGAGATGCTCCGCTCTGAGATGCTCCGCTCTGAGACGCTCTGCTCCGCTCCGCTCTGAGACGCTCTGCTCCGCTCCGCTCTGAGACGCTCCGCTCTGAGACGCTCTGCTCTGAGACGCTCCGCTCTGAGACGCTCCGCTCTGAGACGCTCTGCTCCGCTCCGCTCTGAGACGCTCTGCTCCGCTCCGCTCTGAGACGCTCCGCTCTGCTCTGAGACGCTCTGCTCCGCTCCGCTCTGAGACGCTCCGCTCTGCTCTGAGATGCTCCGCTCTGCTCTGAGACGCTCTGCTCCGCTCCGCTCTGAGACGCTCTGCTCCGCTCTGAGATGCTCCGCTCTGAGACGCTCTGCTCCGATCTGCTCTGAGACGCTCTGCTCTGAGATGCTCTGCTCTGAGACGCTCTGCTCCGCTCCGCTCTGAGACGCTCTGCTCCGCTCCGCTCTGAGACGCTCTGCTCCGCTCCGCTCTGAGACGCTCCGCTCCGCTCTGAGACGCTCTGCTCCGCTCCACTCTGAGACGCTCCGCTCCGCTCTGAGATGCTCCGCTCTGCTCTGAGACGCTCTGCTCCGCTCCGCTCTGAGACGCTCTGCTCCGCTCCGCTCTGAGATGCTCCGCTCTGAGACGCTCTGCTCCGATCTGCTCTGAGACGCTCTGCTCTGAGACGCTCCGCTCTGAGACGCTCCGCTCTGAGACGCTCCGCTCTGAGACGCTCTGCTCCGCTCTGAGACGCTCCGCTCTGCTCTGAGACGCTCTGCTCTGAGACGCTCTGCTCCGCTCCGCTCTGAGACGCTCTGCTCTGAGACGCTCCGCTCTGAGACGCTCTGCTCCGATCTGCTCTGAGCGGAGCAGAGCGTCTCAGAGCGGAGCGTCTCAGAGCGGAGCGTCTCAGAGCAGAGCTCCGCTCTGAGACGCTCCGCTCTGAGACGCTCTGCTCCGCTCCGCTCTGAGACGCTCTGCTCCGCTCTGAGCCGCTCTGCTCCGCTCTGCTCCGCTCTGCTCCGCTCCGCTCTGAGATGCTCCGCTCTGAGATGCTCCGCTCTGAGACGCTCTGCTCCGCTCCGCTCTGAGACGCTCTGCTCCGCTCCGCTCTGAGACGCTCTGCTCTGCTCCGCTCTGAGACGCTCTGCTCTGAGACGCTCCGCTCTGAGACTGCTCCGCTCTGAGACGCTCTGCTCTGAGACGCTCCGCTCTGAGACTGATCCGCTCTGAGACGCTCTGCTCCGCTCCGCCCTGAGACGCTCTGCTCCGCTCTGAGACGCTCTGCTCTGCTCCGCTCTGAGACGCTCTGCTCTGAGACGCTCTGCTCCGCTCCGCTCTGAGACGCTCTGCTCTGAGACGCTCTGCTCCGCTCCGCTCTGAGACGCTCTGCTCCGCTCTGAGACGCTCTGCTCTAAGACGCTCTGCTCTGAGACTGCTCTGCTCTGAGACGCTCTGCTCTGAGACGCTCCGATCTGAGACTGCTCTGCTCTGAGACGCTCTGCTCTGCTCCGATCTGAGACTGCTCTGCTCTGCTCCGCTCTGCTCCGCTCCGCTCTGCGACGCTCTGCGACGCTCTGCGACGCTCTGAGACGCTCTGCTCTGCTCTGAGACGCTCTGCTCCGCTCTGAGACGCTCTGCTCCACTCCGCTCTGAGACGCTCTGAGACGCTCCGCTCTGAGACGCTCCGCTCTGCTCCGCTCCGCTCTGAGACGCTCTGCTCTGCTCCGCTCTGAGACGCTCTGCTCTGAGACGCTCCGCTCTGAGACTGCTCCGCTCTGAGACGCTCTGCTCTGAGACGCTCCGCTCTGAGACTGCTCCGCTCTGAGACGCTCTGCTCCGCTCCGCCCTGAGACGCTCTGCTCCGCTCTGAGACGCTCTGCTCTGCTCCGCTCTGAGACGCTCTGCTCTGAGACGCTCTGCTCCGCTCCGCTCTGAGACGCTCCGCTCCGCTCTGAGACGCTCTGCTCTGAGACGCTCTGCTCCGCTCCGCTCTGAGACACTCTGCTCCGCTCTGAGACGCTCTGCTCTAAGACGCTCTGCTCTGAGACTGCTCTGCTCTGAGACGCTCTGCTCTGAGACGCTCCGATCTGAGACTGCTCTGCTCTGAGACGCTCTGCTCTGCTCCGATCTGAGACTGCTCTGCTCTGCTCCGCTCTGCTCCGCGACGCTCCGCTCCGCTCTGCTCCGCTCTGAGACGCTCTGCTCTGCTCTGAGACGCTCTGCTCCGCTCCGCTCTGAGACGCTCCGCTACGCTCCGCTCTGAGACTGCTCTGCTCTGAGACTGCTCTGCTCTGAGACGCACTGCTCCGCTCCGCTCTGAGACGCTCCGCTCCGCTCTGAGACGCTCTGCTCTGAGACGCTCTGAGACGCTCTGCTCTGAGACGCTCTGCTCCGCTCTGAGACGCTCTGCTCTGAGACGCTCTGAGACGCTCTTCTCTGCTCTGAGACGCTCTGCTCTGCTCCGCTCTGAGACGCTCTGCTCCGCTCTGAGACGCTCTGCTCCGCTCTGAGACGCTCTGCTCTGCTCTGAGACGCTCTGCTCCGCTTCGCTCTGAGACGCTCCGCTCCGCTCTGAGACTGCTCTGCTCTGAGACTGCTCTGCTCTGAGACGCTCTGCTCCGCTCCGCTCTGAGACGCTCTGCTCTGAGACGCTCTGAGACGCTCCGCTCTGAGACGCTCCGCTCTGCTCTGAGACGCTCTGCTCCGCTCCGCTCTGAGACGCTCTGAGACGCTCTGGTCTGAGACGCTCTGCTCTGAGACGCTCTGCTCCGCTCCGCTCTGAGACGCTCTGCTCTGGGCTCCGCTCTGAGACGCTCTGCTCTGAGACGCTCTGCTCTGCTCCGCTCTGAGACGCTCTGCTCTGAGACGCTCCGCTCTGAGACTGCTCCGCTCTGAGACGCTCTGCTCTGAGACGCTCCGCTCTGAGACTGCTCCGCTCTGAGACGCTCTGCTCCGCTCCGCTCTGAGACGCTCTGCTCCGCTCTGAGACGCTCTGCTCTGCTCCGCTCTGAGACGCTCTGCTCTGAGACGCTCTGCTCCGCTCCGCTCTGAGACGCTCCGCTCCGCTCTGAGACGCTCTGCTCTGAGACGCTCTGCTCCGCTCCGCTCTGAGACGCTCTGCTCCGCTCTGAGACGCTCTGCTCTGAGACGCTCTGCTCTGAGACTGCTCTGCTCTGAGACGCTCTGCTCTGAGACGCTCCGCTCCGCTCTGAGACGCTCTGCTCTGAGACGCTCTGCTCTGAGACTGCTCTGCTCTGAGACGCTCTGCTCTGAGACGCTCCGCTCAGCTCCGATCTCAGACTGCTCTGCCCTGAGACGCTCTGCTCTGCTCCGATCTGAGACTGCTCTGCTCTGAGACGCTCTGCTCCGCTCCGCTCTGCGACGCTCTGCGACGCTCTGCGACGCTCTGCTCCGCTCTGAGACGCTCTGCTCTGCTCTGAGACGCTCTGCTCCGCTCCGCTCTGAGACGCTACGCTACGCTCCGCTCCGCTCTGCTCCGCTCCGCTCTGAGACTGCTCTGCTCTGAGACTGCTCTGCTCTGAGACGCACTGCTCCGCTCCGCTCTGAGACGCTCCGCTCTGCTCCGCTCCGCTCTGAGACGCTCTGCTCTGAGACGCTCTGAGACGCTCTGCTCTGAGACGCTCTGCTCCGCTCTGAGACGCTCTGCTCTGAGACGCTCTGAGACGCTCTGCTCTGCTCTGAGACGCTCTGCTCTGAGACGCTCTGAGACGCTCTGCTCCGCTCTGAGACGCTCTGCTCCGCTCTGAGACGCTCTGCTCTGCTCTGAGACGCTCTGCTCCGCTTCGCTCTGAGACGCTCTGCTCCGCTCCGCTCTGAGACTGCTCTGCTCTGAGACTGCTCTGCTCTGAGACGCTCTGCTCCGCTCCGCTCTGAGACGCTCTGCTCTGAGACGCTCTGAGACGCTCCGCTCTGCTCTGAGACGCTCTGCTCCGCTCCGCTCTGAGACGCTCTGCTCTGAGACGCTCTGCTCTGAGACGCTCTGCTCCGCTCCGCTCTGAGACGCTCTGCTCTGAGACGCTCCGCTCTGAGACGCTCCGCTCTGCTCCGCTCCGCTCTGAGACGCTCTGCTCCGCTCCGCTCCGCTCTGAGATGCTCCGCTCCGCTCTGAGACGCTCTGCTCCGCTCCGCTCTGAGACGCTCTGCTCTGAGACGCTCTGCTCTGAGACACTCCGCTCTGAGACGCTCTGCTCCGCTCCGCTCTGAGAGGCTCTGCTCCGCTCCGCTCTGAGACGCTCCGCTCTGAGACGCTCTGCTCTGAGACGCTCTGCTCTGAGACGCTCTGAGACGCTCTGCTCTGAGACGCTCTGAGACGCTCTGCTCTGCTCTGAGACGCTCTGCTCTGAGACGCTCTGAGACGCTCTGCTCCGCTCTGAGACGCTCTGCTCCGCTCTGAGACGCTCTGCTCTGCTCTGAGACGCTCTGAGACGCTCTGCTCCGCTCCGCTCTGAGACTGCTCTGCTCTGAGACGCTCCGCTCTGCTCCGCTCCGCTCTGAGACGCTCTGCTCCGCTCCGCTCCGCTCTGAGATGCTCCGCTCCGCTCTGAGACGCTCTGCTTTGCTCCGCTCCGCTCTGAGACGCTCTGCTCTGAGACGCTCTGCTCTGAGACACTCCGCTCTGAGACGCTCTGCTCCGCTCCGCTCTGAGAGGCTCTGCTCCGCTCCGCTCTGAGACGCTCCGCTCTGAGACGCTCTGCTCTGAGACGCTCTGCTCTGAGACGCTCCGCTCTGAGACGCTCTGCTCCGCTCCGCTCTGAGACGCTCTGCTCCGCTCCGCTCTGAGACGCTCTGCTCCGCTCTGCTCCGCTCCGCTCTGAGACGCTCTGCTCCGCTCTGAGACGCTCTGCTCCGCTCTGAGACGCTCTGCTCCGCTCCGCTCTGAGACGCTCCGCTCTGAGACGCTCCGCTCTGAGACGCTCTGCTCCGCTCTGAGACGCTCTGCTCCGCTCCGTTCTGCTCTGAGACGCTCTGCTCTGAGACGCTCTGCTCTGAGACGCTCTGCTCCGCTCCGCTCTGAGACGCTCTGCTCCGCTCTGAGACGCTCTGCTCTGAGACGCTCTGCTCTGAGACTGCTCTGCTCTGAGACGCTCCGCTCTGCTCCGATCTGAGACTGCTCTGCCCTGAGACGCTCTGCTCTGCTCCGATCTGAGACTGCTCTGCTCTGAGACGCTCTGCTCCGCTCCGCTCTGCGACGCTCTGCGACGCTCTGCTCCGCTCTGAGACGCTCTGCTCTGAGACGCTCTGCTCCGCTCCGCTCTGAGACGCTCTGCTCTGAGACGCTCTGAGACGCTCCGCTCTGAGACGCTCCGCTCTGCTCTGAGACGCTCTGCTCCGCTCCGCTCTGAGACGCTCTGCTCTGAGACGCTCTGCTCTGAGACGCTCTGCTCCGCTCCGCTCTGAGACGCTCTGCTCTGAGACGCTCCGCTCTGAGACGCTCCGCTCTGCTCCGCTCCGCTCTGAGACGCTCTGCTCCGCTCCGCTCTGAGATGCTCCGCTCCGCTCTGAGACGCTCTGCTCCGCTCTGAGACGCTCTGCTCCGCTCTGAGACGCTCTGCTCCGCTCCGCTCTGAGACGCTCCGCTCTGAGACGCTCTGCTCCGCTCCGCTCTGAGACGCTCCGCTCTGAGACGCTCTGCTCCGCTCTGAGACGCTCTGCTCCGCTCCGTTCTGCTCTGAGACGCTCTGCTCTGAGACGCTCTGCTCTGAGACGCTCCGCTCTGAGACGCTCCGCTCCGCTCTGAGACGCTCTGCTCTGAGACGCTCTGCTCCGCTCCGCTCTGAGACGCTCTGCTCCGCTCCGCTCTGAGACGCTCTGCTCCGCTCCGCTCTGAGACGCTCTGCTCTGAGACGCTCTGAGACGCTCCGCTCTGAGACGCTCCGCTCTGAGACGCTCCGCTCTGCTCTGAGACGCTCTGCTCCGCTCCGCTCTGAGACGCTCTGCTCTGAGACGCTCTGCTCTGAGACGCTCTGCTCCGCTCCGCTCTGAGACGCTCTGCTCTGAGACGCTCCGCTCTGAGACGCTCCGCTCTGCTCCGCTCCGCTCTGAGACGCTCTGCTCCGCTCCGCTCCGCTCTGAGATGCTCCGCTCCGCTCTGAGACGCTCTGCTCCGCTCCGCTCTGCTCCGCTCCGCTCTGAGACGCTCTGCTCTGAGACGCTCTGCTCTGAGACACTCCGCTCTGAGACGCTCTGCTCCGCTCCGCTCTGAGAGGCTCTGCTCCGCTCCGCTCTGAGACGCTCCGCTCTGAGACGCTCTGCTCTGAGACGCTCTGCTCTGAGACGCTCCGCTCTGAGACGCTCTGCTCCGCTCCGCTCTGAGACGCTCTGCTCCGCTCTGCTCCGCTCCGCTCTGAGACGCTCTGCTCCGCTCTGAGACGCTCTGCTCCGCTCTGAGACGCTCCGCTCTGAGACGCTCCGCTCTGAGACGCTCCGCTCCGCTCTGAGACGCTCTGCTCCGCTCCGTTCCGCTCTGCTCCGCTCCGCTCTGCTCCGCTCCGCTCTGAGACGCTCTGCTCTGAGACGCTCTGCTCTGAGACACTCCGCTCTGAGACGCTCTGCTCCGCTCCGCTCTGAGAGGCTCTGCTCCGCTCCGCTCTGAGACGCTCCGCTCTGAGACGCTCTGCTCTGAGACGCTCTGCTCTGAGACGCTCCGCTCTGAGACGCTCTGCTCCGCTCCGCTCTGAGACGCTCTGCTCCGCTCTGCTCCGCTCCGCTCTGAGACGCTCTGCTCCGCTCTGAGACGCTCTGCTCCGCTCTGAGACGCTCCGCTCTGAGACGCTCCGCTCTGAGACGCTCCGCTCCGCTCTGAGACGCTCTGCTCCGCTCCGTTCTGCTCTGAGACGCTCTGCTCTGAGACGCTCTGCTCTGAGACGCTCCGCTCTGAGACGCTCCGCTCCGCTCTGAGACGCTCTGCTCTGAGACGCTCTGCTCCGCTCCGCTCTGAGACGCTCTGCTCCGCTCCGCTCCGCTCTGAGACGCTCTGCTCCGCTCCGCTCTGAGACGCTCCGCTCTGAGACGCTCTGAGACGCTCTGCTCCGCTCCGCTCTGAGACGCTCTGCTCTGCTCCGCTCTGAGACGCTCTGCTCTGAGACGCTCCGCTCTGCTCCGATCTGAGACTGCTCTGCTCTGAGACGCTCTGCTCTGCTCCGATCTGAGACTGCTCTGCTCTGAGACGCTCTGCTCCGCTCCGTTCTGAGACGCCCTGCTCCGCTCTGAGACGCTCTGCTCTGCTCTGAGATGCTCTGCTCTGAGACGCTCTGCTCCGCTCCGCTCTGAGACGCTCCGCTCTGCTCCGCTCCGCTCTGAGACTGCTCTGCTCTGAGACTGCTCTGCTCTGAGACGCTCTGCTCCGCTCCGCTCTGAGACGCTCCGCTCCGCTCTGAGACGCTCTGCTCTGAGACGCTCTGAGACGCTCTGCTCTGCTCTGAGACGCTCTGCTCCGCTCTGAGACGCTCTGCTCTGAGACGCTCTGAGACGCTCTGCTCTGCTCTGAGACGCTCTGCTCCGCTCTGAGACGCTCTGCTCTGAGACGCTCTGAGACGCTCTGCTCTGCTCTGAGAGGCTCTGCTCTGAGACGCTCTGAGACGCTCTGAGACGCTCTGCTCCGCTCTGAGACGCTCTGCTCTGCTCTGAGACGCTCTGCTCCGCTTCGCTCTGAGACGCTCCGCTCCGCTCTGAGACTGCTTTGCTCTGAGACTGCTCTGCTCTGAGACGCTCTGCTCCGCTCCGCTCTGAGACGCTCTGCTCTGCTCTGAGACGCTCTGCTCCGCTTCGCTCTGAGACGCTCCGCTCCGCTCTGAGACTGCTTTGCTCTGAGACTGCTCTGCTCTGAGACGCTCTGCTCCGCTCCGCTCTGAGACGCTCTGCTCTGCTCCGCTCTGAGACGCTCTGCTCTGAGACGCTCCGCTCTGAGACTGCTCCGCTCTGAGACGCTCTGCTCTGAGACGCTCCGCTCTGAGACTGCTCCGCTCTGAGACGCTCTGCTCCGCTCCGCCCTGAGACGCTCTGCTCTGCTCTGAGACGCTCTGCTCTGCTCCGCTCTGAGACGCTCTGCTCTGAGACGCTCTGCTCCGCTCCGCTCTGAGACGCTCCGCTCCGCTCTGAGACGCTCTGCTCTGAGACGCTCTGCTCCGCTCCGCTCTGAGACGCTCTGCTCCGCTCTGAGACGCTCTGCTCTAAGACGCTCTGCTCTGAGACTGCTCTGCTCTGAGACGCTCTGCTCTGAGACGCTCCGATCTGAGACTGCTCTGCTCTGAGACGCTCTGCTCTGCTCCGATCTGAGACTGCTCTGCTCTGCTCCGCTCTGCTCCGCTCCGCTCTGCGACGCTCTGCTCCGCTCTGAGACGCTCTGCTCTGCTCTGAGACGCTCTGCTCCGCTCTGAGACGCTCTGCTCCACTCCGCTCTGAGACGCTCTGAGACGCTCCGCTCTGAGACGCTCCGCTCTGCTCCGCTCCGCTCTGAGACGCTCTGCTCTGCTCCGCTCTGAGACGCTCTGCTCTGAGACGCTCCGCTCTGAGACTGCTCCGCTCTGAGACGCTCTGCTCTGAGACGCTCCGCTCTGAGACTGCTCCGCTCTGAGACGCTCTGCTCCGCTCCGCCCTGAGACGCTCTGCTCCGCTCTGAGACGCTCTGCTCTGCTCCGCTCTGAGACGCTCTGCTCTGAGACGCTCTGCTCCGCTCCGCTCTGAGACGCTCCGCTCCGCTCTGAGACGCTCTGCTCCGCTCCGCTCTGAGACGCTCTGCTCCGCTCTGAGACGCTCTGCTCTAAGACGCTCTGCTCTGAGACTGCTCTGCTCTGAGACGCTCTGCTCTGAGACGCTCCGATCTGAGACTGCTCTGCTCTGAGACGCTCTGCTCTGCTCCGATCTGAGACTGCTCTGCTCTGCTCCGCTCTGCTCCGCGACGCTCTGCTCCGCTCTGAGACGCTCTGCTCTGCTCTGAGACGCTCTGCTCCGCTCCGCTCTGAGACGCTCCGCTACGCTCCGCTCTGAGACTGCTCTGCTCTGAGACGCACTGCTCCGCTCCGCTCTGAGACGCTCCGCTCCGCTCTGAGACGCTCTGCTCTGAGACGCTCTGAGACGCTCTGCTCTGAGACGCTCTGCTCCGCTCTGAGACGCTCTGCTCTGAGACGCTCTGAGACGCTCTGCTCTGCTCTGAGACGCTCTGCTCTGAGACGCTCTGAGACGCTCTGCTCCGCTCTGAGACGCTCTGCTCCGCTCTGAGACGCTCTGCTCTGCTCTGAGACGCTCTGCTCCGCTTCGCTCTGAGACGCTCCGCTCTGCTCCGCTCCGCTCTGAGACTGCTCTGCTCTGAGACTGCTCTGCTCTGAGACGCTCTGCTCCGCTCCGCTCTGAGACGCTCTGCTCTGAGACGCTCTGAGACGCTCCGCTCTGCTCTGAGACGCTCTGCTCCGCTCCGCTCTGAGACGCTCTGCTCTGAGACGCTCTGCTCTGAGACGCTCTGCTCCGCTCCGCTCTGAGGCGCTCTGCTCTGAGCTCCGCTCTGAGACGCTCTGCTCTGCTCCGCTCTGAGACGCTCTGCTCTGAGACGCTCCGCTCTGAGACTGCTCCGCTCTGAGACGCTCTGCTCTGAGACGCTCCGCTCTGAGACTGCTCCGCTCTGAGACGCTCTGCTCCGCTCCGCTCTGAGACGCTCTGCTCCGCTCTGAGACGCTCCGCTCTGAGACGCTCTGAGACGCTCTGCTCTGAGACGCTCTGCTCCGCTCCGCTCTGAGACGCTCCGCTCCGCTCTGAGACGCTCTGCTCTGAGACGCTCTGCTCCGCTCCGCTCTGAGACGCTCTGCTCCGCTCTGAGACGCTCTGCTCTGAGACGCTCTGCTCTGAGACTGCTCTGCTCTGAGACGCTCTGCTCTGAGACGCTCCGCTCTGCTCCGATCTGAGACTGCTCTGCCCTGAGACGCTCTGCTCTGCTCCGATCTGAGACTGCTCTGCTCTGAGACGCTCTGCTCTGAGACACTCCGCTCTGAGACGCTCTGCTCCGCTCCGCTCTGAGAGGCTCTGCTCCGCTCCGCTCTGAGACGCTCCGCTCTGAGACGCTCTGCTCTGAGACGCTCTGCTCTGAGACGCTCTGAGACGCTCTGCTCTGAGACGCTCTGAGACGCTCTGAGACGCTCTGCTCTGAGACGCTCTGAGACGCTCTGCTCCGCTCTGAGACGCTCTGCTCCGCTCTGAGACGCTCTGCTCTGCTCTGAGACGCTCTGCTCCGCTTCGCTCTGAGACGCTCTGCTCCGCTCCGCTCTGAGACTGCTCTGCTCTGAGACGCTCCGCTCTGCTCCGCTCCGCTCTGAGACGCTCTGCTCCGCTCCGCTCCGCTCTGAGATGCTCCGCTCCGCTCTGAGACGCTCTGCTCCGCTCCGCTCTGAGACGCTCTGCTCTGAGACGCTCTGCTCTGAGACACTCCGCTCTGAGACGCTCTGCTCCGCTCCGCTCTGAGAGGCTCTGCTCCGCTCCGCTCTGAGACGCTCCGCTCTGAGACGCTCCGCTCTGAGACGCTCTGCTCTGAGACGCTCTGCTCTGAGACGCTCCGCTCTGAGACGCTCTGCTCCGCTCCGCTCTGAGACGCTCTGCTCCGCTCCGCTCTGAGACGCTCTGCTCCGCTCTGCTCCGCTCTGCTCCGCTCCGCTCTGAGACGCTCTGCTCCGCTCTGAGACGCTCTGCTCTGAGACGCTCTGCTCCGCTCCGCTCTGAGACGCTCTGCTCTGAGACGCTCTGAGACGCTCCGCTCTGCTCTGAGACGCTCTGCTCTGAGACGCTCTGCTCTGAGACGCTCTGCTCTGAGACGCTCCGCTCTGAGACGCTCCGCTCTGCTCCGCTCCGCTCTGAGACGCTCTGCTCCGCTCCGCTCCGCTCCGCTCCGCTCTGCTCCGCTCCGCTCCGCTCTGAGATGCTCCGCTCCGCTCTGAGACGCTCTGAGACGCTCTGCTCCGCTCCGCTCTGAGACGCTCTGCTCTGAGACGCTCTGCTCTGAGACACTCCGCTCTGAGACGCTCTGCTCCGCTCCGCTCTGAGAGGCTCTGCTCCACTCCGCTCTGAGACGCTCCGCTCTGAGACGCTCTGCTCTGAGACGCTCTGCTCTGAGACGCTCCGCTCTGAGACGCTCTGCTCCGCTCCGTTCTGCTCTGAGACGCTCTGCTCTGAGACGCTCTGCTCTGAGACGCTCCGCTCTGAGACGCTCCGCTCCGCTCTGAGACGCTCTGCTCTGAGACGCTCTGCTCCGCTCCGCTCTGAGACGCTCTGCTCCGCTCCGCTCCGCTCCGCTCTGAGACGCTCTGCTCCGCTCCGCTCTGAGACGCTCCGCTCTGAGACGCTCCGCTCTGAGACGCTCTGCTCCGCTCTGAGACGCTCTGCTCCGCTCCGCTCTGAGACGCTCTGCTCTGCTCCGCTCTGAGACGCTCTGCTCTGAGACGCTCCGCTCTGCTCCGATCTGAGACTGCTCTGCTCTGAGACGCTCTGCTCTGCTCCGATCTGAGACTGCTCTGCTCTGAGACGCTCTGCTCCGCTCCGTTCTGAGACGCCCTGCTCCGCTCTGAGACGCTCTGCTCTGCTCTGAGACGCTCTGCTCCGCTCCGCTCTGAGACGCTCCGCTCTGCTCCGCTCCGCTCTGAGACTGCTCTGCTCTGAGACTGCTCTGCTCTGAGACGCTCTGCTCCGCTCCGCTCCGCTTTGAGACGCTCTGCTCTGAGACGCTCTGAGATGCTCTGCTCTGCTCTGAGACGCTCTGCTCCGCTCTGAGACGCTCTGCTCTGAGACGCTCTGAGACGCTCTTCTCTGCTCTGAGACGCTCTGCTCTGAGACGCTCTGAGACGCTCTGCTCTGCTCTGAGACGCTCTGCTCCGCTCTGAGCCGCTCTGCTCCGCTCCGCTCTGAGATGCTCCGCTCTGAGATGCTCCGCTCTGAGACGCTCTGCTCCGCTCCGCTCTGAGACGCTCTGCTCCGCTCCGCTCTGAGACGCTCCGCTCTGAGACGCTCTGCTCTGAGACGCTCCGCTCTGAGACGCTCCGCTCTGAGACGCTCTGCTCCGCTCCGCTCTGAGACGCTCTGCTCCGCTCCGCTCTGAGACGCTCCGCTCTGCTCTGAGACGCTCTGCTCCGCTCCGCTCTGAGACGCTCCGCTCTGCTCTGAGATGCTCCGCTCTGCTCTGAGACGCTCTGCTCCGCTCCGCTCTGAGACGCTCTGCTCCGCTCTGAGATGCTCCGCTCTGAGACGCTCTGCTCCGATCTGCTCTGAGACGCTCTGCTCTGAGACGCTCTGCTCTGAGACGCTCAGCTCTGAGACGCTCTGCTCCGCTCAGCTCTGAGACGCTCTGCTCCGCTCCGCTCTGAGACGCTCTGCTCCGCTCCGCTCTGAGACGCTCTGCTCCGCTCCGCTCTGAGACGCTCCGCTCTGCTCCGAGACGCTCTGCTCCGCTCCGCTCTGAGACGCTCTGCTCCGCTCCGCTCTGAGATGCTCCGCTCTGAGACGCTCTGCTCCGATCTGCTCTGAGACGCTCTGCTCTGAGACGCTCCGCTCTGAGACGCTCCGCTCTGAGACGCTCCGCTCTGAGACGCTCTGCTCCGCTCTGAGACGCTCCGCTCTGCTCTGAGACGCTCTGCTCTGAGACGCTCTGCTCCGCTCCGCTCTGAGACGCTCTGCTCTGAGACGCTCTGCTCCGCTCCGCTCTGAGAGGCTCTGCTCCGCTCCGCTCTGAGACGCTCCGCTCTGAGACGCTCTGCTCTGAGACGCTCTGCTCTGAGACGCTCCGCTCTGAGACGCTCTGCTCTGAGACGCTCTGCTCTGAGACGCTCCGCTCTGAGACGCTCTGCTCCGCTCCGCTCTGAGACGCTCTGCTCCGCTCCGCTCTGAGACGCTCTGCTCCGCTCTGCTCCGCTCCGCTCTGAGACGCTCTGCTCCACTCCGCTCTGAGACGCTCTGCTCTGCTCCGCTCTGAGACGCTCTGCTCTGAGACGCTCCGCTCTGCTCCGATCTGAGACTGCTCTGCTCTGAGACGCTCTGCTCTGCTCCGATCTGCTCCGCTCCGCTCTGAGAGGCTCTGCTCCACTCCGCTCTGAGACGCTCCGCTCTGAGACGCTCTGCTCTGAGACGCTCTGCTCTGAGACGCTCCGCTCTGAGACGCTCTGCTCCGCTCCGTTCTGCTCTGAGACGCTCTGCTCTGAGACGCTCTGCTCTGAGACGCTCCGCTCTGAGACGCTCCGCTCCGCTCTGAGACGCTCTGCTCTGAGACGCTCTGCTCCGCTCCGCTCTGAGACGCTCTGCTCCGCTCCGCTCCGCTCCGCTCTGAGACGCTCTGCTCCGCTCCGCTCTGAGACGCTCCGCTCTGAGACGCTCTGCTCCGCTCTGAGACGCTCTGCTCCGCTCCGCTCTGAGACGCTCTGCTCTGCTCCGCTCTGAGACGCTCTGCTCTGAGACGCTCCGCTCTGCTCCGATCTGAGACTGCTCTGCTCTGAGACGCTCTGCTCTGCTCCGATCTGAGACTGCTCTGCTCTGAGACGCTCTGCTCCGCTCCGTTCTGAGACGCCCTGCTCCGCTCTGAGACGCTCTGCTCTGCTCTGAGACGCTCTGCTCCGCTCCGCTCTGAGACGCTCCGCTCTGCTCCGCTCCGCTCTGAGACTGCTCTGCTCTGAGACTGCTCTGCTCTGAGACGCTCTGCTCCGCTCCGCTCCGCTTTGAGACGCTCTGCTCTGAGACGCTCTGAGATGCTCTGCTCTGCTCTGAGACGCTCTGCTCCGCTCTGAGACGCTCTGCTCTGAGACGCTCTGAGACGCTCTTCTCTGCTCTGAGACGCTCTGCTCTGAGACGCTCTGAGACGCTCTGCTCTGCTCTGAGACGCTCTGCTCCGCTCTGAGCCGCTCTGCTCCGCTCCGCTCTGAGATGCTCCGCTCTGAGATGCTCCGCTCTGAGACGCTCTGCTCCGCTCCGCTCTGAGACGCTCTGCTCCGCTCCGCTCTGAGACGCTCCGCTCTGAGACGCTCTGCTCTGAGACGCTCCGCTCTGAGACGCTCCGCTCTGAGACGCTCTGCTCCGCTCCGCTCTGAGACGCTCTGCTCCGCTCCGCTCTGAGACGCTCCGCTCTGCTCTGAGACGCTCTGCTCCGCTCCGCTCTGAGACGCTCCGCTCTGCTCTGAGATGCTCCGCTCTGCTCTGAGACGCTCTGCTCCGCTCCGCTCTGAGACGCTCTGCTCCGCTCTGAGATGCTCCGCTCTGAGACGCTCTGCTCCGATCTGCTCTGAGACGCTCTGCTCTGAGACGCTCTGCTCTGAGACGCTCAGCTCTGAGACGCTCTGCTCCGCTCAGCTCTGAGACGCTCTGCTCCGCTCCGCTCTGAGACGCTCTGCTCCGCTCCGCTCTGAGACGCTCTGCTCCGCTCCGCTCTGAGACGCTCCGCTCTGCTCCGAGACGCTCTGCTCCGCTCCGCTCTGAGACGCTCTGCTCCGCTCCGCTCTGAGATGCTCCGCTCTGAGACGCTCTGCTCCGATCTGCTCTGAGACGCTCTGCTCTGAGACGCTCCGCTCTGAGACGCTCCGCTCTGAGACGCTCCGCTCTGAGACGCTCTGCTCCGCTCTGAGACGCTCCGCTCTGCTCTGAGACGCTCTGCTCTGAGACGCTCTGCTCCGCTCCGCTCTGAGACGCTCTGCTCTGAGACGCTCTGCTCCGCTCCGCTCTGAGAGGCTCTGCTCCGCTCCGCTCTGAGACGCTCCGCTCTGAGACGCTCTGCTCTGAGACGCTCTGCTCTGAGACGCTCCGCTCTGAGACGCTCTGCTCTGAGACGCTCTGCTCTGAGACGCTCCGCTCTGAGACGCTCTGCTCCGCTCCGCTCTGAGACGCTCTGCTCCGCTCCGCTCTGAGACGCTCTGCTCCGCTCTGCTCCGCTCCGCTCTGAGACGCTCTGCTCCACTCCGCTCTGAGACGCTCTGCTCTGCTCCGCTCTGAGACGCTCTGCTCTGAGACGCTCCGCTCTGCTCCGATCTGAGACTGCTCTGCTCTGAGACGCTCTGCTCTGCTCCGATCTGAGACTGCTCTGCTCTGAGACGCTCTGCTCCGCTCCGTTCTGAGACGCCCTGCTCCGCTCTGAGACGCTCTGCTCTGCTCTGAGATGCTCTGCTCTGAGACGCTCTGCTCCGCTCCGCTCTGAGACGCTCCGCTCTGCTCCGCTCCGCTCTGAGACTGCTCTGCTCTGAGACTGCAGAGCAGTCTGAGACTGCTCCGCTCTGAGACGCTCTGCTCCGCTCTGAGACGCTCTGCTCTGCTCTGAGACGCTCTGCTCTGAGACGCTCTGCTCCGCTCCGCTCTGAGACGCTCTGCTCTGAGACGCTCCGCTCTGAGACGCTCCGCTCTGAGACGCTCCGCTCTGCTCCGCTCCGCTCTGAGACGCTCTGCTCCGCTCCGCTCTGAGACGCTCCGCTCTGCTCTGAGACGCTCTGCTCCGCTCCGCTCTGAGACGCTCCGCTCTGCTCTGAGATGCTCCGCTCTGCTCTGAGACGCTCTGCTCCGCTCCGCTCTGAGACGCTCTGCTCCGCTCTGAGATGCTCCGCTCTGAGACGCTCTGCTCCGATCTGCTCTGAGACGCTCTGCTCTGAGACGCTCTGCTCTGAGACGCTCAGCTCTGAGACGCTCTGCTCCGCTCAGCTCTGAGACGCTCTGCTCCGCTCCGCTCTGAGACGCTCTGCTCCGCTCCGCTCTGAGACGCTCTGCTCCGCTCCGCTCTGAGACGCTCCGCTCTGAGACGCTCCGCTCTGCTCCGAGACGCTCTGCTCCGCTCCGCTCTGAGACGCTCTGCTCCGCTCCGCTCTGAGATGCTCCGCTCTGAGACGCTCTGCTCCGATCTGCTCTGAGACGCTCTGCTCTGAGACGCTCCGCTCTGAGACGCTCCGCTCTGAGACGCTCCGCTCTGAGACGCTCTGCTCCGCTCTGAGACGCTCCGCTCTGCTCTGAGACGCTCTGCTCTGAGACGCTCTGCTCCGCTCCGCTCTGAGACGCTCTGCTCTGAGACGCTCTGCTCCGCTCCGCTCTGAGAGGCTCTGCTCCGCTCCGCTCTGAGACGCTCCGCTCTGAGACGCTCTGCTCTGAGACGCTCTGCTCTGAGACGCTCCGCTCTGAGACGCTCTGCTCTGAGACGCTCTGCTCTGAGACGCTCCGCTCTGAGACGCTCTGCTCCGCTCCGCTCTGAGACGCTCTGCTCCGCTCCGCTCTGAGACGCTCTGCTCCGCTCTGCTCCGCTCCGCTCTGAGACGCTCTGCTCCACTCCGCTCTGAGACGCTCTGCTCTGCTCCGCTCTGAGACGCTCTGCTCTGAGACGCTCCGCTCTGCTCCGATCTGAGACTGCTCTGCTCTGAGACGCTCTGCTCTGCTCCGATCTGAGACTGCTCTGCTCTGAGACGCTCTGCTCCGCTCCGTTCTGAGACGCCCTGCTCCGCTCTGAGACGCTCTGCTCTGCTCTGAGATGCTCTGCTCTGAGACGCTCTGCTCCGCTCCGCTCTGAGACGCTCCGCTCTGCTCCGCTCCGCTCTGAGACTGCTCTGCTCTGAGACTGCAGAGCAGTCTGAGACTGCTCTGCTCTGAGACGCTCTGCTCCGCTCCGCTCTGCGACGCTCTGCGACGCTCTGAGACGCTCTGCTCTGCTCTGAGACGCTCTGCTCTGAGACGCTCTGCTCCGCTCCGCTCTGAGACGCTCTGCTCTGAGACGCTCCGCTCTGAGACGCTCCGCTCTGCTCCGCTCCGCTCTGAGACGCTCTGCTCCGCTCCGTTCCGCTCTGAGATGCTCCGCTCCGCTCTGAGACGCTCTGCTCCGCTCCGCTCTGAGACGCTCTGCTCTGAGACGCTCTGCTCTGAGACACTCCGCTCTGAGACGCTCTGCTCCGCTCCGCTCTGAGAGGCTCTGCTCCGCTCTGAGACGCTCTGCTCTGAGACGCTCTGCTCTGAGACGCTCCGCTCTGAGACGCTCTGCTCCGCTCCGCTCTGAGACGCTCTGCTCCGCTCCGCTCTGAGACGCTCTGCTCCGCTCTGCTCCGCTCCGCTCTGAGACGCTCTGCTCCGCTCTGAGACGCTCTGCTCCGCTCTGAGATGCTCTGCTCCGCTCCGCTCTGCGACGCTCTGCGACGCTCTGCTCCGCTCTGAGACGCTCTGCTCTGAGACGCTCTGCTCCGCTCCGCTCTGAGACGCTCTGCTCTGAGACGCTCTGAGACGCTCCGCTCTGCTCCGCTCCGCTCTGAGACGCTCCGCTCTGAGACGCTCTGCTCTGAGACGCTCTGCTCTGAGACGCTCCGCTCTGAGACGCTCTGCTCCGCTCCGCTCTGAGACGCTCTGCTCCGCTCTGCTCCGCTCCGCTCTGAGACGCTCTGCTCCGCTCTGAGACGCTCTGCTCCGCTCTGAGACGCTCCGCTCTGAGACGCTCCGCTCTGAGACGCTCCGCTCCGCTCTGAGACGCTCTGCTCCGCTCCGTTCTGCTCTGAGACGCTCTGCTCTGAGACGCTCTGCTCTGAGACGCTCCGCTCTGAGACGCTCCGCTCCGCTCTGAGACGCTCTGCTCTGAGACGCTCTGCTCCGCTCCGCTCTGAGACGCTCTGCTCCGCTCCGCTCCGCTCTGAGACGCTCTGCTCCGCTCCGCTCTGAGACGCTCCGCTCTGAGACGCTCTGAGACGCTCTGCTCCGCTCCGCTCTGAGACGCTCTGCTCTGCTCCGCTCTGAGACGCTCTGCTCTGAGACGCTCCGCTCTGCTCCGATCTGAGACTGCTCTGCTCTGAGACGCTCTGCTCTGCTCCGATCTGAGACTGCTCTGCTCTGAGACGCTCTGCTCCGCTCCGTTCTGAGACGCCCTGCTCCGCTCTGAGACGCTCTGCTCTGCTCTGAGATGCTCTGCTCTGAGACGCTCTGCTCCGCTCCGCTCTGAGACGCTCCGCTCTGCTCCGCTCCGCTCTGAGACTGCTCTGCTCTGAGACTGCTCTGCTCTGAGACGCTCTGCTCCGCTCCGCTCTGAGACGCTCCGCTCCGCTCTGAGACGCTCTGCTCTGAGACGCTCTGAGACGCTCTGCTCTGCTCTGAGACGCTCTGCTCCGCTCTGAGACGCTCTGCTCTGAGACGCTCTGAGACGCTCTGCTCTGCTCTGAGACGCTCTGCTCCGCTCTGAGACGCTCTGCTCTGAGACGCTCTGAGACGCTCTGCTCTGCTCTGAGAGGCTCTGCTCTGAGACGCTCTGAGACGCTCTGAGACGCTCTGCTCCGCTCTGAGACGCTCTGCTCTGCTCTGAGACGCTCTGCTCCGCTTCGCTCTGAGACGCTCCGCTCCGCTCTGAGACTGCTTTGCTCTGAGACTGCTCTGCTCTGAGACGCTCTGCTCCGCTCCGCTCTGAGACGCTCTGCTCTGCTCTGAGACGCTCTGCTCCGCTTCGCTCTGAGACGCTCCGCTCCGCTCTGAGACTGCTTTGCTCTGAGACTGCTCTGCTCTGAGACGCTCTGCTCCGCTCCGCTCTGAGACGCTCTGCTCTGCTCCGCTCTGAGACGCTCTGCTCTGAGACGCTCCGCTCTGAGACTGCTCCGCTCTGAGACGCTCTGCTCTGAGACGCTCCGCTCTGAGACTGCTCCGCTCTGAGACGCTCTGCTCCGCTCTGCTCCGCTCCGCCCTGAGACGCTCTGCTCTGCTCTGAGACGCTCTGCTCTGCTCCGCTCTGAGACGCTCTGCTCTGAGACGCTCTGCTCCGCTCCGCTCTGAGACGCTCCGCTCCGCTCTGAGACGCTCTGCTCTGAGACGCTCTGCTCCGCTCCGCTCTGAGACGCTCTGCTCCGCTCTGAGACGCTCTGCTCTAAGACGCTCTGCTCTGAGACTGCTCTGCTCTGAGACGCTCTGCTCTGAGACGCTCCGATCTGAGACTGCTCTGCTCTGAGACGCTCTGCTCTGCTCCGATCTGAGACTGCTCTGCTCTGCTCCGCTCTGCTCCGCTCCGCTCTGCGACGCTCTGCTCCGCTCTGAGACGCTCTGCTCTGCTCTGAGACGCTCTGCTCCGCTCTGAGACGCTCTGCTCCACTCCGCTCTGAGACGCTCTGAGACGCTCCGCTCTGAGACGCTCCGCTCTGCTCCGCTCCGCTCTGAGACGCTCTGCTCTGCTCCGCTCTGAGACGCTCTGCTCTGAGACGCTCCGCTCTGAGACTGCTCCGCTCTGAGACGCTCTGCTCTGAGACGCTCCGCTCTGAGACTGCTCCGCTCTGAGACGCTCTGCTCCGCTCCGCCCTGAGACGCTCTGCTCCGCTCTGAGACGCTCTGCTCTGCTCCGCTCTGAGACGCTCTGCTCTGAGACGCTCTGCTCCGCTCCGCTCTGAGACGCTCCGCTCCGCTCTGAGACGCTCTGCTCCGCTCCGCTCTGAGACGCTCTGCTCCGCTCTGAGACGCTCTGCTCTAAGACGCTCTGCTCTGAGACTGCTCTGCTCTGAGACGCTCTGCTCTGAGACGCTCCGATCTGAGACTGCTCTGCTCTGAGACGCTCTGCTCTGCTCCGATCTGAGACTGCTCTGCTCTGCTCCGCTCTGCTCCGCGACGCTCTGCTCCGCTCTGAGACGCTCTGCTCTGCTCTGAGACGCTCTGCTCCGCTCCGCTCTGAGACGCTCCGCTACGCTCCGCTCTGAGACTGCTCTGCTCTGAGACGCACTGCTCCGCTCCGCTCTGAGACGCTCCGCTCCGCTCTGAGACGCTCTGCTCTGAGACGCTCTGAGACGCTCTGCTCCGCTCTGAGACGCTCTGCTCTGAGACGCTCTGAGACGCTCTGCTCTGCTCTGAGACGCTCTGCTCTGAGACGCTCTGAGACGCTCTGCTCCGCTCTGAGACGCTCTGCTCCGCTCTGAGACGCTCTGCTCTGCTCTGAGACGCTCTGCTCCGCTTCGCTCTGAGACGCTCCGCTCTGCTCCGCTCCGCTCTGAGACTGCTCTGCTCTGAGACTGCTCTGCTCTGAGACGCTCTGCTCCGCTCCGCTCTGAGACGCTCTGCTCTGAGACGCTCTGAGACGCTCCGCTCTGCTCTGAGACGCTCTGCTCCGCTCCGCTCTGAGACGCTCTGCTCTGAGACGCTCTGCTCTGAGACGCTCTGCTCCGCTCCGCTCTGAGGCGCTCTGCTCTGAGCTCCGCTCTGAGACGCTCTGCTCTGCTCCGCTCTGAGACGCTCTGCTCTGAGACGCTCCGCTCTGAGACTGCTCCGCTCTGAGACGCTCTGCTCTGAGACGCTCCGCTCTGAGACTGCTCCGCTCTGAGACGCTCTGCTCCGCTCCGCTCTGAGACGCTCTGCTCCGCTCTGAGACGCTCCGCTCTGAGACGCTCTGAGACGCTCTGCTCTGAGACGCTCTGCTCCGCTCCGCTCTGAGACGCTCCGCTCCGCTCTGAGACGCTCTGCTCTGAGACGCTCTGCTCCGCTCCGCTCTGAGACGCTCTGCTCCGCTCTGAGACGCTCTGCTCTGAGACGCTCTGCTCTGAGACTGCTCTGCTCTGAGACGCTCTGCTCTGAGACGCTCCGCTCTGCTCCGATCTGAGACTGCTCTGCCCTGAGACGCTCTGCTCTGCTCCGATCTGAGACTGCTCTGCTCTGAGACGCTCTGCTCTGAGACACTCCGCTCTGAGACGCTCTGCTCCGCTCCGCTCTGAGAGGCTCTGCTCCGCTCCGCTCTGAGACGCTCCGCTCTGAGACGCTCTGCTCTGAGACGCTCTGCTCTGAGACGCTCTGAGACGCTCTGCTCTGAGACGCTCTGAGACGCTCTGAGACGCTCTGCTCTGAGACGCTCTGAGACGCTCTGCTCCGCTCTGAGACGCTCTGCTCCGCTCTGAGACGCTCTGCTCTGCTCTGAGACGCTCTGCTCCGCTTCGCTCTGAGACGCTCTGCTCCGCTCCGCTCTGAGACTGCTCTGCTCTGAGACGCTCCGCTCTGCTCCGCTCCGCTCTGAGACGCTCTGCTCCGCTCCGCTCCGCTCTGAGATGCTCCGCTCCGCTCTGAGACGCTCTGCTCCGCTCCGCTCTGAGACGCTCTGCTCTGAGACGCTCTGCTCTGAGACACTCCGCTCTGAGACGCTCTGCTCCGCTCCGCTCTGAGAGGCTCTGCTCCGCTCCGCTCTGAGACGCTCCGCTCTGAGACGCTCTGCTCTGAGACGCTCTGCTCTGAGACGCTCCGCTCTGAGACGCTCTGCTCCGCTCCGCTCTGAGACGCTCTGCTCCGCTCCGCTCTGAGACGCTCTGCTCCGCTCTGCTCCGCTCCGCTCTGAGACGCTCTGCTCCGCTCTGAGACGCTCTGCTCTGAGACGCTCTGCTCCGCTCCGCTCTGAGACGCTCTGCTCTGAGACGCTCTGAGACGCTCCGCTCTGCTCTGAGACGCTCTGCTCTGAGACGCTCTGCTCTGAGACGCTCTGCTCTGAGACGCTCCGCTCTGAGACGCTCCGCTCTGCTCCGCTCCGCTCTGAGACGCTCTGCTCCGCTCCGCTCCGCTCTGCTCCGCTCCGCTCCGCTCTGAGATGCTCCGCTCCGCTCTGAGACGCTCTGAGACGCTCTGCTCCGCTCCGCTCTGAGACGCTCTGCTCTGAGACGCTCTGCTCTGAGACAC
The DNA here is from genome assembly GCF_963454915.1 of Gymnoscopelus microlampas. Lineage (NCBI taxonomy): Eukaryota > Metazoa > Chordata > Actinopteri > Myctophiformes > Myctophidae > Gymnoscopelus > Gymnoscopelus microlampas. The sequence goes on from NC_139941.1 coordinate 28,705,986, forward strand.
TCCGCTCTGAGACGCTCTGCTCCGCTCCGCTCTGAGAGGCTCTGCTCCACTCCGCTCTGAGACGCTCCGCTCTGAGACGCTCTGCTCTGAGACGCTCTGCTCTGAGACGCTCCGCTCTGAGACGCTCTGCTCCGCTCCGTTCTGCTCTGAGACGCTCTGCTCTGAGACGCTCTGCTCTGAGACGCTCCGCTCTGAGACGCTCCGCTCCGCTCTGAGACGCTCTGCTCTGAGACGCTCTGCTCCGCTCCGCTCTGAGACGCTCTGCTCCGCTCCGCTCCGCTCCGCTCTGAGACGCTCTGCTCCGCTCCGCTCTGAGACGCTCCGCTCTGAGACGCTCTGCTCCGCTCTGAGACGCTCCGCTCTGAGACGCTCTGCTCTGCTCCGCTCTGAGACGCTCTGCTCTGAGACGCTCCGCTCTGCTCCGATCTGAGACTGCTCTGCTCTGAGACGCTCTGCTCTGCTCCGATCTGAGACTGCTCTGCTCTGAGACGCTCTGCTCCGCTCCGTTCTGAGACGCCCTGCTCCGCTCTGAGACGCTCTGCTCTGCTCTGAGACGCTCTGCTCCGCTCCGCTCTGAGACGCTCCGCTCTGCTCCGCTCCGCTCTGAGACTGCTCTGCTCTGAGACTGCTCTGCTCTGAGACGCTCTGCTCCGCTCCGCTCCGCTTTGAGACGCTCTGCTCTGAGACGCTCTGAGATGCTCTGCTCTGCTCTGAGACGCTCTGCTCCGCTCTGAGACGCTCTGCTCTGAGACGCTCTGAGACGCTCTTCTCTGCTCTGAGACGCTCTGCTCTGAGACGCTCTGAGACGCTCTGCTCTGCTCTGAGACGCTCTGCTCCGCTCTGAGCCGCTCTGCTCCGCTCCGCTCTGAGATGCTCCGCTCTGAGATGCTCCGCTCTGAGACGCTCTGCTCCGCTCCGCTCTGAGACGCTCTGCTCCGCTCCGCTCTGAGACGCTCCGCTCTGAGACGCTCTGCTCTGAGACGCTCCGCTCTGAGACGCTCCGCTCTGAGACGCTCTGCTCCGCTCCGCTCTGAGACGCTCTGCTCCGCTCCGCTCTGAGACGCTCCGCTCTGCTCTGAGACGCTCTGCTCCGCTCCGCTCTGAGACGCTCCGCTCTGCTCTGAGATGCTCCGCTCTGCTCTGAGACGCTCTGCTCCGCTCCGCTCTGAGACGCTCTGCTCCGCTCTGAGATGCTCCGCTCTGAGACGCTCTGCTCCGATCTGCTCTGAGACGCTCTGCTCTGAGACGCTCTGCTCTGAGACGCTCAGCTCTGAGACGCTCTGCTCCGCTCAGCTCTGAGACGCTCTGCTCCGCTCCGCTCTGAGACGCTCTGCTCCGCTCCGCTCTGAGACGCTCTGCTCCGCTCCGCTCTGAGACGCTCCGCTCTGCTCCGAGACGCTCTGCTCCGCTCCGCTCTGAGACGCTCTGCTCCGCTCCGCTCTGAGATGCTCCGCTCTGAGACGCTCTGCTCCGATCTGCTCTGAGACGCTCTGCTCTGAGACGCTCCGCTCTGAGACGCTCCGCTCTGAGACGCTCCGCTCTGAGACGCTCTGCTCCGCTCTGAGACGCTCCGCTCTGCTCTGAGACGCTCTGCTCTGAGACGCTCTGCTCCGCTCCGCTCTGAGACGCTCTGCTCTGAGACGCTCTGCTCCGCTCCGCTCTGAGAGGCTCTGCTCCGCTCCGCTCTGAGACGCTCCGCTCTGAGACGCTCCGCTCTGAGACGCTCTGCTCTGAGACGCTCCGCTCTGAGACGCTCTGCTCTGAGACGCTCTGCTCTGAGACGCTCCGCTCTGAGACGCTCTGCTCCGCTCCGCTCTGAGACGCTCTGCTCCGCTCCGCTCTGAGACGCTCTGCTCCGCTCTGCTCCGCTCCGCTCTGAGACGCTCTGCTCCACTCCGCTCTGAGACGCTCTGCTCTGCTCCGCTCTGAGACGCTCTGCTCTGAGACGCTCCGCTCTGCTCCGATCTGAGACTGCTCTGCTCTGAGACGCTCTGCTCTGCTCCGATCTGAGACTGCTCTGCTCTGAGACGCTCTGCTCCGCTCCGTTCTGAGACGCCCTGCTCCGCTCTGAGACGCTCTGCTCTGCTCTGAGATGCTCTGCTCTGAGACGCTCTGCTCCGCTCCGCTCTGAGACGCTCCGCTCTGCTCCGCTCCGCTCTGAGACTGCTCTGCTCTGAGACTGCAGAGCAGTCTGAGACTGCTCCGCTCTGAGACGCTCTGCTCCGCTCTGAGACGCTCTGCTCTGCTCTGAGACGCTCTGCTCTGAGACGCTCTGCTCCGCTCCGCTCTGAGACGCTCTGCTCTGAGACGCTCCGCTCTGAGACGCTCCGCTCTGAGACGCTCCGCTCTGCTCCGCTCCGCTCTGAGACGCTCTGCTCCGCTCCGCTCTGAGACGCTCCGCTCTGCTCTGAGACGCTCTGCTCCGCTCCGCTCTGAGACGCTCCGCTCTGCTCTGAGATGCTCCGCTCTGCTCTGAGACGCTCTGCTCCGCTCCGCTCTGAGGCGCTCTGCTCCGCTCTGAGATGCTCCGCTCTGAGACGCTCTGCTCCGATCTGCTCTGAGACGCTCTGCTCTGAGACGCTCTGCTCTGAGACGCTCAGCTCTGAGACGCTCTGCTCCGCTCAGCTCTGAGACGCTCTGCTCCGCTCCGCTCTGAGACGCTCTGCTCCGCTCCGCTCTGAGACGCTCTGCTCCGCTCCGCTCTGAGACGCTCCGCTCTGCTCCGAGACGCTCTGCTCCGCTCCGCTCTGAGACGCTCTGCTCCGCTCCGCTCTGAGATGCTCCGCTCTGAGACGCTCTGCTCCGATCTGCTCTGAGACGCTCTGCTCTGAGACGCTCCGCTCTGAGACGCTCCGCTCTGAGACGCTCTGCTCCGCTCTGAGACGCTCCGCTCTGCTCTGAGACGCTCTGCTCTGAGACGCTCTGCTCCGCTCCGCTCTGAGACGCTCTGCTCTGAGACGCTCTGCTCCGCTCCGCTCTGAGAGGCTCTGCTCCGCTCCGCTCTGAGACGCTCCGCTCTGAGACGCTCTGCTCTGAGACGCTCTGCTCTGAGACGCTCCGCTCTGAGACGCTCTGCTCTGAGACGCTCTGCTCTGAGACGCTCCGCTCTGAGACGCTCTGCTCCGCTCCGCTCTGAGACGCTCTGCTCCGCTCCGCTCTGAGACGCTCTGCTCCGCTCTGCTCCGCTCCGCTCTGAGACGCTCTGCTCCACTCCGCTCTGAGACGCTCTGCTCTGCTCCGCTCTGAGACGCTCTGCTCTGAGACGCTCCGCTCTGCTCCGATCTGAGACTGCTCTGCTCTGAGACGCTCTGCTCTGCTCCGATCTGAGACTGCTCTGCTCTGAGACGCTCTGCTCCGCTCCGTTCTGAGACGCCCTGCTCCGCTCTGAGACGCTCTGCTCTGCTCTGAGATGCTCTGCTCTGAGACGCTCTGCTCCGCTCCGCTCTGAGACGCTCCGCTCCGCTCCGCTCCGCTCTGAGACTGCTCTGCTCTGAGACTGCAGAGCAGTCTGAGACTGCTCTGCTCTGAGACGCTCTGCTCCGCTCCGCTCTGCGACGCTCTGCGACGCTCTGAGACGCTCTGCTCTGCTCTGAGACGCTCTGCTCTGAGACGCTCTGCTCCGCTCCGCTCTGAGACGCTCTGCTCTGAGACGCTCCGCTCTGAGACGCTCCGCTCTGCTCCGCTCCGCTCTGAGACGCTCTGCTCCGCTCCGTTCCGCTCTGAGATGCTCCGCTCCGCTCTGAGACGCTCTGCTCCGCTCCGCTCTGAGACGCTCTGCTCTGAGACGCTCTGCTCTGAGACACTCCGCTCTGAGACGCTCTGCTCCGCTCCGCTCTGAGAGGCTCTGCTCCGCTCTGAGACGCTCTGCTCTGAGACGCTCTGCTCTGAGACGCTCCGCTCTGAGACGCTCTGCTCCGCTCCGCTCTGAGACGCTCTGCTCCGCTCCGCTCTGAGACGCTCTGCTCCGCTCTGCTCCGCTCCGCTCTGAGACGCTCTGCTCCGCTCTGAGACGCTCTGCTCCGCTCTGAGACGCTCTGCTCCGCTCCGCTCTGAGACGCTCCGCTCTGAGACGCTCCGCTCTGAGACGCTCTGCTCCGCTCTGAGACGCTCTGCTCCGCTCCGTTCTGCTCTGAGACGCTCTGCTCTGAGACGCTCTGCTCTGAGACGCTCCGCTCTGAGACGCTCCGCTCCGCTCTGAGACGCTCTGCTCTGAGACGCTCTGCTCCGCTCCGCTCTGAGACGCTCTGCTCCGCTCCGCTCTGAGACGCTCTGCTCCGCTCCGCTCTGAGACGCTCCGCTCTGAGACGCTCTGCTCCGCTCTGAGACGCTCTGCTCCGCTCCGCTCTGAGACGCTCTGCTCTGCTCCGCTCTGAGACGCTCTGCTCTGAGACGCTCCGCTCTACTCCGATCTGAGACTGCTCTGCTCTGAGACGCTCTGCTCTGCTCCGATCTGAGACTGCTCTGCTCTGAGACGCTCTGCTCCGCTCCGTTCTGAGACGCCCTGCTCCGCTCTGAGACGCTCTGCTCTGCTCTGAGATGCTCTGCTCTGAGACGCTCTGCTCCGCTCCGCTCTGAGACGCTCCGCTCTGCTCCGCTCCGCTCTGAGACTGCTCTGCTCTGAGACTGCTCTGCTCTGAGACGCTCTGCTCCGCTCCGCTCTGAGACGCTCCGCTCCGCTCTGAGACGCTCTGCTCTGAGACGCTCTGAGACGCTCTGCTCTGCTCTGAGACGCTCTGCTCCGCTCTGAGACGCTCTGCTCTGAGACGCTCTGAGACGCTCTGCTCTGCTCTGAGACGCTCTGCTCCGCTCTGAGACGCTCTGCTCTGAGACGCTCTGAGACGCTCTGCTCTGCTCTGAGACGCTCTGCTCTGAGACGCTCTGAGACGCTCTGAGACGCTCTGCTCCGCTCTGAGACGCTCTGCTCTGCTCTGAGACGCTCTGCTCCGCTTCGCTCTGAGATGCTCCGCTCCGCTCTGAGACTGCTTTGCTCTGAGACTGCTCTGCTCTGAGACGCTCTGCTCCGCTCCGCTCTGAGACGCTCTGCTCTGCTCTGAGACGCTCTGCTCCGCTTCGCTCTGAGACGCTCCGCTCCGCTCTGAGACTGCTTTGCTCTGAGACTGCTCTGCTCTGAGACGCTCTGCTCCGCTCCGCTCTGAGACGCTCCGCTCTGCTCCGCCTCGCTCTGAGACGCTCTGAGACGCTCCGCTCTGAGACGCTCTGAGACGCTCCGCTCTGAGACGCTCCGCTCTGAGATGCTCCGCTCTGAGACTGCTCTGCTCTGAGACGCTCTGCTCTGAGACGCTCTGCTCCGCTCCGCTCTGAGACGCTCTGCTCTGCTCCGCTCCGCTCTGAGACGCTCTGCTCTGAGACGCTCCGCTCTGAGACGCTCTGCTCCGCTCCGCTCTGAGACGCTCTGCTCTGAGACGCTCTGCTCCGCTCCGCTCTGAGACGCTCTGCTCCGCTCCGCTCTGAGACGCTCTGCTCCGCTCCGCTCTGAGACGCTCCGCTCTGAGACGCTCTGAGACGCTCTGCTCCGCTCCGTTCTGCTCTGAGACGCTCTGCTCTGAGACGCTCTGCTCTGAGACGCTCCGCTCTGAGACGCTCTGCTCCGCTCCGCTCTGAGACGCTCTGCTCCGCTCCGCTCTGAGACGCTCCGCTCTGAGACGCTCCGCTCCGCTCTGAGACGCTCCGCTCCGCTCTGAGACGCTCTGCTCTGAGACGCTCTGCTCCGATCTGAGACTGCTCTGCTCTGAGACGCTCTGCTCTGCTCCGATCTGAGACTGCTCTGCTCTGAGACGCTCTGCTCCGCTCCGCTCTGAGACGCTCTGCTCCGCTCTGAGACGCTCTGCTCTGCTCTGAGACGCTCTGCTCCGCTCCGCTCTGAGACGCTCCGCTCTGAGACTGCTCTGCTCTGAGACTGCTCTGCTCCGCTCCGCTCTGAGATGCTCCGCAGTTCTCTCCGCTCTGAGACTGCTCTGCTCTGAGACGCTCTGCTCCGTTCCGCTCTGAGACGCTCCGCTCTGAGACGCTCCGCTCTGAGACGCTCTGCTCTGAGACGCTCTGCTCCGCTCCGCTCTGAGACGCTCCGCTCTGCTCTGAGACGCTCTGCTCCGCTCCACTCTGAGACGCTCCGCTCTGCTCTGAGACACTCTGCTCTGAGACGCTCTGCTCCGCTCTGCTCCGCTCTGCTCTGAGACGCTCTGCTCTGAGACGCTCTGCTCTGAGACGCTCTGCTCCGCTCCGCTCTGAGACGCTCCGCTCTGAGACGCTCTGCTCCGCTCCGCTCTGAGACGCTCTGCTCCGCTCCGCTCTGCTCCGCTCCGCTCTGAGATGCTCCGCTCTGAGACGCTCTGCTCCGCTCCGCTCTGAGACGCTCTGCTCCGCTCTGCTCTGAGACGCTCTGCTCCGCTCCGCTCTGAGACGCTCTGCTCCGCTCCGCTCTGAGACGCTCTGCTCCGCTCTGCTCCGCTCCGCTCTGAGATGCTCCGCTCTGAGACGCTCTGCTCCGCTCCGTTCTGAGACGCTCTGCTCCGCTCTGCTCTGAGACGCTCTGCTCCGCTCCGCTCTGAGACGCTCTGCTCCACTCCGCTCTGAGACGCTCTGCTCCGCTCCGCTCTGAGACGCTCTGCTCTGAGACGCTCTGCTCTGAGACGCTCTGCTCTGAGACGCTCCGCTCTGAGACGCTCTGCTCCGCTCCGCTCTGAGACGCTCCGCTCCGCTCTGAGATGATCCGCTCTGCTCTGAGACGCTCTGCTCCGCTCCGCTCTGAGACGCTCCGCTCTGCTCTGAGACGCTCTGCTCCGCTCCGCTCCGCTCCGCTCCGCTCCGCTCCGCTCCGCTCTGAGACGCTCTGCTCTGAGACGCTCTGCTCCGCTCCGCTCTGAGACGCTCTGCTCCGCTCTGCTCCGCTCCGCTCTGAGATGCTCCGCTCCGAGACGCTCCGCTCTGAGACGCTCTGCTCCGCTCCGCTCTGAGACGCTCTGCTCCGCTCCGCTCTGAGACGCTCCGCTCTGAGACGCTCCGCTCTGCTCTGAGACGCTCTGCTCTGAGACGCTCTGCTCTGCTCCGCTCCGCTCTGAGACGCTCTGCTCTGAGACGCTCTGAGACGCTCTGCTCTGAGACGCTCTGCTCCGCTCTGAGACGCTCTGCTCTGAGACGCTCTGAGACGCTCTGCTCTGCTCTGAGACGCTCTGCTCTGAGACGCTCTGAGACGCTCTGCTCCGCTCTGAGACGCTCTGCTCCGCTCTGCTCCGCTCTGAGACGCTCTGCTCTGCTCTGAGACGCTCTGCTCCGCTCCGCTCCGAGATGCTCCGCTCTGCTCTGAGACGCTCTGCTCCGCTCCGCTCTGAGACGCTCTGCTCCGCTCCACTCTGAGATGCTCCGATCTGAGACGCTCTGCTCCGATCTGCTCTGAGACGCTCTGCTCCGCTCCGCTCTGAGACGCTCTGCTCCGCTCCGCTCTGAGACGCTCCGCTCTGAGACGCTCCGCTCTGAGACGCTCTGCTCCGCTCTGAGACGCTCTGCTCCGCTCCGTTCTGCTCTGAGACGCTCTGCTCTGAGACGCTCTGCTCTGAGACGCTCCGCTCTGAGACGCTCTGCTCCGCTCCGCTCTGAGACGCTCCGCTCTGAGACGCTCCGCTCTGAGACGCTCCGCTCTGAGACGCTCTGCTCCGATCTGAGACTGCTCTGCTCTGAGACGCTCTGCTTTGCTCTGAGACGCTCTGCTCCGCTCTGAGACGCTCTGCTCTGAGACGCTCTGAGACGCTCTGCTCTGCTCTGAGACGCTCTGCTCCGCTCTGCTCTGAGACGCTCTGAGACGCTCTGCTCTGCTCTGAGACGCTCTGCTCTGAGACGCTCTGAGACGCTCTGCTCCGCTCTGAGACGCTCTGCTCTGCTCTGAGACGCTCTGCTCCGCTTCGCTCTGAGATGCTCCGCTCCGCTCTGAGACTGCTTTGCTCTGAGACTGCTCTGCTCTGAGACGCTCTGCTCCGCTCCGCTCTGAGACGCTCTGCTCTGCTCTGAGACGCTCTGCTCCGCTTCGCTCTGAGACGCTCCGCTCCGCTCTGAGACTGCTTTGCTCTGAGACTGCTCTGCTCTGAGACGCTCTGCTCCGCTCCGCTCTGAGACGCTCCGCTCTGCTCCGCTCCGCTCTGAGACGCTCTGAGACGCTCCGCTCTGAGACGCTCCGCTCTGAGATGCTCCGCTCTGAGACTGCTCTGCTCTGAGACGCTCTGCTCTGAGACGCTCTGCTCCGCTCCGCTCTGAGACGCTCTGCTCTGAGACGCTCCGCTCTGAGACGCTCTCCTCCGCTCCGCTCTCCTCCGCTCCGCTCTGAGACGCTCTGCTCTGAGACGCTCTGCTCCGCTCCGCTCTGAGACGCTCTGCTCCGCTCTGAGACGCTCTGCTCCGCTCCGCTCTGAGACGCTCCGCTCTGAGACGCTCTGAGACGCTCTGAGACGCTCTGAGACGCTCCGTTCTGCTCTGAGACGCTCTGCTCTGAGACGCTCTGCTCTGAGACGCTCCGCTCTGAGACGCTCTGCTCCGCTCCGCTCTGAGACGCTCTGCTCCGCTCCGCTCTGAGACGCTCCGCTCTGAGACGCTCCGCTCCGCTCTGAGACGCTCTGCTCTGAGACGCTCTGCTCCGATCTGAGACTGCTCTGCTCTGAGACGCTCTGCTCTGCTCCGATCTGAGACTGCTCTGCTCTGAGACGCTCTGCTCCGCTCCGCTCTGAGACGCTCTGCTCCGCTCTGCTCCGCTCTGAGACGCTCTGCTCTGCTCTGAGACGCTCTGCTCCGCTCCGCTCTGAGACGCTCCGCTCCGCTCCGCTCCGCTCCGCTCTGAGACTGCTCTGCTCTGAGACTGCTCTGCTCCGCTCCGCTCTGAGATGCTCCGCAGTTCTCTCCGCTCTGAGACTGCTCTGCTCTGAGACGCTCTGCTCCGTTCCGCTCTGAGACGCTCCGCTCTGAGACGCTCTGCTCTGAGACGCTCTGCTCCGCTCCGCTCTGAGACGCTCCGCTCTGCTCTGAGACGCTCTGCTCCGCTCCACTCTGAGACGCTCCGCTCTGCTCTGAGACACTCTGCTCTGAGACGCTCTGCTCCGCTCTGCTCTGAGACGCTCTGCTCTGAGACGCTCTGCTCTGAGACGCTCTGCTCCGCTCCGCTCTGAGACGCTCCGCTCTGAGACGCTCTGCTCCGCTCCGCTCTGAGACGCTCTGCTCCGCTCCGCTCTGAGACGCTCTGCTCCGCTCCGCTCTGAGATGCTCCGCTCTGAGACGCTCTGCTCCGCTCCGCTCTGAGACGCTCTGCTCCGCTCTGCTCTGAGACGCTCTGAGACGCTCTGCTCCGCTCCGCTCTGAGACGCTCTGCTCCGCTCCGCTCTGAGATGCTCCGCTCTGAGACGCTCTGCTCCGCTCCGTTCTGAGACGCTCTGCTCCGCTCTGCTCTGAGACGCTCTGCTCCGCTCCGCTCTGAGACGCTCTGCTCCGCTCCGCTCTGAGACGCTCTGCTCCGCTCCGCTCTGAGACGCTCTGCTCTGAGACGCTCTGCTCTGAGACGCTCCGCTCTGAGACGCTCTGCTCCGCTCCGCTCTGAGACGCTCCGCTCCGCTCTGAGATGATCCGCTCTGCTCTGAGACGCTCTGCTCCGCTCCGCTCTGAGACGCTCCGCTCTGCTCTGAGACGCTCTGCTCCGCTCCGCTCCGCTCCGCTCCGCTCTGAGACGCTCTGCTCTGAGACGCTCTGCTCCGCTCCGCTCTGAGACGCTCTGCTCCGCTCCGCTCTGAGATGCTCCGCTCCGAGACGCTCTGCTCCGCTCCGCTCTGAGACGCTCTGCTCCGCTCCGCTCTGAGACGCTCTGCTCCGCTCCGCTCTGAGACGCTCCGCTCTGAGACGCTCTGCTCTGAGACGCTCCGCTCTGCTCTGAGACGCTCTGCTCTGAGACGCTCTGCTCTGCTCCGCTCCGCTCTGAGACGCTCTGCTCTGAGACGCTCTGAGACGCTCTGCTCTGAGACGCTCCGCTCCGCTCTGAGACGCTCTGCTCTGAGACGCTCTGAGACGCTCTGCTCTGCTCTGAGACGCTCTGCTCTGAGACGCTCTGCTCCGCTCTGAGACGCTCTGCTCCGCTCTGCTCCGCTCTGAGACGCTCTGCTCTGCTCTGAGACGCTCTGCTCCGCTCCGCTCCGAGATGCTCCGCTCTGCTCTGAGACGCTCTGCTCCGCTCCGCTCTGAGACGCTCTGCTCCGCTCCACTCTGAGATGCTCCGATCTGAGACGCTCTGCTCCGATCTGCTCTGAGACGCTCCGCTCTGAGACGCTCTGCTCCGCTCCGCTCTGAGACGCTCCGCTCTGAGACGCTCCGCTCTGAGACGCTCTGCTCCGCTCTGAGACGCTCTGCTCCGCTCCGTTCTGCTCTGAGACGCTCTGCTCTGAGACGCTCTGCTCTGAGACGCTCCGCTCTGAGACGCTCTGCTCCGCTCCGCTCTGAGACGCTCCGCTCTGAGACGCTCCGCTCTGAGACGCTCTGCTCCGATCTGAGACTGCTCTGCTCTGAGACGCTCTGCTCTGCTCCGATCTGAGACTGCTCTGCTCTGAGACGCTCTGCTCCGCTCCGCTCTGAGACGCTCTGCTCCGCTCTGAGACGCTCTGCTCTGCTCTGAGACGCTCTGCTCCGCTCCGCTCTGAGACGCTCCGCTCCGCTCTGCTCCGCTCCGCTCTGAGACTGCTCTGCTCTGAGACTGCTCTGCTCCGCTCCGCTCTGAGACGCTCCGCAGTTCTCTCCGCTCTGAGACTGCTCTGCTCTGAGACGCTCTGCTCCGTTCCGCTCTGAGACGCTCCGCTCTGAGACGCTCCGCTCTGAGACGCTCTGCTCTGAGACGCTCCGCTCTGAGACGCTCCGCTCTGCTCTGAGACGCTCTGCTCCGCTCCACTCTGAGACGCTCCGCTCTGCTCTGAGACGCTCTGCTCTGAGACGCTCTGCTCTGAGACGCTCTGCTCCGCTCCGCTCCGCTCCGCTCCGCTCTGAGACGCTCTGCTCCGCTCCGCTCTGAGACGCTCTGCTCCGCTCCGCTCTGAGACGCTCTGCTCTGAGACGCTCTGCTCCGCTCCGCTCTGAGACGCTCTGCTCCGCTCTGAGTTGATCCGCTCTGCTCTGAGACGCTCTGCTCCGCTCCGCTCTGAGACGCTCCGCTCCGCTCTGAGACTGCTTTGCTCTGAGACTGCTCTGCTCTGAGACGCTCTGCTCCGCTCCGCTCTGAGACGCTCCGCTCTGCTCCGCTCCGCTCTGAGACGCTCTGAGACGCTCCGCTCTGAGACGCTCCGCTCTGAGATGCTCCGCTCTGAGACTGCTCTGCTCTGAGACGCTCTGCTCTGAGACGCTCTGCTCCGCTCCGCTCTGAGACGCTCTGCTCTGAGACGCTCCGCTCTGAGACGCTCTCCTCCGCTCCGCTCTGAGACGCTCTGCTCTGAGACGCTCTGCTCCGCTCCGCTCTGAGACGCTCTGCTCCGCTCTGAGACGCTCTGCTCCGCTCCGCTCTGAGACGCTCCGCTCTGAGACGCTCTGAGACGCTCTGAGACGCTCTGAGACGCTCCGTTCTGCTCTGAGACGCTCTGCTCTGAGACGCTCTGCTCTGAGACGCTCCGCTCTGAGACGCTCTGCTCCGCTCCGCTCTGAGACGCTCTGCTCCGCTCCGCTCTGAGACGCTCCGCTCTGAGACGCTCCGCTCCGCTCTGAGACGCTCTGCTCTGAGACGCTCTGCTCCGATCTGAGACTGCTCTGCTCTGAGACGCTCTGCTCTGCTCCGATCTGAGACTGCTCTGCTCTGAGACGCTCTGCTCCGCTCCGCTCTGAGACGCTCTGCTCCGCTCTGCTCCGCTCTGAGACGCTCTGCTCTGCTCTGAGACGCTCTGCTCCGCTCCGCTCTGAGACGCTCCGCTCCGCTCCGCTCCGCTCTGAGACTGCTCTGCTCTGAGACTGCTCTGCTCCGCTCCGCTCTGAGATGCTCCGCAGTTCTCTCCGCTCTGAGACTGCTCTGCTCTGAGACGCTCTGCTCCGTTCCGCTCTGAGACGCTCCGCTCTGAGACGCTCTGCTCTGAGACGCTCTGCTCCGCTCCGCTCTGAGACGCTCCGCTCTGCTCTGAGACGCTCTGCTCCGCTCCACTCTGAGACGCTCCGCTCTGCTCTGAGACACTCTGCTCTGAGACGCTCTGCTCCGCTCTGCTCTGAGACGCTCTGCTCTGAGACGCTCTGCTCTGAGACGCTCTGCTCCGCTCCGCTCTGAGACGCTCCGCTCTGAGACGCTCTGCTCCGCTCCGCTCTGAGACGCTCTGCTCCGCTCCGCTCTGAGACGCTCTGCTCCGCTCCGCTCTGAGATGCTCCGCTCTGAGACGCTCTGCTCCGCTCCGCTCTGAGACGCTCTGCTCCGCTCTGCTCTGAGACGCTCTGAGACGCTCTGCTCCGCTCCGCTCTGAGACGCTCTGCTCCGCTCCGCTCTGAGATGCTCCGCTCTGAGACGCTCTGCTCCGCTCCGTTCTGAGACGCTCTGCTCCGCTCTGCTCTGAGACGCTCTGCTCCGCTCCGCTCTGAGACGCTCTGCTCCGCTCCGCTCTGAGACGCTCTGCTCCGCTCCGCTCTGAGACGCTCTGCTCTGAGACGCTCTGCTCTGAGACGCTCCGCTCTGAGACGCTCTGCTCCGCTCCGCTCTGAGACGCTCCGCTCCGCTCTGAGATGATCCGCTCTGCTCTGAGACGCTCTGCTCCGCTCCGCTCTGAGACGCTCCGCTCTGCTCTGAGACGCTCTGCTCCGCTCCGCTCCGCTCCGCTCCGCTCCGCTCCGCTCTGAGACGCTCTGCTCTGAGACGCTCTGCTCCGCTCCGCTCTGAGACGCTCTGCTCCGCTCCGCTCTGAGATGCTCCGCTCCGAGACGCTCTGCTCCGCTCCGCTCTGAGACGCTCTGCTCCGCTCCGCTCTGAGACGCTCTGCTCCGCTCCGCTCTGAGACGCTCCGCTCTGAGACGCTCTGCTCTGAGACGCTCCGCTCTGCTCTGAGACGCTCTGCTCTGAGACGCTCTGCTCTGCTCCGCTCCGCTCTGAGACGCTCTGCTCTGAGACGCTCTGAGACGCTCTGCTCTGAGACGCTCCGCTCCGCTCTGAGACGCTCTGCTCTGAGACGCTCTGAGACGCTCTGCTCTGCTCTGAGACGCTCTGCTCTGAGACGCTCTGCTCCGCTCTGAGACGCTCTGCTCCGCTCTGCTCCGCTCTGAGACGCTCTGCTCTGCTCTGAGACGCTCTGCTCCGCTCCGCTCCGAGATGCTCCGCTCTGCTCTGAGACGCTCTGCTCCGCTCCGCTCTGAGACGCTCTGCTCCGCTCCACTCTGAGATGCTCCGATCTGAGACGCTCTGCTCCGATCTGCTCTGAGACGCTCCGCTCTGAGACGCTCTGCTCCGCTCCGCTCTGAGACGCTCCGCTCTGAGACGCTCCGCTCTGAGACGCTCTGCTCCGCTCTGAGACGCTCTGCTCCGCTCCGTTCTGCTCTGAGACGCTCTGCTCTGAGACGCTCTGCTCTGAGACGCTCCGCTCTGAGACGCTCTGCTCCGCTCCGCTCTGAGACGCTCCGCTCTGAGACGCTCCGCTCTGAGACGCTCCGCTCTGAGACGCTCTGCTCCGATCTGAGACTGCTCTGCTCTGAGACGCTCTGCTCTGCTCCGATCTGAGACTGCTCTGCTCTGAGACGCTCTGCTCCGCTCCGCTCTGAGACGCTCTGCTCCGCTCTGAGACGCTCTGCTCTGCTCTGAGACGCTCTGCTCCGCTCCGCTCTGAGACGCTCCGCTCCGCTCTGCTCCGCTCCGCTCTGAGACTGCTCTGCTCTGAGACTGCTCTGCTCCGCTCCGCTCTGAGACGCTCCGCAGTTCTCTCCGCTCTGAGACTGCTCTGCTCTGAGACGCTCTGCTCCGTTCCGCTCTGAGACGCTCCGCTCTGAGACGCTCCGCTCTGAGACGCTCTGCTCTGAGACGCTCCGCTCTGAGACGCTCCGCTCTGCTCTGAGACGCTCTGCTCCGCTCCACTCTGAGACGCTCCGCTCTGCTCTGAGACGCTCTGCTCTGAGACGCTCTGCTCTGAGACGCTCTGCTCCGCTCCGCTCCGCTCCGCTCCGCTCCGCTCTGAGACGCTCTGCTCCGCTCCGCTCTGAGACGCTCTGCTCCGCTCCGCTCTGAGACGCTCTGCTCTGAGACGCTCTGCTCCGCTCCGCTCTGAGACGCTCTGCTCCGCTCTGAGTTGATCCGCTCTGCTCTGAGACGCTCTGCTCCGCTCCGCTCTGAGACGCTCCGCTCTGCTCTGAGACGCTTTGCTCCGCTCCGCTCTGAGACGCTCTGCTCCGCTCCGCTCTGAGACGCTCCGCTCTGCTCTGAGACGCTCCGCTCTGAGACGCTCCGCTCCGCTCTGCTCTGAGACGCTCTGCTCCACTCCGCTCTGAGACGCTCCGCTCTGAGACGCTCTGCTCTGCTCCGCTCTGTTCTGCTCCGCTCTGAGACGCTCTGCTCTGAGACGCTCCGCTCTGAGACTGCTCCGTTCTGAGACGCTCTGCTCTGAGACGCTCCGCTCTGAGACTGCTCCGCTCTGAGACGCTCTGCTCTGAGACGCTCTGCTCCGCTCCGCTCTGAGACGCTCTGCTCCGCTCTGAGACGCTCCGCTCTGAGACGCTCCGCTCTGAGACGCTCTGCTCCGCTCCGCTCTGAGACGCTCTGCTCCGCTCCGCTCTGAGACGCTCTGCTCCGCTCTGAGCCGCTCTGCTCCGCTCCGCTCTGAGATGCTCCGCTCTGAGACGCTCTGCTCCGCTCCGCTCTGAGACGCTCTGCTCCGCTCCGCTCTGAGACGCTCCGCTCTGAGACGCTCTGCTCTGAGACGCTCCGCTCTGAGACGCTCCGCTCTGAGACGCTCTGCTCCGCTCCGCTCTGAGACGCTCCGCTCTGCTCTGAGACGCTCTGCTCCGCTCCGCTCTGAGACGCTCCGCTCTGCTCTGAGATGCTCCGCTCTGCTCTGAGACGCTCTGCTCCGCTCCGCTCTGAGACGCTCTGCTCCGCTCTGAGATGCTCCGCTCTGAGACGCTCTGCTCCGATCTGCTCTGAGACGCTCTGCTCTGAGACGCTCAGCTCTGAGACGCTCTGCTCCGCTCCGCTCTGAGACGCTCTGCTCCGCTCCGCTCTGAGACGCTCCGCTCTGAGACGCTCTGCTCCGCTCCGCTCTGAGACGCTCTGCTCCGCTCCGCTCTGAGACGCTCCGCTCTGCTCTGAGACGCTCTGCTCCGCTCCGCTCTGAGACGCTCCGCTCCGCTCTGAGATGCTCCGCTCTGCTCTGAGACGCTCTGCTCCGCTCCGCTCTGAGACGCTCTGCTCCGCTCCGCTCCGCTCTGAGATGCTCCGCTCTGAGACGCTCTGCTCCGATCTGCTCTGAGACGCTCTGCTCTGAGACGCTCCGCTCTGAGACGCTCCGCTCTGAGACGCTCTGCTCCGCTCCGCTCTGAGATGCTCCGCTCTGAGACGCTCTGCTCCGATCTGCTCTGAGACGCTCTGCTCTGAGACGCTCCGCTCTGAGACGCTCCGCTCTGAGACGCTCTGCTCCGCTCTGAGACGCTCCGCTCTGCTCTGAGACGCTCTGCTCTGAGACGCTCTGCTCCGCTCCGCTCTGAGACGCTCTGCTCTGAGACGCTCTGCTCTGAGACGCTCCGCTCTGAGACGCTCTGCTCCGCTCTGAGACGCTCCGCTCTGCTCTGAGACGCTCTGCTCTGAGACGCTCTGCTCCGCTCCGCTCTGAGACGCTCTGCTCTGAGACGCTCTGCTCTGAGACGCTCTGCTCCGCTCCGCTCTGAGACGCTCTGCTCTGAGACGCTCTGCTCTGAGACGCTCTGCTCCGCTCCGCTCTGAGACGCTCTGCTCTGAGACGCTCCGCTCTGAGACGCTCTGCTCCGCTCCGCTCTGAGACGCTCTGCTCCGCTCCGCTCTGAGACGCTCCGCTCTGTTCTGAGACGCTCTGCTCCGCTCCGCTCTGAGACGCTCCGCTCCGCTCTGAGACGCTCTGCTCCGCTCCGCTCTGAGACGCTCTGCTCCGCTCCGCTCTGAGACGCTCTGCTCCGCTCCGCTCTGAGACGCTCTGCTCTGAGACGCTCTGCTCTGAGACGCTCCGCTCTGAGACGCTCTGCTCCGCTCCGCTCTGAGACGCTCTGCTCCGCTCCGAGACGCTCTGCTCCGCTCCGAGACGCTCTGCTCTGAGACGCTCTGCTCTGAGACGCTCCGCTCTGAGACGCTCTGTTCCGCTCTGCTCTGAGACGCTCTGCTCCGCTCCGCTCTGAGACGCTCTGCTCCGCTCTGCTCTGAGACGCTCTGCTCCGCTCCGCTCTGAGACGCTCTGCTCCGCTCCGCTCTGAGACGCTCTGCTCCGCTCCGCTCTGAGACGCTCTGCTCCGCTCTGAGACGCTCTGCTCTGAGACGCTCTGAGACGCTCTGCTCTGCTCTGAGACGCTCTGCTCTGAGACGCTCTGAGACGCTCTGCTCCCCTCTGAGACGCTCTGCTCCGCTCTGAGACGCTCTGCTCTGCTCTGAGACGCTCTGCTCCGCTTCGCTCTGAGACGCTCCGCTCTGCTCCGCTCCGCTCTGAGACTGCTCTGCTCTGAGACGCTCTGAGACGCTCCGCTCTGAGACGCTCCGCTCTGCTCTGAGACGCTCTGCTCCGCACCGCTCTGAGACGCTCTGCTCTGATACGCTCCGCTCTGAGACGCTCTGCTCTGAGACGCTCCGCTCTGAGACGCTCTGCTCCGCTCCGCTCTGAGACGCTCTGCTCTGAGACGCTCTGAGACGCTCCGCTCTGAGACGCTCCGCTCTGCTCTGAGACGCTCTGCTCCGCACCGCTCTGAGACGCTCTGCTCTGAGACGCTCCGCTCTGAGACGCTCTGCTCTGAGACGCTCCGCTCTGAGACGCTCTGCTCCGCTCCGCTCTGAGACGCTCTGCTCCGCTCCGCCTTGAGACGCTCTGCTCCGCTCCGCTCTGAGATGCTCCGCTCTGAGATGCTCCGCTCTGAGACGCTCTGCTCCGCTCCGCTCTGAGACGCTCTGCTCCGCTCCGCTCTGAGACGCTCTGAGACGCTCCGCTCTGAGACGCTCTGCTCTGAGACGCTCTGCTCTGAGACGCTCCGCTCTGAGACGCTCTGCTCCGCTCCGCTCTGAGACGCTCCGCTCTGCTCTGAGACGCTCCGCTCCGCTCTGAGATGCTCCGCTCTGCTCTGAGACGCTCTGCTCCGCTCCGCTCTGAGATGCTCCGCTCTGAGACGCTCTGCTCCGATCTGAGACTGCTCTGCTCTGAGACTGCTCTGCTCTGAGACGCTCTGCTCCGCTCCGCTCTGAGACGCTCTGCTCTGAGACGCTCTGAGACGCTCCGCTCTGAGACGCTCCGCTCTGCTCTGAGACGCTCTGCTCCGCTCCGCTCTGAGACGCTCTGCTCTGAGACGCTCTGCTCTGAGACGCTCTGCTCCGCTCCGCTCTGAGACGCTCTGCTCTGAGACGCTCCGCTCTGAGACGCTCCGCTCTGCTCCGCTCCGCTCTGAGACGCTCTGCTCCGCTCCGCTCCGCTCCGCTCTGAGATGCTCCGCTCCGCTCTGAGACGCTCTGCTCCGCTCCGCTCTGAGACGCTCTGCTCTGAGACGCTCTGCTCTGAGACACTCCGCTCTGAGACGCTCTGCTCCGCTCCGCTCTGAGAGGCTCTGATCCGCTCCGCTCTGAGACGCTCCGCTCTGAGACGCTCTGCTCTGAGACGCTCTGCTCTGAGACGCTCCGCTCTGAGACGCTCTGCTCCGCTCCGCTCTGAGACGCTCTGCTCCGCTCCGCTCTGAGACGCTCTGCTCCGCTCTGCTCCGCTCCGCTCTGAGACGCTCTGCTCCGCTCTGAGACGCTCTGCTCCGCTCTGAGACGCTCTGCTCCGCTCCGCTCTGAGACGCTCCGCTCTGAGACGCTCCGCTCTGAGACGCTCTGCTCCGCTCTGAGACGTTCTGCTCCGCTCCGTTCTGCTCTGAGACGCTCTGCTCTGAGACGCTCTGTTCTGAGACGCTCCGCTCTGAGACGCTACGCTCCGCTCCGCTCTGAGACGCTCTGCTCTGAGACGCTCAGCTCTGAGACGCTCTGCTCCGCTCCGCTCTGAGACGCTCCGCTCTGAGACGCTCTGCTCCGCTCTGAGACGCTCTGCTCCGCTCCGCTCTGAGACGCTCTGCTCTGCTCCGCTCTGAGACGCTCTGCTCTGAGACGCTCCGCTCTGCTCCGATCTGAGACTGCTCTGCTCTGAGACGCTCTGCTCTGCTCCGATCTGAGACTGCTCTGCTCTGAGACGCTCTGCTCCGCTCCGTTCTGAGACGCCCTGCTCCGCTCTGAGACGCTCTGCTCTGCTCTGAGATGCTCTGCTCTGAGACGCTCTGCTCCGCTCCGCTCTGAGACGCTCCGCTCTGCTCCGCTCCGCTCTGAGACTGCTCTGCTCTGAGACTGCTCTGCTCTGAGACGCTCTGCTCCGCTCCGCTCTGAGACGCTCCGCTCCGCTCTGAGACGCTCTGCTCTGAGACGCTCTGAGACGCTCTGCTCTGCTCTGAGACGCTCTGCTCCGCTCTGAGACGCTCTGCTCTGAGACGCTCTGAGACGCTCTGCTCTGCTCTGAGACGCTCTGCTCCGCTCTGAGACGCTCTGCTCTGAGACGCTCTGAGACGCTCTGCTCTGCTCTGAGACGCTCTGCTCTGAGACGCTCTGAGACGCTCTGCTCCGCTCTGAGACGCTCTGCTCTGCTCTGAGACGCTCTGCTCCGCTTCGCTCTGAGATGCTCCGCTCCGCTCTGAGACTGCTTTGCTCTGAGACTGCTCTGCTCTGAGACGCTCTGCTCCGCTCCGCTCTGAGACGCTCTGCTCTGCTCTGAGACGCTCTGCTCCGCTTCGCTCTGAGACGCTCCGCTCCGCTCTGAGACTGCTTTGCTCTGAGACTGCTCTGC
Source organism: Gymnoscopelus microlampas (assembly GCF_963454915.1). Classification (NCBI taxonomy): domain Eukaryota; kingdom Metazoa; phylum Chordata; class Actinopteri; order Myctophiformes; family Myctophidae; genus Gymnoscopelus; species Gymnoscopelus microlampas. The sequence continues at coordinate 28,724,990 of NC_139941.1, forward strand.
TCTGAGACGCTCTGCTCCGCTCCGCTCTGAGACGCTCCGCTCTGCTCCGCTCCGCTCTGAGACGCTCTGAGACGCTCCGCTCTGAGACGCTCCGCTCTGAGATGCTCCGCTCTGAGACTGCTCTGCTCTGAGACGCTCTGCTCTGAGATGCTCTGCTCCGCTCCGCTCTGAGACGCTCTGCTCTGAGACGCTCCGCTCTGAGACGCTCTGCTCCGCTCCGCTCTGAGACGCTCTGCTCCGCTCTGCTCTGAGACACTCTGAGACGCTCTGCTCCGCTCCGCTCTGAGACGCTCTGCTCCGCTCCGCTCTGAGATGCTCCGCTCTGAGACGCTCTGCTCCGCTCCGTTCTGAGACGCTCTGCTCCGCTCTGCTCTGAGACGCTCTGCTCCGCTCCGCTCTGAGACGCTCTGCTCCGCTCCGCTCTGAGACGCTCTGCTCCGCTCCGCTCTGAGACGCTCTGCTCTGAGACGCTCTGCTCTGAGACGCTCCGCTCTGAGACGCTCTGCTCCGCTCTGCTCCGCTCCGCTCTGAGACGCTCCGCTCCGCTCTGAGATGATCCGCTCTGCTCTGAGACGCTCTGCTCCGCTCCGCTCTGAGACGCTCCGCTCTGCTCTGAGACGCTCTGCTCCGCTCCGCTCCGCTCCGCTCCGCTCCGCTCCGCTCTGCTCCGCTCCGCTCTGAGACGCTCTGCTCTGAGACGCTCTGAGACGCTCTGCTCTGAGACGCTCTGCTCCGCTCTGAGACGCTCTGCTCTGAGACGCTCTGAGACGCTCTGCTCTGCTCTGAGACGCTCTGCTCTGAGACGCTCTGAGACGCTCTGCTCCGCTCTGAGACGCTCTGCTCCGCTCTGAGACGCTCTGCTCTGCTCTGAGACGCTCTGCTCCGCTCCGCTCCGAGATGCTCCGCTCTGCTCTGAGACGCTCTGCTCCGCTCCGCTCTGAGACGCTCTGCTCCGCTCCACTCTGAGATGCTCCGATCTGAGACGCTCTGCTCCGATCTGCTCTGAGACGCTCTGCTCCGCTCCGCTCTGAGACGCTCCGCTCTGAGACGCTCCGCTCTGAGACGCTCTGCTCCGCTCTGAGACGCTCTGCTCCGCTCCGTTCTGCTCTGAGACGCTCTGCTCTGAGACGCTCTGCTCTGAGACGCTCCGCTCTGAGACGCTCTGCTCCGCTCCGCTCTGAGACGCTCCGCTCTGAGACGCTCCGCTCTGAGACGCTCCGCTCTGAGACGCTCTGCTCCGATCTGAGACTGCTCTGCTCTGAGACGCTCTGCTCTGCTCCGATCTGAGACTGCTCTGCTCTGAGACGCTCTGCTCCGCTCCGCTCTGAGACGCTCTGCTCCGCTCTGCTCCGCTCTGAGACGCTCTGCTCTGCTCTGAGACTGCTCTGCTCTGAGACGCTCTGCTCTGCTCCGATCTGAGACTGCTCTGCTCTGAGACGCTCTGCTCCGCTCCGTTCTGAGACGCCCTGCTCCGCTCTGAGACGCTCTGCTCTGCTCTGAGATGCTCTGCTCTGAGACGCTCTGCTCCGCTCCGCTCTGAGACGCTCCGCTCTGCTCCGCTCCGCTCTGAGACTGCTCTGCTCTGAGACTGCTCTGCTCTGAGACGCTCTGCTCCGCTCCGCTCTGAGACGCTCCGCTCCGCTCTGAGACGCTCTGCTCTGAGACGCTCTGAGACGCTCTGCTCTGCTCTGAGACGCTCTGCTCCGCTCTGAGACGCTCTGCTCTGAGACGCTCTGAGACGCTCTGCTCTGCTCTGAGACGCTCTGCTCCGCTCTGAGACGCTCTGCTCTGAGACGCTCTGAGACGCTCTGCTCTGCTCTGAGACGCTCTGCTCTGAGACGCTCTGAGACGCTCTGCTCCGCTCTGAGACGCTCTGCTCTGCTCTGAGACGCTCTGCTCCGCTTCGCTCTGAGATGCTCCGCTCCGCTCTGAGACTGCTTTGCTCTGAGACTGCTCTGCTCTGAGACGCTCTGCTCCGCTCCGCTCTGAGACGCTCTGCTCTGCTCTGAGACGCTCTGCTCCGCTTCGCTCTGAGACGCTCCGCTCCGCTCTGAGACTGCTTTGCTCTGAGACTGCTCTGCTCTGAGACGCTCTGCTCCGCTCCGCTCTGAGACGCTCCGCTCTGCTCCGCTCCGCTCTGAGACGCTCTGAGACGCTCCGCTCTGAGATGCTCCGCTCTGAGACTGCTCTGCTCTGAGACGCTCTGCTCTGAGATGCTCTGCTCCGCTCCGCTCTGAGACGCTCTGCTCTGAGACGCTCCGCTCTGAGACGCTCTGCTCCGCTCCGCTCTGAGACGCTCTGCTCCGCTCTGCTCTGAGACACTCTGAGACGCTCTGCTCCGCTCCGCTCTGAGACGCTCTGCTCCGCTCCGCTCTGAGATGCTCCGCTCTGAGACGCTCTGCTCCGCTCCGTTCTGAGACGCTCTGCTCCGCTCTGCTCTGAGACGCTCTGCTCCGCTCCGCTCTGAGACGCTCTGCTCCGCTCCGCTCTGAGACGCTCTGCTCCGCTCCGCTCTGAGACGCTCCGCTCTGCTCTGAGACGCTCTGCTCCGCTCCGCTCTGAGACGCTCTGCTCTGAGACGCTCTGAGACGCTCTGCTCTGAGACGCTCTGCTCCGCTCTGAGACGCTCTGCTCTGAGACGCTCTGAGACGCTCTGCTCTGCTCTGAGACGCTCTGCTCTGAGACGCTCTGAGACGCTCTGCTCCGCTCTGAGACGCTCTGCTCCGCTCTGAGACGCTCTGCTCTGCTCTGAGACGCTCTGCTCCGCTCCGCTCCGAGATGCTCCGCTCTGCTCTGAGACGCTCTGCTCCGCTCCGCTCTGAGACGCTCTGCTCCGCTCCACTCTGAGATGCTCCGATCTGAGACGCTCTGCTCCGATCTGCTCTGAGACGCTCTGCTCCGCTCCGCTCTGAGACGCTCCGCTCTGAGACGCTCCGCTCTGAGACGCTCTGCTCCGCTCTGAGACGCTCTGCTCCGCTCCGTTCTGCTCTGAGACGCTCTGCTCTGAGACGCTCTGCTCTGAGACGCTCCGCTCTGAGACGCTCTGCTCCGCTCCGCTCTGAGACGCTCCGCTCTGAGACGCTCCGCTCTGAGACGCTCCGCTCTGAGACGCTCCGCTCTGAGACGCTCTGCTCCGATCTGAGACTGCTCTGCTCTGAGACGCTCTGCTCTGCTCCGATCTGAGACTGCTCTGCTCTGAGACGCTCTGCTCCGCTCCGCTCTGAGACGCTCTGCTCCGCTCTGCTCCGCTCTGAGACGCTCTGCTCTGCTCTGAGACGCTCTGCTCCGCTCCGCTCTGAGACGCTCCGCTCCGCTCTGCTCCGCTCTGCTCTGAGACTGCTCTGCTCTGAGACTGCTCTGCTCCGCTCCGCTCTGAGACGCTCCGCAGTTCTCTCCGCTCTGAGACTGCTCTGCTCTGAGACGCTCTGCTCCGTTCCGCTCTGAGACGCTCCGCTCTGAGACGCTCCGCTCTGAGACGCTCTGCTCTGAGACGCTCCGCTCTGCTCTGAGACGCTCTGCTCTGAGACGCTCTGCTCTGCTCCGCTCCGCTCTGAGACGCTCTGCTCTGAGACGCTCTGAGACGCTCTGCTCCGCTCTGAGACGCTCTGCTCTGAGACGCTCTGAGACGCTCTGCTCTGCTCTGCTCTGCTCTGAGACGCTCTGCTCCGCTCTGAGACGCTCTGAGACGCTCTGCTCCGCTCTGAGACGCTCTGCTCCGCTCTGCTCCGCTCTGAGACGCTCTGCTCTGCTCTGAGACGCTCTGCTCCGCTCCGCTCCGAGATGCTCCGCTCTGCTCTGAGACGCTCTGCTCCGCTCCGCTCTGAGACGCTCTGCTCCGCTCCACTCTGAGATGCTCCGATCTGAGACGCTCTGCTCCGATCTGCTCTGAGACGCTCTGCTCCGCTCCGCTCTGAGACGCTCTGAGACGCTCCGCTCTGAGACGCTCCGCTCTGAGACGCTCTGCTCCGCTCTGAGACGCTCTGCTCCGCTCCGTTCTGCTCTGAGACGCTCTGCTCTGAGACGCTCTGCTCTGAGACGCTCCGCTCTGAGACGCTCTGAGACGCTCCGCTCTGAGACGCTCCGCTCTGAGACGCTCCGCTCTGAGACGCTCCGCTCTGAGACGCTCCGCTCTGAGACGCTCTGCTCCGATCTGAGACTGCTCTGCTCTGAGACGCTCTGCTCTGCTCTGAGACGCTCTGCTCCGCTCTGAGACGCTCTGCTCTGAGACGCTCTGAGACGCTCTGCTCTGCTCTGAGACGCTCTGCTCCGCTCTGAGACGCTCTGCTCTGAGACGCTCTGAGACGCTCTGCTCTGCTCTGAGACGCTCTGCTCTGAGACGCTCTGAGACGCTCTGAGACGCTCTGCTCCGCTCTGAGACGCTCTGCTCTGCTCTGAGACGCTCTGCTCCGCTTCGCTCTGAGATGCTCCGCTCCGCTCTGAGACTGCTTTGCTCTGAGACTGCTCTGCTCTGAGACGCTCTGCTCCGCTCCGCTCTGAGACGCTCTGCTCTGCTCTGAGACGCTCTGCTCCGCTTCGCTCTGAGACGCTCCGCTCCGCTCTGAGACTGCTTTGCTCTGAGACTGCTCTGCTCTGAGACGCTCTGCTCCGCTCCGCTCTGAGACGCTCCGCTCTGCTCCGCTCCGCTCTGAGACGCTCTGCTCCACTCCGCTCTGAGACGCTCTGCTCTGCTCCGCTCTGAGACGCTCTGCTCTGAGACGCTCCGCTCTGCTCCGATCTGAGACTGCTCTGCTCTGAGACGCTCTGCTCTGCTCCGATCTGAGACTGCTCTGCTCTGAGACGCTCTGCTCCGCTCCGTTCTGAGACGCCCTGCTCCGCTCTGAGACGCTCTGCTCTGCTCTGAGATGCTCTGCTCTGAGACGCTCTGCTCCGCTCCGCTCTGAGACGCTCCGCTCTGAGACGCTCCGCTCTGAGACTGCTCTGCTCTGAGACTGCAGAGCAGTCTGAGACTGCTCTGCTCTGAGACGCTCTGCTCCGCTCCGCTCTGCGACGCTCTGCTCCGCTCTGAGACGCTCTGCTCTGCTCTGAGACGCTCTGCTCTGAGACGCTCTGCTCCGCTCCGCTCTGAGACGCTCTGCTCTGAGACGCTCCGCTCTGAGACGCTCCGCTCTGCTCCGCTCCGCTCTGAGACGCTCTGCTCCGCTCCGTTCCGCTCTGAGATGCTCCGCTCCGCTCTGAGACGCTCTGCTCCGCTCCGCTCTGAGACGCTCTGCTCTGAGACGCTCTGCTCTGAGACACTCCGCTCTGAGACGCTCTGCTCCGCTCCGCTCTGAGAGGCTCTGCTCCGCTCTGAGACGCTCTGCTCTGAGACGCTCTGCTCTGAGACGCTCCGCTCTGAGACGCTCTGCTCCGCTCCGCTCTGAGACGCTCTGCTCCGCTCCGCTCTGAGACGCTCTGCTCCGCTCTGCTCCGCTCCGCTCTGAGACGCTCTGCTCCGCTCTGAGACGCTCTGCTCCGCTCTGAGACGCTCTGCTCCGCTCCGCTCTGAGACGCTCCGCTCTGAGACGCTCCGCTCTGAGACGCTCTGCTCCGCTCTGAGACGCTCTGCTCCGCTCCGTTCTGCTCTGAGACGCTCTGCTCTGAGACGCTCTGCTCTGAGACGCTCCGCTCTGAGACGCTCCGCTCCGCTCTGAGACGCTCTGCTCTGAGACGCTCTGCTCCGCTCCGCTCTGAGACGCTCTGCTCCGCTCCGCTCTGAGACGCTCTGCTCCGCTCCGCTCTGAGACGCTCCGCTCTGAGACGCTCTGCTCCGCTCTGAGACGCTCTGCTCCGCTCCGCTCTGAGACGCTCTGCTCTGCTCCGCTCTGAGACGCTCTGCTCTGAGACGCTCCGCTCTACTCCGATCTGAGACTGCTCTGCTCTGAGACGCTCTGCTCTGCTCCGATCTGAGACTGCTCTGCTCTGAGACGCTCTGCTCCGCTCCGTTCTGAGACGCCCTGCTCCGCTCTGAGACGCTCTGCTCTGCTCTGAGATGCTCTGCTCTGAGACGCTCTGCTCCGCTCCGCTCTGAGACGCTCCGCTCTGCTCCGCTCCGCTCTGAGACTGCTCTGCTCTGAGACTGCTCTGCTCTGAGACGCTCTGCTCCGCTCCGCTCTGAGACGCTCCGCTCCGCTCTGAGACGCTCTGCTCTGAGACGCTCTGAGACGCTCTGCTCTGCTCTGAGACGCTCTGCTCCGCTCTGAGACGCTCTGCTCTGAGACGCTCTGAGACGCTCTGCTCTGCTCTGAGACGCTCTGCTCCGCTCTGAGACGCTCTGCTCTGAGACGCTCTGAGACGCTCTGCTCTGCTCTGAGACGCTCTGCTCTGAGACGCTCTGAGACGCTCTGAGACGCTCTGCTCCGCTCTGAGACGCTCTGCTCTGCTCTGAGACGCTCTGCTCCGCTTCGCTCTGAGATGCTCCGCTCCGCTCTGAGACTGCTTTGCTCTGAGACTGCTCTGCTCTGAGACGCTCTGCTCCGCTCCGCTCTGAGACGCTCTGCTCTGCTCTGAGACGCTCTGCTCCGCTTCGCTCTGAGACGCTCCGCTCCGCTCTGAGACTGCTTTGCTCTGAGACTGCTCTGCTCTGAGACGCTCTGCTCCGCTCCGCTCTGAGACGCTCCGCTCTGCTCCGCCTCGCTCTGAGACGCTCTGAGACGCTCCGCTCTGAGACGCTCCGCTCTGAGATGCTCCGCTCTGAGACTGCTCTGCTCTGAGACGCTCTGCTCTGAGACGCTCTGCTCCGCTCCGCTCTGAGACGCTCTGCTCTGCTCCGCTCCGCTCTGAGACGCTCTGCTCTGAGACGCTCCGCTCTGAGACGCTCTGCTCCGCTCCGCTCTGAGACGCTCTGCTCTGAGACGCTCTGCTCCGCTCCGCTCTGAGACGCTCTGCTCCGCTCCGCTCTGAGACGCTCCGCTCTGAGACGCTCTGAGACGCTCTGCTCCGCTCCGTTCTGCTCTGAGACGCTCTGCTCTGAGACGCTCTGCTCTGAGACGCTCCGCTCTGAGACGCTCTGCTCCGCTCCGCTCTGAGACGCTCTGCTCCGCTCCGCTCTGAGACGCTCCGCTCTGAGACGCTCCGCTCTGAGACGCTCCGCTCCGCTCTGAGACGCTCTGCTCTGAGACGCTCTGCTCCGATCTGAGACTGCTCTGCTCTGAGACGCTCTGCTCTGCTCCGATCTGAGACTGCTCTGCTCTGAGACGCTCTGCTCCGCTCCGCTCTGAGACGCTCTGCTCCGCTCTGAGACGCTCTGCTCTGCTCTGAGACGCTCTGCTCCGCTCCGCTCTGAGACGCTCCGCTCCGCTCCGCTCTGAGACTGCTCTGCTCTGAGACTGCTCTGCTCCGCTCCGCTCTGAGATGCTCCGCAGTTCTCTCCGCTCTGAGACTGCTCTGCTCTGAGACGCTCTGCTCCGTTCCGCTCTGAGACGCTCCGCTCTGAGACGCTCCGCTCTGAGACGCTCTGCTCTGAGACGCTCTGCTCCGCTCCGCTCTGAGACGCTCCGCTCTGCTCTGAGACGCTCTGCTCCGCTCCACTCTGAGACGCTCCGCTCTGCTCTGAGACACTCTGCTCTGAGACGCTCTGCTCCGCTCTGCTCCGCTCTGCTCTGAGACGCTCTGCTCTGAGACGCTCTGCTCTGAGACGCTCTGCTCCGCTCCGCTCTGAGACGCTCCGCTCTGAGACGCTCTGCTCCGCTCCGCTCTGAGACGCTCTGCTCCGCTCCGCTCTGCTCCGCTCCGCTCTGAGACGCTCTGCTCCGCTCCGCTCTGCTCCGCTCCGCTCTGAGATGCTCCGCTCTGAGACGCTCTGCTCCGCTCCGCTCTGAGACGCTCTGCTCCGCTCTGCTCTGAGACGCTCTGCTCCGCTCCGCTCTGAGACGCTCTGCTCCGCTCCGCTCTGAGACGCTCTGCTCCGCTCCGCTCTGAGATGCTCCGCTCTGAGACGCTCTGCTCCGCTCCGTTCTGAGACGCTCTGCTCCGCTCTGCTCTGAGACGCTCTGCTCCGCTCCGCTCTGAGACGCTCTGCTCCACTCCGCTCTGAGACGCTCTGCTCCGCTCCGCTCTGAGACGCTCTGCTCTGAGACGCTCTGCTCTGAGACGCTCTGCTCTGAGACGCTCCGCTCTGAGACGCTCTGCTCCGCTCCGCTCTGAGACGCTCCGCTCCGCTCTGAGATGATCCGCTCTGCTCTGAGACGCTCTGCTCCGCTCCGCTCTGAGACGCTCCGCTCTGCTCTGAGACGCTCTGCTCCGCTCCGCTCCGCTCCGCTCCGCTCTGAGACGCTCTGCTCTGAGACGCTCTGCTCCGCTCCGCTCTGAGACGCTCTGCTCCGCTCTGCTCCGCTCCGCTCTGAGATGCTCCGCTCCGAGACGCTCTGCTCCGCTCCGCTCTGAGACGCTCTGCTCCGCTCCGCTCTGAGACGCTCTGCTCCGCTCCGCTCTGAGACGCTCCGCTCTGAGACGCTCCGCTCTGCTCTGAGACGCTCTGCTCTGAGACGCTCTGCTCTGCTCCGCTCCGCTCTGAGACGCTCTGCTCTGAGACGCTCTGAGACGCTCTGCTCTGAGACGCTCTGCTCCGCTCTGAGACGCTCTGCTCTGAGACGCTCTGAGACGCTCTGCTCTGCTCTGAGACGCTCTGCTCTGAGACGCTCTGAGACGCTCTGCTCCGCTCTGAGACGCTCTGCTCCGCTCTGCTCCGCTCTGAGACGCTCTGCTCTGCTCTGAGACGCTCTGCTCCGCTCCGCTTCGAGATGCTCCGCTCTGCTCTGAGACGCTCTGCTCCGCTCCGCTCTGAGACGCTCTGCTCCGCTCCACTCTGAGATTCTCCGATCTGAGACGCTCTGCTCCGATCTGCTCTGAGACGCTCTGCTCCGCTCCGCTCTGAGACGCTCTGCTCCGCTCCGCTCTGAGACGCTCCGCTCTGAGACGCTCCGCTCTGAGACGCTCTGCTCCGCTCTGAGACGCTCTGCTCCGCTCCGTTCTGCTCTGAGACGCTCTGCTCTGAGACGCTCTGCTCTGAGACGCTCCGCTCTGAGACGCTCTGCTCCGCTCCGCTCTGAGACGCTCCGCTCTGAGACGCTCCGCTCTGAGACGCTCCGCTCTGAGACGCTCTGCTCCGATCTGAGACTGCTCTGCTCTGAGACGCTCTGCTTTGCTCTGAGACGCTCTGCTCCGCTCTGAGACGCTCTGCTCTGAGACGCTCTGAGACGCTCTGCTCTGCTCTGAGACGCTCTGCTCCGCTCTGCTCTGAGACGCTCTGAGACGCTCTGCTCTGCTCTGAGACGCTCTGCTCTGAGACGCTCTGAGACGCTCTGCTCCGCTCTGAGACGCTCTGCTCTGCTCTGAGACGCTCTGCTCCGCTTCGCTCTGAGATGCTCCGCTCCGCTCTGAGACTGCTTTGCTCTGAGACTGCTCTGCTCTGAGACGCTCTGCTCCGCTCCGCTCTGAGACGCTCTGCTCTGCTCTGAGACGCTCTGCTCCGCTTCGCTCTGAGACGCTCCGCTCCGCTCTGAGACTGCTTTGCTCTGAGACTGCTCTGCTCTGAGACGCTCTGCTCCGCTCCGCTCTGAGACGCTCCGCTCTGCTCCGCTCCGCTCTGAGACGCTCTGAGACGCTCCGCTCTGAGACGCTCCGCTCTGAGATGCTCCGCTCTGAGACTGCTCTGCTCTGAGACGCTCTGCTCTGAGACGCTCTGCTCCGCTCCGCTCTGAGACGCTCTGCTCTGAGACGCTCCGCTCTGAGACGCTCTCCTCCGCTCCGCTCTGAGACGCTCTGCTCTGAGACGCTCTGCTCCGCTCCGCTCTGAGACGCTCTGCTCCGCTCTGAGACGCTCTGCTCCGCTCCGCTCTGAGACGCTCCGCTCTGAGACGCTCTGAGACGCTCTGAGACGCTCCGAGACGCTCTGCTCCGCTCCGTTCTGCTCTGAGACGCTCTGCTCTGAGACGCTCTGCTCTGAGACGCTCCGCTCTGAGACGCTCTGCTCCGCTCCGCTCTGAGGCGCTCTGCTCCGCTCCGCTCTGAGACGCTCCGCTCTGAGACGCTCCGCTCCGCTCTGAGACGCTCTGCTCTGAGACGCTCTGCTCCGATCTAAGACTGCTCTGCTCTGAGACGCTCTGCTCTGCTCCGATCTGAGACTGCTCTGCTCTGAGACGCTCTGCTCCGCTCCGCTCTGAGACGCTCTGCTCCGCTCTGAGACGCTCTGCTCTGCTCTGAGACGCTCTGCTCCGCTCCGCTCTGAGACGCTCCGCTCCGCTCCGCTCTGAGACTGCTCTGCTCTGAGACTGCTCTGCTCCGCTCCGCTCTGAGATGCTCCGCAGTTCTCTCCGCTCTGAGACTGCTCTGCTCTGAGACGCTCTGCTCCGTTCCGCTCTGAGACGCTCCGCTCTGAGACGCTCTGCTCTGAGACGCTCCGCTCTGAGACGCTCCGCTCTGCTCTGAGACGCTCTGCTCCGCTCCACTCTGAGACGCTCCGCTCTGCTCTGAGACACTCTGCTCTGAGACGCTCTGCTCCGCTCTGCTCTGAGACGCTCTGCTCTGAGACGCTCTGCTCTGAGACGCTCTGCTCCGCTCCGCTCTGAGACGCTCCGCTCTGAGACGCTCTGCTCCGCTCCGCTCTGAGACGCTCTGCTCCGCTCCGCTCTGAGATGCTCCGCTCTGAGACGCTCTGCTCCGCTCCGCTCTGAGACGCTCTGCTCCGCTCTGCTCTGAGACGCTCTGAGACGCTCTGCTCCGCTCCGCTCTGAGACGCTCTGCTCCGCTCCGCTCTGAGATGCTCCGCTCTGAGACGCTCTGCTCCGCTCCGTTCTGAGACGCTCTGCTCCGCTCTGCTCTGAGACGCTCTGCTCCGCTCCGCTCTGAGACGCTCTGCTCCGCTCCGCTCTGAGACGCTCTGCTCCGCTCCGCTCTGAGACGCTCTGCTCTGAGACGCTCTGCTCTGAGACGCTCCGCTCTGAGACGCTCTGCTCCGCTCCGCTCTGAGACGCTCCGCTCCGCTCTGAGATGATCCGCTCTGCTCTGAGACGCTCTGCTCCGCTCCGCTCTGAGACGCTCCGCTCTGCTCTGAGACGCTCTGCTCCGCTCCGCTCCGCTCCGCTCCGCTCTGAGACGCTCTGCTCTGAGACGCTCTGCTCCGCTCCGCTCTGAGACGCTCTGCTCCGCTCCGCTCTGAGATGCTCCGCTCCGAGACGCTCTGCTCCGCTCCGCTCTGAGACGCTCTGCTCCGCTCCGCTCTGAGACGCTCTGCTCCGCTCCGCTCTGAGACGCTCTGCTCCGCTCCGCTCTGAGACGCTCCGCTCTGAGACGCTCTGCTCTGAGACGCTCCGCTCTGCTCTGAGACGCTCTGCTCTGAGACGCTCTGCTCTGCTCCGCTCCGCTCTGAGACGCTCTGCTCTGAGACGCTCTGAGACGCTCTGCTCTGAGACGCTCTGCTCCGCTCTGAGACGCTCTGCTCTGAGACGCTCTGAGACGCTCTGCTCTGCTCTGAGACGCTCTGCTCTGAGACGCTCTGCTCCGCTCTGAGACGCTCTGCTCCGCTCTGCTCCGCTCTGAGACGCTCTGCTCTGCTCTGAGACGCTCTGCTCCGCTCCGCTCCGAGATGCTCCGCTCTGCTCTGAGACGCTCTGCTCCGCTCCGCTCTGAGACGCTCTGCTCCGCTCCACTCTGAGATGCTCCGATCTGAGACGCTCTGCTCCGATCTGCTCTGAGACGCTCTGCTCCGCTCCGCTCTGAGACGCTCTGCTCCGCTCCGCTCTGAGACGCTCCGCTCTGAGACGCTCCGCTCTGAGACGCTCTGCTCCGCTCTGAGACGCTCTGCTCCGCTCCGTTCTGCTCTGAGACGCTCTGGTCTGAGACGCTCTGCTCTGAGACGCTCCGCTCTGAGACGCTCTGCTCCGCTCCGCTCTGAGACGCTCCGCTCTGAGACGCTCCGCTCTGAGACGCTCCGCTCTGAGACGCTCTGCTCCGATCTGAGACTGCTCTGCTCTGAGACGCTCTGCTCTGCTCCGATCTGAGACTGCTCTGCTCTGAGACGCTCTGCTCCGCTCCGCTCTGAGACGCTCTGCTCCGCTCTGAGACGCTCTGCTCTGCTCTGAGACGCTCTGCTCCGCTCCGCTCTGAGACGCTCCGCTCCGCTCTGCTCCGCTCCGCTCTGAGACTGCTCTGCTCTGAGACTGCTCTGCTCCGCTCCGCTCTGAGACGCTCCGCAGTTCTCTCCGCTCTGAGACTGCTCTGCTCTGAGACGCTCTGCTCCGTTCCGCTCTGAGACGCTCCGCTCTGAGACGCTCCGCTCTGAGACGCTCTGCTCTGAGACGCTCCGCTCTGAGACGCTCCGCTCTGCTCTGAGACGCTCTGCTCCGCTCCACTCTGAGACGCTCCGCTCTGCTCTGAGACGCTCTGCTCTGAGACGCTCTGCTCCGCTCCGCTCCGCTCCGCTCCGCTCTGAGACGCTCTGCTCCGCTCCGCTCTGAGACGCTCTGCTCCGCTCCGCTCTGAGACGCTCTGCTCTGAGACGCTCTGCTCCGCTCCGCTCTGAGACGCTCTGCTCCGCTCTGAGATGATCCGCTCTGCTCTGAGACGCTCTGCTCCGCTCCGCTCTGAGACGCTCCGCTCTGCTCTGAGACGCTCTGCTCCGCTCCGCTCTGAGACGCTCTGCTCCGCTCCGCTCTGAGACGCTCCGCTCTGCTCTGAGACGCTCCGCTCTGAGACGCTCCGCTCCGCTCTGCTCTGAGACGCTCTGCTCCACTCCGCTCTGAGACGCTCCGCTCTGAGACGCTCTGCTCTGCTCCGCTCTGTTCTGCTCCGCTCTGAGACGCTCTGCTCTGAGACGCTCCGCTCTGAGACTGCTCCGTTCTGAGACGCTCTGCTCTGAGACGCTCCGCTCTGAGACTGCTCCGCTCTGAGACGCTCTGCTCTGAGACGCTCTGCTCCGCTCCGCTCTGAGACGCTCTGCTCCGCTCTGAGACGCTCCGCTCTGAGACGCTCCGCTCTGAGACGCTCCGCTCTGAGACGCTCTGCTCCGCTCCGCTCTGAGACGCTCTGCTCCGCTCCGCTCTGAGACGCTCTGCTCCGCTCTGAGCCGCTCTGCTCCGCTCCGCTCTGAGATGCTCCGCTCTGAGACGCTCTGCTCCGCTCCGCTCTGAGACGCTCTGCTCCGCTCCGCTCTGAGACGCTCCGCTCTGAGACGCTCTGCTCTGAGACGCTCCGCTCTGAGACGCTCCGCTCTGAGACGCTCTGCTCCGCTCCGCTCTGAGACGCTCCGCTCTGCTCTGAGACGCTCTGCTCCGCTCCGCTCTGAGACGCTCCGCTCTGCTCTGAGATGCTCCGCTCTGCTCTGAGACGCTCTGCTCCGCTCCGCTCTGAGACGCTCTGCTCCGCTCTGAGATGCTCCGCTCTGAGACGCTCTGCTCCGATCTGCTCTGAGACGCTCTGCTCTGAGACGCTCAGCTCTGAGACGCTCTGCTCCGCTCCGCTCTGAGACGCTCTGCTCCGCTCCGCTCTGCTCCGCTCCGCTCTGAGACGCTCTGCTCCGCTCCGCTCTGAGACGCTCCGCTCTGCTCTGAGACGCTCTGCTCCGCTCCGCTCTGAGACGCTCCGCTCCGCTCTGAGATGCTCCGCTCTGCTCTGAGACGCTCTGCTCCGCTCCGCTCTGAGACGCTCTGCTCCGCTCCGCTCCGCTCTGAGATGCTCCGCTCTGAGACGCTCTGCTCCGATCTGCTCTGAGACGCTCTGCTCTGAGACGCTCCGCTCTGAGACGCTCCGCTCTGAGACGCTCTGCTCCGCTCCGCTCTGAGATGCTCCGCTCTGAGACGCTCTGCTCCGATCTGCTCTGAGACGCTCTGCTCTGAGACGCTCCGCTCTGAGACGCTCCGCTCTGAGACGCTCTGCTCCGCTCTGAGACGCTCCGCTCTGCTCTGAGACGCTCTGCTCTGAGACGCTCTGCTCCGCTCCGCTCTGAGACGCTCTGCTCTGAGACGCTCTGCTCTGAGACGCTCCGCTCTGAGACGCTCTGCTCCGCTCTGAGACGCTCCGCTCTGCTCTGAGACGCTCTGCTCTGAGACGCTCTGCTCCGCTCCGCTCTGAGACGCTCTGCTCTGAGACGCTCTGCTCTGAGACGCTCTGCTCCGCTCCGCTCTGAGACGCTCTGCTCTGAGACGCTCTGCTCTGAGACGCTCTGCTCCGCTCCGCTCTGAGACGCTCTGCTCTGAGACGCTCCGCTCTGAGACGCTCTGCTCCGCTCCGCTCTGAGACGCTCTGCTCCGCTCCGCTCTGAGACGCTCCGCTCTGTTCTGAGACGCTCTGCTCCGCTCCGCTCTGAGACGCTCCGCTCCGCTCTGAGACGCTCTGCTCCGCTCCGCTCTGAGACGCTCTGCTCCGCTCCGCTCTGAGACGCTCTGCTCCGCTCCGCTCTGAGACGCTCTGCTCTGAGACGCTCTGCTCTGAGACGCTCCGCTCTGAGACGCTCTGCTCCGCTCCGCTCTGAGACGCTCTGCTCCGCTCCGAGACGCTCTGCTCCGCTCCGAGACGCTCTGCTCTGAGACGCTCTGCTCTGAGACGCTCTGCTCCGCTCCGCTCTGAGACGCTCTGCTCCGCTCCGAGACGCTCTGCTCCGCTCCGAGACGCTCTGCTCTGAGACGCTCTGCTCTGAGACGCTCCGCTCTGAGACGCTCTGTTCCGCTCTGCTCTGAGACGCTCTGCTCCGCTCCGCTCTGAGACGCTCTGCTCCGCGACGCTCTGCTCCGCTCCGCTCTGAGACGCTCTGCTCCGCTCCGCTCTGAGACGCTCTGCTCCGCTCCGCTCTGAGACGCTCTGCTCCGCTCTGAGACGCTCTGCTCTGAGACGCTCTGAGACGCTCTGCTCTGCTCTGAGACGCTCTGCTCTGAGACGCTCTGAGACGCTCTGCTCCCCTCTGAGACGCTCTGCTCCGCTCTGAGACGCTCTGCTCTGCTCTGAGACGCTCTGCTCCGCTTCGCTCTGAGACGCTCCGCTCTGCTCCGCTCCGCTCTGAGACTGCTCTGCTCTGAGACTGCTCTGCTCTGAGACGCTCTGCTCCGCTCCGCTCTGAGACGCTCTGCTCTGAGACGCTCTGAGACGCTCCGCTCTGAGACGCTCCGCTCTGCTCTGAGACGCTCTGCTCCGCACCGCTCTGAGACGCTCTGCTCTGAGACGCTCCGCTCTGAGACGCTCTGCTCTGAGACGCTCCGCTCTGAGACGCTCTGCTCCGCTCCGCCTTGAGACGCTCTGCTCCGCTCCGCTCTGAGATGCTCCGCTCTGAGATGCTCCGCTCTGAGACGCTCTGCTCCGCTCCGCTCTGAGACGCTCTGCTCCGCTCCGCTCTGAGACGCTCTGAGACGCTCCGCTCTGAGACGCTCTGCTCTGAGACGCTCTGCTCTGAGACGCTCCGCTCTGAGACGCTCTGCTCCGCTCCGCTCTGAGACGCTCTGCTCCGCTCCGCTCTGAGACGCTCCGCTCTGCTCTGAGACGCTCCGCTCCGCTCTGAGATGCTCCGCTCTGCTCTGAGACGCTCTGCTCCGCTCCGCTCTGAGATGCTCCGCTCTGAGACGCTCTGCTCCGATCTGAGACTGCTCTGCTCTGAGACTGCTCTGCTCTGAGACGCTCTGCTCCGCTCCGCTCTGAGACGCTCTGCTCTGAGACGCTCTGAGACGCTCCGCTCTGAGACGCTCCGCTCTGCTCTGAGACGCTCTGCTCCGCTCCGCTCTGAGACGCTCTGCTCTGAGACGCTCTGCTCTGAGACGCTCTGCTCCGCTCCGCTCTGAGACGCTCTGCTCTGAGACGCTCCGCTCTGAGACGCTCCGCTCTGCTCCGCTCCGCTCTGAGACGCTCTGCTCCGCTCCGCTCCGCTCCGCTCTGAGATGCTCCGCTCCGCTCTGAGACGCTCTGCTCCGCTCCGCTCTGAGACGCTCTGCTCTGAGACGCTCTGCTCTGAGACACTCCGCTCTGAGACGCTCTGCTCCGCTCCGCTCTGAGAGGCTCTGATCCGCTCCGCTCTGAGACGCTCCGCTCTGAGACGCTCTGCTCTGAGACGCTCTGCTCTGAGACGCTCCGCTCTGAGACGCTCTGCTCCGCTCTGAGACGCTCTGCTCCGCTCCGCTCTGAGACGCTCTGCTCCGCTCTGCTCCGCTCCGCTCTGAGACGCTCTGCTCCGCTCTGAGACGCTCTGCTCCGCTCCGCTCTGAGACGCTCCGCTCTGAGACGCTCCGCTCTGAGACGCTCTGCTCCGCTCTGAGACGCTCTGCTCCGCTCCGTTCTGCTCTGAGACGCTCTGCTCTGAGACGCTCTGTTCTGAGACGCTCCGCTCTGAGACGCTACGCTCCGCTCCGCTCTGAGACGCTCTGCTCTGAGACGCTCCGCTCTGAGACGCTCTGCTCCGCTCCGCTCTGAGACGCTCCGCTCTGAGACGCTCTGCTCCGCTCTGAGACGCTCTGCTCCGCTCCGCTCTGAGACGCTCTGCTCTGCTCCGCTCTGAGACGCTCTGCTCTGAGACGCTCCGCTCTGCTCCGATCTGAGACTGCTCTGCTCTGAGACGCTCTGCTCTGCTCCGATCTGAGACTGCTCTGCTCTGAGACGCTCTGCTCCGCTCCGTTCTGAGACGCCCTGCTCCGCTCTGAGACGCTCTGCTCTGCTCTGAGATGCTCTGCTCTGAGACGCTCTGCTCCGCTCCGCTCTGAGACGCTCCGCTCTGCTCCGCTCCGCTCTGAGACTGCTCTGCTCTGAGACTGCTCTGCTCTGAGACGCTCTGCTCCGCTCCGCTCTGAGACGCTCTGCTCCGCTCCGCTCTGAGACGCTCTGCTCTGCTCCGCTCTGAGACGCTCTGCTCTGAGACGCTCCGCTCTGCTCCGATCTGAGACTGCTCTGCTCTGAGACGCTCTGCTCTGCTCCGATCTGAGACTGCTCTGCTCTGAGACGCTCTGCTCCGCTCCGTTCTGAGACGCCCTGCTCCGCTCTGAGACGCTCTGCTCTGCTCTGAGATGCTCTGCTCTGAGACGCTCTGCTCCGCTCCGCTCTGAGACGCTCCGCTCTGCTCCGCTCCGCTCTGAGACTGCTCTGCTCTGAGACTGCTCTGCTCTGAGACGCTCTGCTCCGCTCCGCTCTGAGACGCTCCGCTCCGCTCTGAGACGCTCTGCTCTGAGACGCTCTGAGACGCTCTGCTCTGCTCTGAGACGCTCTGCTCCGCTCTGAGACGCTCTGCTCTGAGACGCTCTGAGACGCTCTGCTCTGCTCTGAGACGCTCTGCTCCGCTCTGAGACGCTCTGCTCTGAGACGCTCTGAGACGCTCTGCTCTGCTCTGAGACGCTCTGCTCTGAGACGCTCTGAGACGCTCTGCTCCGCTCTGAGACGCTCTGCTCTGCTCTGAGACGCTCTGCTCCGCTTCGCTCTGAGATGCTCCGCTCCGCTCTGAGACTGCTTTGCTCTGAGACTGCTCTGCTCTGAGACGCTCTGCTCCGCTCCGCTCTGAGACGCTCTGCTCTGCTCTGAGACGCTCTGCTCCGCTTCGCTCTGAGACGCTCCGCTCCGCTCTGAGACTGCTTTGCTCTGAGACTGCTCTGCTCTGAGACGCTCTGCTCCGCTCCGCTCTGAGACGCTCCGCTCTGCTCCGCTCCGCTCTGAGACGCTCTGAGACGCTCCGCTCTGAGACGCTCCGCTCTGAGATGCTCCGCTCTGAGACTGCTCTGCTCTGAGACGCTCTGCTCTGAGATGCTCTGCTCCGCTCCGCTCTGAGACGCTCTGCTCTGAGACGCTCCGCTCTGAGACGCTCTGCTCCGCTCCGCTCTGAGACGCTCTGCTCCGCTCTGCTCTGAGACACTCTGAGACGCTCTGCTCCGCTCCGCTCTGAGACGCTCTGCTCCGCTCCGCTCTGAGATGCTCCGCTCTGAGACGCTCTGCTCCGCTCCGTTCTGAGACGCTCTGCTCCGCTCTGCTCTGAGACGCTCTGCTCCGCTCCGCTCTGAGACGCTCTGCTCCGCTCCGCTCTGAGACGCTCTGCTCCGCTCCGCTCTGAGACGCTCTGCTCTGAGACGCTCTGCTCTGAGACGCTCCGCTCTGAGACGCTCTGCTCCGCTCCGCTCTGAGACGCTCCGCTCCGCTCTGAGATGATCCGCTCTGCTCTGAGACGCTCTGCTCCGCTCCGCTCTGAGACGCTCCGCTCTGCTCTGAGACGCTCCGCTCCGCTCCGCTCCGCTCCGCTCCGCTCCGCTCCGCTCTGAGACGCTCTGCTCTGAGACGCTCTGAGACGCTCTGCTCTGAGACGCTCTGAGACGCTCTGCTCTGAGACGCTCTGCTCCGCTCTGAGACGCTCTGCTCTGAGACGCTCTGAGACGCTCTGCTCTGCTCTGAGACGCTCTGCTCTGAGACGCTCTGAGACGCTCTGCTCCGCTCTGAGACGCTCTGCTCCGCTCTGAGACGCTCTGCTCTGCTCTGAGACGCTCTGCTCCGCTCCGCTCCGAGATGCTCCGCTCTGCTCTGAGACGCTCTGCTCCGCTCCGCTCTGAGACGCTCTGCTCCGCTCCACTCTGAGATGCTCCGATCTGAGACGCTCTGCTCCGATCTGCTCTGAGACGCTCTGCTCCGCTCCGCTCTGAGACGCTCCGCTCTGAGACGCTCCGCTCTGAGACGCTCTGCTCCGCTCTGAGACGCTCTGCTCCGCTCCGTTCTGCTCTGAGACGCTCTGCTCTGAGACGCTCTGCTCTGAGACGCTCCGCTCTGAGACGCTCTGCTCCGCTCCGCTCTGAGACGCTCCGCTCTGAGACGCTCCGCTCTGAGACGCTCCGCTCTGAGACGCTCTGCTCCGATCTGAGACTGCTCTGCTCTGAGACGCTCTGCTCTGCTCCGATCTGAGACTGCTCTGCTCTGAGACGCTCTGCTCCGCTCCGCTCTGAGACGCTCTGCTCCGCTCTGCTCCGCTCTGAGACGCTCTGCTCTGCTCTGAGACGCTCTGCTCCGCTCCGCTCTGAGACGCTCTGCTCCGCTCCGCTCTGAGACGCTCCGCTCCGCTCTGCTCCGCTCCGCTCTGAGACTGCTCTGCTCTGAGACTGCTCTGCTCCGCTCCGCTCTGAGACGCTCCGCAGTTCTCTCCGCTCTGAGACTGCTCTGCTCTGAGACGCTCTGCTCCGTTCCGCTCTGAGACGCTCCGCTCTGAGACGCTCCGCTCTGAGACGCTCTGCTCTGAGACGCTCCGCTCTGCTCTGAGACGCTCTGCTCTGAGACGCTCTGCTCTGCTCCGCTCCGCTCTGAGACGCTCTGCTCTGAGACGCTCTGAGACGCTCTGCTCCGCTCTGAGACGCTCTGCTCTGAGACGCTCTGAGACGCTCTGCTCTGCTCTGAGACGCTCTGAGACGCTCTGCTCCGCTCTGAGACGCTCTGAGACGCTCTGCTCCGCTCTGAGACGCTCTGCTCCGCTCTGCTCCGCTCTGAGACGCTCTGCTCTGCTCTGAGACGCTCTGCTCCGCTCCGCTCCGAGATGCTCCGCTCTGCTCTGAGACGCTCTGCTCCGCTCCGCTCTGAGACGCTCTGCTCCGCTCCACTCTGAGATGCTCCGATCTGAGACGCTCTGCTCCGATCTGCTCTGAGACGCTCTGCTCCGCTCCGCTCTGAGACGCTCTGAGACGCTCCGCTCTGAGACGCTCTGCTCCGCTCTGAGACGCTCTGCTCCGCTCCGTTCTGCTCTGAGACGCTCTGCTCTGAGACGCTCTGCTCTGAGACGCTCCGCTCTGAGACGCTCTGCTCCGCTCCGCTCTGAGACGCTCCGCTCTGAGACGCTCCGCTCTGAGACGCTCCGCTCTGAGACGCTCCGCTCTGAGACGCTCCGCTCTGAGACGCTCTGCTCCGATCTGAGACTGCTCTGCTCTGAGACGCTCTGCTCTGCTCTGAGACGCTCTGCTCCGCTCTGAGACGCTCTGCTCTGAGACGCTCTGAGACGCTCTGCTCCGCTCTGAGACGCTCTGCTCTGAGACGCTCTGAGACGCTCTGCTCTGCTCTGAGACGCTCTGCTCTGAGACGCTCTGAGACGCTCTGAGACGCTCTGCTCCGCTCTGAGACGCTCTGCTCTGCTCTGAGACGCTCTGCTCCGCTTCGCTCTGAGATGCTCCGCTCCGCTCTGAGACTGCTTTGCTCTGAGACTGCTCTGCTCTGAGACGCTCTGCTCCGCTCCGCTCTGAGACGCTCTGCTCTGCTCTGAGACGCTCTGCTCCGCTTCGCTCTGAGACGCTCCGCTCCGCTCTGAGACTGCTTTGCTCTGAGACTGCTCTGCTCTGAGACGCTCTGCTCCGCTCCGCTCTGAGACGCTCCGCTCTGCTCCGCTCCGCTCTGAGACGCTCTGAGACGCTCCGCTCTGAGACGCTCCGCTCTGAGATGCTCCGCTCTGAGACTGCTCTGCTCTGAGACGCTCTGCTCTGAGACGCTCTGCTCCGCTCCGCTCTGAGACGCTCTGCTCTGAGACGCTCCGCTCTGAGACGCTCTCCTCCGCTCCGCTCTGAGACGCTCTGCTCTGAGACGCTCTGCTCCGCTCCGCTCTGAGACGCTCTGCTCCGCTCCGCTCTGAGACGCTCTGCTCCGCTCCGCTCTGAGACGCTCCGCTCTGAGACGCTCTGAGACGCTCTGAGACGCTCTGCTCCGCTCCGTTCTGCTCTGAGACGCTCTGCTCTGAGACGCTCTGCTCTGAGACGCTCCGCTCTGAGACGCTCTGCTCCGCTCCGCTCTGAGACGCTCTGCTCCGCTCCGCTCTGAGACGCTCCGCTCTGAGACGCTCCGCTCCGCTCTGAGACGCTCTGCTCTGAGACGCTCTGCTCCGATCTGAGACTGCTCTGCTCTGAGACGCTCTGCTCTGCTCCGATCTGAGACTGCTCTGCTCTGAGACGCTCTGCTCCGCTCCGCTCTGAGACGCTCTGCTCCGCTCCGCTCTGAGACGCTCCGCTCTGCTCTGAGACGCTCCGCTCTGAGACGCTCCGCTCCGCTCTGCTCTGAGACGCTCTGCTCCACTCCGCTCTGAGACGCTCCGCTCTGAGACGCTCTGCTCTGCTCCGCTCTGTTCTGCTCCGCTCTGAGACGCTCTGCTCTGAGACGCTCCGCTCTGAGACTGCTCCGTTCTGAGACGCTCTGCTCTGAGACGCTCCGCTCTGAGACTGCTCCGCTCTGAGACGCTCTGCTCTGAGACGCTCTGCTCCGCTCCGCTCTGAGACGCTCTGCTCCGCTCTGAGACGCTCCGCTCTGAGACGCTCCGCTCTGAGACGCTCCGCTCTGAGACGCTCTGCTCCGCTCCGCTCTGAGACGCTCTGCTCCGCTCCGCTCTGAGACGCTCTGCTCCGCTCTGAGCCGCTCTGCTCCGCTCCGCTCTGAGACGCTCTGCTCCGCTCTGAGACGCTCTGCTCCGCTCCGCTCTGAGACGCTCCGCTCTGAGACGCTCCGCTCTGAGACGCTCTGCTCCGCTCTGAGACGCTCTGCTCCGCTCCGTTCTGCTCTGAGACGCTCTGCTCTGAGACGCTCTGTTCTGAGACGCTCCGCTCTGAGACGCTACGCTCCGCTCCGCTCTGAGACGCTCTGCTCTGAGACGCTCCGCTCTGAGACGCTCTGCTCCGCTCCGCTCTGAGACGCTCCGCTCTGAGACGCTCTGCTCCGCTCTGAGACGCTCTGCTCCGCTCCGCTCTGAGACGCTCTGCTCTGCTCCGCTCTGAGACGCTCTGCTCTGAGACGCTCCGCTCTGCTCCGATCTGAGACTGCTCTGCTCTGAGACGCTCTGCTCTGCTCCGATCTGAGACTGCTCTGCTCTGAGACGCTCTGCTCCGCTCCGTTCTGAGACGCCCTGCTCCGCTCTGAGACGCTCTGCTCTGCTCTGAGATGCTCTGCTCTGAGACGCTCTGCTCCGCTCCGCTCTGAGACGCTCCGCTCTGAGACTGCTCTGCTCTGAGACTGCTCTGCTCTGAGACGCTCTGCTCCGCTCCGCTCTGAGACGCTCCGCTCCGCTCTGAGACGCTCTGCTCTGAGACGCTCTGAGACGCTCTGCTCTGCTCTGAGACGCTCTGCTCCGCTCTGAGACGCTCTGCTCTGAGACGCTCTGAGACGCTCTGCTCTGCTCTGAGACGCTCTGCTCCGCTCTGAGACGCTCTGCTCTGAGACGCTCTGAGACGCTCTGCTCTGCTCTGAGACGCTCTGCTCTGAGACGCTCTGAGACGCTCTGCTCCGCTCTGAGACGCTCTGCTCTGCTCTGAGACGCTCTGCTCCGCTTCGCTCTGAGATGCTCCGCTCCGCTCTGAGACTGCTTTGCTCTGAGACTGCTCTGCTCTGAGACGCTCTGCTCCGCTCCGCTCTGAGACGCTCTGCTCTGCTCTGAGACGCTCTGCTCCGCTTCGCTCTGAGACGCTCCGCTCCGCTCTGAGACTGCTTTGCTCTGAGACTGCTCTGCTCTGAGACGCTCTGCTCCGCTCCGCTCTGAGACGCTCCGCTCTGCTCCGCTCCGCTCTGAGACGCTCTGAGACGCTCCGCTCTGAGACGCTCCGCTCTGAGATGCTCCGCTCTGAGACTGCTCTGCTCTGAGACGCTCTGCTCTGAGATGCTCTGCTCCGCTCCGCTCTGAGACGCTCTGCTCTGAGACGCTCCGCTCTGAGACGCTCTGCTCCGCTCCGCTCTGAGACGCTCTGCTCCGCTCTGCTCTGAGACACTCTGAGACGCTCTGCTCCGCTCCGCTCTGAGACGCTCTGCTCCGCTCCGCTCTGAGATGCTCCGCTCTGAGACGCTCTGCTCCGCTCCGTTCTGAGACGCTCTGCTCCGCTCTGCTCTGAGACGCTCTGCTCCGCTCCGCTCTGAGACGCTCTGTTCCGCTCCGCTCTGAGACGCTCTGCTCCGCTCCGCTCTGAGACGCTCTGCTCTGAGACGCTCTGCTCTGAGACGCTCCGCTCTGAGACGCTCTGCTCCGCTCCGCTCTGAGACGCTCCGCTCCGCTCTGAGATGATCCGCTCTGCTCTGAGACGCTCTGCTCCGCTCCGCTCTGAGACGCTCCGCTCTGCTCTGAGACGCTCCGCTCCGCTCCGCTCCGCTCCGCTCCGCTCCGCTCCGCTCTGAGACGCTCTGCTCTGAGACGCTCTGAGACGCTCTGCTCTGAGACGCTCTGCTCCGCTCTGAGACGCTCTGCTCTGAGACGCTCTGAGACGCTCTGCTCTGCTCTGAGACGCTCTGCTCTGAGACGCTCTGAGACGCTCTGCTCCGCTCTGAGACGCTCTGCTCCGCTCTGAGACGCTCTGCTCTGCTCTGAGACGCTCTGCTCCGCTCCGCTCCGAGATGCTCCGCTCTGCTCTGAGACGCTCTGCTCCGCTCCGCTCTGAGACGCTCTGCTCCGCTCCACTCTGAGATGCTCCGATCTGAGACGCTCTGCTCCGATCTGCTCTGAGACGCTCTGCTCCGCTCCGCTCTGAGACGCTCCGCTCTGAGACGCTCCGCTCTGAGACGCTCTGCTCCGCTCTGAGACGCTCTGCTCCGCTCCGTTCTGCTCTGAGACGCTCTGCTCTGAGACGCTCTGCTCTGAGACGCTCCGCTCTGAGACGCTCTGCTCCGCTCCGCTCTGAGACGCTCCGCTCTGAGACGCTCCGCTCTGAGACGCTCCGCTCTGAGACGCTCTGCTCCGATCTGAGACTGCTCTGCTCTGAGACGCTCTGCTCTGCTCCGATCTGAGACTGCTCTGCTCTGAGACGCTCTGCTCCGCTCCGCTCTGAGACGCTCTGCTCCGCTCTGCTCCGCTCTGAGACGCTCTGCTCTGCTCTGAGACGCTCTGCTCCGCTCCGCTCTGAGACGCTCCGCTCCGCTCTGCTCCGCTCCGCTCTGAGACTGCTCTGCTCTGAGACTGCTCTGCTCCGCTCCGCTCTGAGACGCTCCGCAGTTCTCTCCGCTCTGAGACTGCTCTGCTCTGAGACGCTCTGCTCCGTTCCGCTCTGAGACGCTCCGCTCTGAGACGCTCCGCTCTGAGACGCTCTGCTCTGAGACGCTCCGCTCTGCTCTGAGACGCTCTGCTCTGAGACGCTCTGCTCTGCTCCGCTCCGCTCTGAGACGCTCTGCTCTGAGACGCTCTGAGACGCTCTGCTCCGCTCTGAGACGCTCTGCTCTGAGACGCTCTGAGACGCTCTGCTCTGCTCTGAGACGCTCTGAGACGCTCTGCTCCGCTCTGAGACGCTCTGAGACGCTCTGCTCCGCTCTGAGACGCTCTGCTCCGCTCTGCTCCGCTCTGAGACGCTCTGCTCTGCTCTGAGACGCTCTGCTCCGCTCCGCTCCGAGATGCTCCGCTCTGCTCTGAGACGCTCTGCTCCGCTCCGCTCTGAGACGCTCTGCTCCGCTCCACTCTGAGATGCTCCGATCTGAGACGCTCTGCTCCGATCTGCTCTGAGACGCTCTGCTCCGCTCCGCTCTGAGACGCTCTGAGACGCTCCGCTCTGAGACGCTCTGCTCCGCTCCGTTCTGCTCTGAGACGCTCTGCTCTGAGACGCTCTGCTCTGAGACGCTCCGCTCTGAGACGC
The DNA here is from genome assembly GCF_963454915.1 of Gymnoscopelus microlampas. NCBI lineage: Eukaryota > Metazoa > Chordata > Actinopteri > Myctophiformes > Myctophidae > Gymnoscopelus > Gymnoscopelus microlampas. The sequence goes on from NC_139941.1 coordinate 28,749,484, forward strand.
TCTGCTCCGCTCCGCTCTGAGACGCTCCGCTCTGAGACGCTCCGCTCTGAGACGCTCCGCTCTGAGACGCTCCGCTCTGAGACGCTGTGCTCCGATCTGAGACTGCTCTGCTCTGAGACGCTCTGCTCTGCTCTGAGACGCTCTGCTCCGCTCTGAGACGCTCTGCTCTGAGACGCTCTGAGACGCTCTGCTCCGCTCTGAGACGCTCTGCTCTGAGACGCTCTGAGACGCTCTGCTCTGCTCTGAGACGCTCTGCTCTGAGACGCTCTGAGACGCTCTGAGACGCTCTGCTCCGCTCTGAGACGCTCTGCTCTGCTCTGAGACGCTCTGCTCCGCTTCGCTCTGAGATGCTCCGCTCCGCTCTGAGACTGCTTTGCTCTGAGACTGCTCTGCTCTGAGACGCTCTGCTCCGCTCCGCTCTGAGACGCTCTGCTCTGCTCTGAGACGCTCTGCTCCGCTTCGCTCTGAGACGCTCCGCTCCGCTCTGAGACTGCTTTGCTCTGAGACTGCTCTGCTCTGAGACGCTCTGCTCCGCTCCGCTCTGAGACGCTCCGCTCTGCTCCGCTCCGCTCTGAGACGCTCTGAGACGCTCCGCTCTGAGACGCTCCGCTCTGAGATGCTCCGCTCTGAGACTGCTCTGCTCTGAGACGCTCTGCTCTGAGACGCTCTGCTCCGCTCCGCTCTGAGACGCTCTGCTCTGAGACGCTCCGCTCTGAGACGCTCTCCTCCGCTCCGCTCTGAGACGCTCTGCTCTGAGACGCTCTGCTCCGCTCCGCTCTGAGACGCTCTGCTCCGCTCCGCTCTGAGACGCTCTGCTCCGCTCCGCTCTGAGACGCTCCGCTCTGAGACGCTCTGAGACGCTCTGAGACGCTCTGCTCCGCTCCGTTCTGCTCTGAGACGCTCTGCTCTGAGACGCTCTGCTCTGAGACGCTCCGCTCTGAGACGCTCTGCTCCGCTCCGCTCTGAGACGCTCTGCTCCGCTCCGCTCTGAGACGCTCCGCTCTGAGACGCTCCGCTCCGCTCTGAGACGCTCTGCTCTGAGACGCTCTGCTCCGATCTGAGACTGCTCTGCTCTGAGACGCTCTGCTCTGCTCCGATCTGAGACTGCTCTGCTCTGAGACGCTCTGCTCCGCTCCGCTCTGAGACGCTCTGCTCCGCTCCGCTCTGAGATGCTCCGCTCTGCTCTGAGACGCTCTGCTCCGCTCCGCTCTGAGACGCTCTGCTCCGCTCCACTCTGAGATGCTCCGATCTGAGACGCTCTGCTCCGATCTGCTCTGAGACGCTCTGCTCCGCTCCGCTCTGAGACGCTCCGCTCTGAGACGCTCCGCTCTGAGACGCTCTGCTCCGCTCTGAGACGCTCTGCTCCGCTCCGTTCTGCTCTGAGACGCTCTGCTCTGAGACGCTCTGCTCTGAGACGCTCCGCTCTGAGACGCTCTGCTCCGCTCCGCTCTGAGACGCTCCGCTCTGAGACGCTCCGCTCTGAGACGCTCCGCTCTGAGACGCTCTGCTCCGATCTGAGACTGCTCTGCTCTGAGACGCTCTGCTCTGCTCCGATCTGAGACTGCTCTGCTCTGAGACGCTCTGCTCCGCTCCGCTCTGAGACGCTCTGCTCCGCTCTGCTCCGCTCTGAGACGCTCTGCTCTGCTCTGAGACGCTCTGCTCCGCTCCGCTCTGAGACGCTCCGCTCCGCTCTGCTCCGCTCCGCTCTGAGACTGCTCTGCTCTGAGACTGCTCTGCTCCGCTCCGCTCTGAGACGCTCCGCAGTTCTCTCCGCTCTGAGACTGCTCTGCTCTGAGACGCTCTGCTCCGTTCCGCTCTGAGACGCTCCGCTCTGAGACGCTCCGCTCTGAGACGCTCTGCTCTGAGACGCTCCGCTCTGCTCTGAGACGCTCTGCTCTGAGACGCTCTGCTCTGCTCCGCTCCGCTCTGAGACGCTCTGCTCTGAGACGCTCTGAGACGCTCTGCTCCGCTCTGAGACGCTCTGCTCTGAGACGCTCTGAGACGCTCTGCTCTGCTCTGAGACGCTCTGAGACGCTCTGCTCCGCTCTGAGACGCTCTGAGACGCTCTGCTCCGCTCTGAGACGCTCTGCTCCGCTCTGCTCCGCTCTGAGACGCTCTGCTCTGAGACGCTCTGCTCCGCTCCGCTCCGAGATGCTCCGCTCTGCTCTGAGACGCTCTGCTCCGCTCCGCTCTGAGACGCTCTGCTCCGCTCCACTCTGAGATGCTCCGATCTGAGACGCTCTGCTCCGATCTGCTCTGAGACGCTCTGCTCCGCTCCGCTCTGAGACGCTCTGAGACGCTCCGCTCTGAGACGCTCTGCTCCGCTCTGAGACGCTCTGCTCCGCTCCGTTCTGCTCTGAGACGCTCTGCTCTGAGACGCTCTGCTCTGAGACGCTCCGCTCTGAGACGCTCTGCTCCGCTCCGCTCTGAGACGCTCCGCTCTGAGACGCTCCGCTCTGAGACGCTCCGCTCTGAGACGCTCCGCTCTGAGACGCTCTGCTCCGATCTGAGACTGCTCTGCTCTGAGACGCTCTGCTCTGCTCTGAGACGCTCTGCTCCGCTCTGAGACGCTCTGCTCTGAGACGCTCTGAGACGCTCTGCTCCGCTCTGAGACGCTCTGCTCTGAGACGCTCTGAGACGCTCTGCTCTGCTCTGAGACGCTCTGCTCTGAGACGCTCTGAGACGCTCTGAGACGCTCTGCTCCGCTCTGAGACGCTCTGCTCTGCTCTGAGACGCTCTGCTCCGCTTCGCTCTGAGATGCTCCGCTCCGCTCTGAGACTGCTTTGCTCTGAGACTGCTCTGCTCTGAGACGCTCTGCTCCGCTCCGCTCTGAGACGCTCTGCTCTGCTCTGAGACGCTCTGCTCCGCTTCGCTCTGAGACGCTCCGCTCCGCTCTGAGACTGCTTTGCTCTGAGACTGCTCTGCTCTGAGACGCTCTGCTCCGCTCCGCTCTGAGACGCTCTGAGACGCTCCGCTCTGAGACGCTCCGCTCTGAGATGCTCCGCTCTGAGACTGCTCTGCTCTGAGACGCTCTGCTCTGAGACGCTCTGCTCCGCTCCGCTCTGAGACGCTCTGCTCTGAGACGCTCCGCTCTGAGACGCTCTCCTCCGCTCCGCTCTGAGACGCTCTGCTCTGAGACGCTCTGCTCCGCTCCGCTCTGAGACGCTCTGCTCCGCTCCGCTCTGAGACGCTCTGCTCCGCTCCGCTCTGAGACGCTCCGCTCTGAGACGCTCTGAGACGCTCTGAGACGCTCTGCTCCGCTCCGTTCTGCTCTGAGACGCTCTGCTCTGAGACGCTCTGCTCTGAGACGCTCCGCTCTGAGACGCTCTGCTCCGCTCCGCTCTGAGACGCTCTGCTCCGCTCCGCTCTGAGACGCTCCGCTCTGAGACGCTCCGCTCCGCTCTGAGACGCTCTGCTCTGAGACGCTCTGCTCCGATCTGAGACTGCTCTGCTCTGAGACGCTCTGCTCTGCTCCGATCTGAGACTGCTCTGCTCTGAGACGCTCTGCTCCGCTCCGCTCTGAGACGCTCTGCTCCGCTCCGCTCTGAGACGCTCCGCTCTGCTCTGAGACGCTCCGCTCTGAGACGCTCCGCTCCGCTCTGCTCTGAGACGCTCTGCTCCACTCCGCTCTGAGACGCTCCGCTCTGAGACGCTCTGCTCTGCTCCGCTCTGTTCTGCTCCGCTCTGAGACGCTCTGCTCTGAGACGCTCCGCTCTGAGACTGCTCCGTTCTGAGACGCTCTGCTCTGAGACGCTCCGCTCTGAGACTGCTCCGCTCTGAGACGCTCTGCTCTGAGACGCTCTGCTCCGCTCCGCTCTGAGACGCTCTGCTCCGCTCTGAGACGCTCCGCTCTGAGACGCTCCGCTCTGAGACGCTCCGCTCTGAGACGCTCTGCTCCGCTCCGCTCTGAGACGCTCTGCTCCGCTCCGCTCTGAGACGCTCTGCTCCGCTCTGAGCCGCTCTGCTCCGCTCCGCTCTGAGATGCTCCGCTCTGAGACGCTCCGCTCTGAGACGCTCTGCTCCGCTCCGCTCTGAGACGCTCCGCTCTGAGACGCTCTGCTCTGAGACGCTCCGCTCTGAGACGCTCCGCTCTGAGACGCTCTGCTCCGCTCCGCTCTGAGACGCTCCGCTCTGCTCTGAGACGCTCTGCTCCGCTCCGCTCTGAGACGCTCCGCTCTGCTCTGAGATGCTCCGCTCTGCTCTGAGACGCTCTGCTCCGCTCCGCTCTGAGACGCTCTGCTCCGCTCTGAGATGCTCCGCTCTGAGACGCTCTGCTCCGATCTGCTCTGAGACGCTCTGCTCTGAGACGCTCAGCTCTGAGACGCTCTGCTCCGCTCCGCTCTGAGACGCTCTGCTCCGCTCCGCTCTGCTCCGCTCCGCTCTGAGACGCTCTGCTCCGCTCCGCTCTGAGACGCTCTGCTCCGCTCCGCTCTGAGACGCTCCGCTCTGCTCTGAGACGCTCTGCTCCGCTCCGCTCTGAGACGCTCCGCTCCGCTCTGAGATGCTCCGCTCTGCTCTGAGACGCTCTGCTCCGCTCCGCTCTGAGACGCTCTGCTCCGCTCCGCTCCGCTCTGAGATGCTCCGCTCTGAGACGCTCTGCTCCGATCTGCTCTGAGACGCTCTGCTCTGAGACGCTCCGCTCTGAGACGCTCCGCTCTGAGACGCTCTGCTCTGCTCCGCTCTGAGATGCTCCGCTCTGAGACGCTCTGCTCCGATCTGCTCTGAGACGCTCTGCTTTGAGACGCTCCGCTCTGAGACGCTCCGCTCTGAGACGCTCTGCTCCGCTCTGAGACGCTCCGCTCTGCTCTGAGACGCTCTGCTCTGAGACGCTCTGCTCCGCTCCGCTCTGAGACGCTCTGCTCTGAGACGCTCTGCTCTGAGACGCTCCGCTCTGAGACGCTCTGCTCCGCTCTGAGACGCTCCGCTCTGCTCTGAGACGCTCTGCTCTGAGACGCTCTGCTCCGCTCCGCTCTGAGACGCTCTGCTCTGAGACGCTCTGCTCTGAGACGCTCTGCTCCGCTCCGCTCTGAGACGCTCTGCTCTGAGACGCTCTGCTCTGAGACGCTCTGCTCCGCTCCGCTCTGAGACGCTCTGCTCTGAGACGCTCCGCTCTGAGACGCTCTGCTCCGCTCCGCTCTGAGACGCTCTGCTCCGCTCCGCTCTGAGACGCTCCGCTCTGTTCTGAGACGCTCTGCTCCGCTCCGCTCTGAGACGCTCCGCTCCGCTCTGAGACGCTCTGCTCCGCTCCGCTCTGAGACGCTCTGCTCCGCTCCGCTCTGAGACGCTCTGCTCCGCTCCGCTCTGAGACGCTCTGCTCTGAGACGCTCTGCTCTGAGACGCTCCGCTCTGAGACGCTCTGCTCCGCTCCGCTCTGAGACGCTCTGCTCCGCTCCGAGACGCTCTGCTCCGCTCCGAGACGCTCTGCTCTGAGACGCTCTGCTCTGAGACGCTCTGCTCTGAGACGCTCCGCTCTGAGACGCTCTGTTCCGCTCTGCTCTGAGACGCTCTGCTCCGCTCCGCTCTGAGACGCTCTGCTCCGCTCTGCTCTGAGACGCTCTGCTCCGCTCCGCTCTGAGACGCTCTGCTCCGCTCCGCTCTGAGACGCTCTGCTCCGCTCCGCTCTGAGACGCTCTGCTCCGCTCTGAGACGCTCTGCTCTGAGACGCTCTGAGACGCTCTGCTCTGCTCTGAGACGCTCTGCTCTGAGACGCTCTGAGACGCTCTGCTCCCCTCTGAGACGCTCTGCTCCGCTCTGAGACGCTCTGCTCTGCTCTGAGACGCTCTGCTCCGCTTCGCTCTGAGACGCTCCGCTCTGCTCCGCTCCGCTCTGAGACTGCTCTGCTCTGAGACTGCTCTGCTCTGAGACGCTCTGCTCCGCTCCGCTCTGAGACGCTCTGCTCTGAGACGCTCTGAGACGCTCCGCTCTGAGACGCTCCGCTCTGCTCTGAGACGCTCTGCTCCGCACCGCTCTGAGACGCTCTGCTCTGAGACGCTCCGCTCTGAGACGCTCTGCTCTGAGACGCTCCGCTCTGAGACGCTCTGCTCCGCTCCGCCTTGAGACGCTCTGCTCCGCTCCGCTCTGAGATGCTCCGCTCTGAGATGCTCCGCTCTGAGACGCTCTGCTCCGCTCCGCTCTGAGACGCTCTGCTCCGCTCCGCTCTGAGACGCTCTGAGACGCTCCGCTCTGAGACGCTCTGCTCTGAGACGCTCTGCTCTGAGACGCTCCGCTCTGAGAAGCTCTGCTCCGCTCCGCTCTGAGACGCTCTGCTCCGCTCCGCTCTGAGACGCTCCGCTCTGCTCTGAGACGCTCCGCTCCGCTCTGAGATGCTCCGCTCTGCTCTGAGACGCTCTGCTCCGCTCCGCTCTGAGATGCTCCGCTCTGAGACGCTCTGCTCCGATCTGAGACTGCTCTGCTCTGAGACTGCTCTGCTCTGAGACGCTCTGCTCCGCTCCGCTCTGAGACGCTCTGCTCTGAGACGCTCTGAGACGCTCCGCTCTGAGACGCTCCGCTCTGCTCTGAGACGCTCTGCTCCGCTCCGCTCTGAGACGCTCTGCTCTGAGACGCTCTGCTCTGAGACGCTCTGCTCCGCTCCGCTCTGAGACGCTCTGCTCTGAGACGCTCCGCTCTGAGACGCTCCGCTCTGCTCCGCTCCGCTCTGAGACGCTCTGCTCCGCTCCGCTCCGCTCCGCTCTGAGATGCTCCGCTCCGCTCTGAGACGCTCTGCTCCGCTCCGCTCTGAGACGCTCTGCTCTGAGACGCTCTGCTCTGAGACACTCCGCTCTGAGACGCTCTGCTCCGCTCCGCTCTGAGAGGCTCTGATCCGCTCCGCTCTGAGACGCTCCGCTCTGAGACGCTCTGCTCTGAGACGCTCTGCTCTGAGACGCTCCGCTCTGAGACGCTCTGCTCCGCTCCGCTCTGAGACGCTCTGCTCCGCTCCGCTCTGAGACGCTCTGCTCCGCTCTGCTCCGCTCCGCTCTGAGACGCTCTGCTCCGCTCTGAGACGCTCTGCTCCGCTCTGAGACGCTCTGCTCCGCTCCGCTCTGAGACGCTCCGCTCTGAGACGCTCCGCTCTGAGACGCTCTGCTCCGCTCTGAGACGCTCTGCTCCGCTCCGTTCTGCTCTGAGACGCTCTGCTCTGAGACGCTCTGTTCTGAGACGCTCCGCTCTGAGACGCTACGCTCCGCTCCGCTCTGAGACGCTCTGCTCTGAGACGCTCCGCTCTGAGACGCTCTGCTCCGCTCCGCTCTGAGACGCTCCGCTCTGAGACGCTCTGCTCCGCTCTGAGACGCTCTGCTCCGCTCCGCTCTGAGACGCTCTGCTCTGCTCCGCTCTGAGACGCTCTGCTCTGAGACGCTCCGCTCTGCTCCGATCTGAGACTGCTCTGCTCTGAGACGCTCTGCTCTGCTCCGATCTGAGACTGCTCTGCTCTGAGACGCTCTGCTCCGCTCCGTTCTGAGACGCCCTGCTCCGCTCTGAGACGCTCTGCTCTGCTCTGAGATGCTCTGCTCTGAGACGCTCTGCTCCGCTCCGCTCTGAGACGCTCCGCTCTGAGACGCTCCGCTCTGAGACTGCTCTGCTCTGAGACTGCTCTGCTCTGAGACGCTCTGCTCCGCTCCGCTCTGAGACGCTCCGCTCCGCTCTGAGACGCTCTGCTCTGAGACGCTCTGAGACGCTCTGCTCTGCTCTGAGACGCTCTGCTCCGCTCTGAGACGCTCTGCTCTGAGACGCTCTGAGACGCTCTGCTCTGCTCTGAGACGCTCTGCTCCGCTCTGAGACGCTCTGCTCTGAGACGCTCTGAGACGCTCTGCTCTGCTCTGAGACGCTCTGCTCTGAGACGCTCTGAGACGCTCTGCTCCGCTCTGAGACGCTCTGCTCTGCTCTGAGACGCTCTGCTCCGCTTCGCTCTGAGATGCTCCGCTCCGCTCTGAGACTGCTTTGCTCTGAGACTGCTCTGCTCTGAGACGCTCTGCTCCGCTCCGCTCTGAGACGCTCTGCTCTGCTCTGAGACGCTCTGCTCCGCTTCGCTCTGAGACGCTCCGCTCCGCTCTGAGACTGCTTTGCTCTGAGACTGCTCTGCTCTGAGACGCTCTGCTCCGCTCCGCTCTGAGACGCTCCGCTCTGCTCCGCTCCGCTCTGAGACGCTCTGAGACGCTCCGCTCTGAGACGCTCCGCTCTGAGATGCTCCGCTCTGAGACTGCTCTGCTCTGAGACGCTCTGCTCTGAGATGCTCTGCTCCGCTCCGCTCTGAGACGCTCTGCTCTGAGACGCTCTGCTCCGCTCCGCTCTGAGACGCTCTGCTCCGCTCTGCTCTGAGACACTCTGAGACGCTCTGCTCCGCTCCGCTCTGAGACGCTCTGCTCCGCTCCGCTCTGAGATGCTCCGCTCTGAGACGCTCTGCTCCGCTCCGTTCTGAGACGCTCTGCTCCGCTCTGCTCTGAGACGCTCTGCTCCGCTCCGCTCTGAGACGCTCTGCTCCGCTCCGCTCTGAGACGCTCTGCTCCGCTCCGCTCTGAGACGCTCTGCTCTGAGACGCTCTGCTCTGAGACGCTCCGCTCTGAGACGCTCTGCTCCGCTCCGCTCTGAGACGCTCCGCTCCGCTCTGAGATGATCCGCTCTGCTCTGAGACGCTCTGCTCCGCTCCGCTCTGAGACGCTCCGCTCTGCTCTGAGACGCTCCGCTCCGCTCCGCTCCGCTCCGCTCTGAGACGCTCTGCTCTGAGACGCTCTGAGACGCTCTGCTCTGAGACGCTCTGCTCCGCTCTGAGACGCTCTGCTCTGAGACGCTCTGAGACGCTCTGCTCTGCTCTGAGACGCTCTGCTCTGAGACGCTCTGAGACGCTCTGCTCCGCTCTGAGACGCTCTGCTCCGCTCTGAGACGCTCTGCTCTGCTCTGAGACGCTCTGCTCCGCTCCGCTCCGAGATGCTCCGCTCTGCTCTGAGACGCTCTGCTCCGCTCCGCTCTGAGACGCTCTGCTCCGCTCCACTCTGAGATGCTCCGATCTGAGACGCTCTGCTCCGATCTGCTCTGAGACGCTCTGCTCCGCTCCGCTCTGAGACGCTCCGCTCTGAGACGCTCCGCTCTGAGACGCTCTGCTCCGCTCTGAGACGCTCTGCTCCGCTCCGTTCTGCTCTGAGACGCTCTGCTCTGAGACGCTCTGCTCTGAGACGCTCCGCTCTGAGACGCTCTGCTCCGCTCCGCTCTGAGACGCTCCGCTCTGAGACGCTCCGCTCTGAGACGCTCCGCTCTGAGACGCTCTGCTCCGATCTGAGACTGCTCTGCTCTGAGACGCTCTGCTCTGCTCCGATCTGAGACTGCTCTGCTCTGAGACGCTCTGCTCCGCTCCGCTCTGAGACGCTCTGCTCCGCTCTGAGACGCTCTGCTCTGCTCTGAGACGCTCTGCTCCGCTCCGCTCTGAGACGCTCCGCTCCGCTCTGCTCCGCTCCGCTCTGAGACTGCTCTGCTCTGAGACTGCTCTGCTACGCTCCGCTCTGAGACGCTCCGCAGTTCTCTCCGCTCTGAGACTGCTCTGCTCTGAGACGCTCTGCTCCGTTCCGCTCTGAGACGCTCCGCTCTGAGACGCTCCGCTCTGAGACGCTCTGCTCTGAGACGCTCCGCTCTGCTCTGAGACGCTCTGCTCTGAGACGCTCTGCTCTGCTCCGCTCCGCTCTGAGACGCTCTGCTCTGAGACGCTCTGAGACGCTCTGCTCCGCTCTGAGACGCTCTGCTCTGAGACGCTCTGAGACGCTCTGCTCTGCTCTGAGACGCTCTGAGACGCTCTGCTCCGCTCTGAGACGCTCTGAGACGCTCTGCTCCGCTCTGAGACGCTCTGCTCCGCTCTGCTCCGCTCTGAGACGCTCTGCTCTGCTCTGAGACGCTCTGCTCCGCTCCGCTCCGAGATGCTCCGCTCTGCTCTGAGACGCTCTGCTCCGCTCCGCTCTGAGACGCTCTGCTCCGCTCCACTCTGAGATGCTCCGATCTGAGACGCTCTGCTCCGATCTGCTCTGAGACGCTCTGCTCCGCTCCGCTCTGAGACGCTCTGAGACGCTCCGCTCTGAGACGCTCTGCTCCGCTCTGAGACGCTCTGCTCCGCTCCGTTCTGCTCTGAGACGCTCTGCTCTGAGACGCTCTGCTCTGAGACGCTCCGCTCTGAGACGCTCTGCTCCGCTCCGCTCTGAGACGCTCCGCTCTGAGACGCTCCGCTCTGAGACGCTCCGCTCTGAGACGCTCCGCTCTGAGACGCTCTGCTCCGATCTGAGACTGCTCTGCTCTGAGACGCTCTGCTCTGCTCTGAGACGCTCTGCTCCGCTCTGAGACGCTCTGCTCTGAGACGCTCTGAGACGCTCTGCTCTGCTCTGAGACGCTCTGCTCCGCTCTGAGACGCTCTGCTCTGAGACGCTCTGAGACGCTCTGCTCTGCTCTGAGACGCTCTGCTCTGAGACGCTCTGAGACGCTCTGAGACGCTCTGCTCCGCTCTGAGACGCTCTGCTCTGCTCTGAGACGCTCTGCTCCGCTTCGCTCTGAGATGCTCCGCTCCGCTCTGAGACTGCTTTGCTCTGAGACTGCTCTGCTCTGAGACGCTCTGCTCCGCTCCGCTCTGAGACGCTCTGCTCTGCTCTGAGACGCTCTGCTCCGCTTCGCTCTGAGACGCTCCGCTCCGCTCTGAGACTGCTTTGCTCTGAGACTGCTCTGCTCTGAGACGCTCTGCTCCGCTCCGCTCTGAGACGCTCCGCTCTGCTCCGCTCCGCTCTGAGACGCTCTGAGACGCTCCGCTCTGAGACGCTCCGCTCTGAGATGCTCCGCTCTGAGACTGCTCTGCTCTGAGACGCTCTGCTCTGAGACGCTCTGCTCCGCTCCGCTCTGAGACGCTCTGCTCTGAGACGCTCCGCTCTGAGACGCTCTCCTCCGCTCCGCTCTGAGACGCTCTGCTCTGAGACGCTCTGCTCCGCTCCGCTCTGAGACGCTCTGCTCCGCTCCGCTCTGAGACGCTCTGCTCCGCTCCGCTCTGAGACGCTCCGCTCTGAGACGCTCTGAGACGCTCTGAGACGCTCTGCTCCGCTCCGTTCTGCTCTGAGACGCTCTGCTCTGAGACGCTCTGCTCTGAGACGCTCCGCTCTGAGACGCTCTGCTCCGCTCCGCTCTGAGACGCTCTGCTCCGCTCCGCTCTGAGACGCTCCGCTCTGAGACGCTCCGCTCCGCTCTGAGACGCTCTGCTCTGAGACGCTCTGCTCCGATCTGAGACTGCTCTGCTCTGAGACGCTCTGCTCTGCTCCGATCTGAGACTGCTCTGCTCTGAGACGCTCTGCTCCGCTCCGCTCTGAGACGCTCTGCTCCGCTCTGAGACGCTCTGCTCTGCTCTGAGACGCTCTGCTCCGCTCCGCTCTGAGACGCTCCGCTCCGCTCCGCTCCGCTCCGCTCCGCTCTGAGACTGCTCTGCTCTGAGACTGCTCTGAGACTGCTCTGCTCCGCTCCGCTCTGAGATGCTCCGCAGTTCTCTCCGCTCTGAGACTGCTCTGCTCTGAGACGCTCTGCTCCGTTCCGCTCTGAGACGCTCCGCTCTGAGACGCTCCGCTCTGAGACGCTCTGCTCTGAGACGCTCTGCTCCTCTCCGCTCTGAGACGCTCCGCTCTGCTCTGAGACGCTCTGCTCCGCTCCACTCTGAGACGCTCCGCTCTGCTCTGAGACACTCTGCTCTGAGACGCTCTGCTCCGCTCTGCTCTGAGACGCTCTGCTCTGAGACGCTCTGCTCTGAGACGCTCTGCTCCGCTCCGCTCTGAGACGCTCTGCTCCGCTCCGCTCTGAGACGCTCTGCTCCGCTCCGCTCTGAGATGCTCCGCTCTGAGACGCTCTGCTCCGCTCCGCTCTGAGACGCTCTGCTCCGCTCTGCTCTGAGACGCTCTGAGACGCTCTGCTCCGCTCCGCTCTGAGACGCTCTGCTCCGCTCCGCTCTGAGATGCTCCGCTCTGAGACGCTCTGCTCCGCTCCGTTCTGAGACGCTCTGCTCCGCTCCGCTCTGAGACGCTCTGCTCTGAGACGCTCTGCTCTGAGACGCTCCGCTCTGAGACGCTCCGCTCCGCTCTGAGATGATCCGCTCTGCTCTGAGACGCTCTGCTCCGCTCCGCTCTGAGACGCTCCGCTCTGCTCCGAGACGCTCCGCTCCGCTCTGAGACGCTCTGCTCTGAGACGCTCTGCTCCGCTCTGCTCTGAGACGCTCTGCTCCGCTCCGCTCTGAGACGCTCTGCTCCGCTCCGCTCTGAGATGCTCCGCTCCGAGACGCTCTGCTCCGCTCCGCTCTGAGACGCTCTGCTCCGCTCCGCTCTGAGACGCTCTGCTCCGCTCCGCTCTGAGACGCTCCGCTCTGAGACGCTCTGCTCTGAGACGCTCCGCTCTGCTCTGAGACGCTCTGCTCTGAGACGCTCTGCTCTGCTCCGCTCCGCTCTGAGACGCTCTGCTCTGAGACGCTCTGAGACGCTCTGCTCTGAGACGCTCTGCTCCGCTCTGAGACGCTCTGCTCTGAGACGCTCTGAGACGCTCTGCTCTGCTCTGAGACGCTCTGCTCTGAGACGCTCTGAGACGCTCTGCTCCGCTCTGAGACGCTCTGCTCCGCTCTGAGACGCTCTGCTCTGCTCTGAGACGCTCTGCTCCGCTCCGCTCCGAGATGCTCCGCTCTGCTCTGAGACGCTCTGCTCCGCTCCGCTCTGAGACGCTCTGCTCCGCTCTGCTCTGAGACACTCTGAGACGCTCTGCTCCGCTCCGCTCTGAGACGCTCTGCTCCGCTCCGCTCTGAGATGCTCCGCTCTGAGACGCTCTGCTCCGCTCCGTTCTGAGACGCTCTGCTCCGCTCTGCTCTGAGACGCTCTGCTCCGCTCCGCTCTGAGACGCTCTGCTCCGCTCCGCTCTGAGACGCTCTGCTCCGCTCCGCTCTGAGACGCTCTGCTCTGAGACGCTCTGCTCTGAGACGCTCCGCTCTGAGACGCTCTGCTCCGCTCCGCTCTGAGACGCTCCGCTCCGCTCTGAGATGATCCGCTCTGCTCTGAGACGCTCTGCTCCGCTCCGCTCTGAGACGCTCCGCTCTGCTCTGAGACGCTCCGCTCCGCTCCGCTCTGAGACGCTCTGCTCTGAGACGCTCTGAGACGCTCTGCTCTGAGACGCTCTGCTCCGCTCTGAGACGCTCTGCTCTGAGACGCTCTGAGACGCTCTGCTCTGCTCTGAGACGCTCTGCTCTGAGACGCTCTGAGACGCTCTGCTCCGCTCTGAGACGCTCTGCTCCGCTCTGAGACGCTCTGCTCTGCTCTGAGACGCTCTGCTCCGCTCCGCTCCGAGATGCTCCGCTCTGCTCTGAGACGCTCTGCTCCGCTCCGCTCTGAGACGCTCTGCTCCGCTCCACTCTGAGATGCTCCGATCTGAGACGCTCTGCTCCGATCTGCTCTGAGACGCTCTGCTCCGCTCCGCTCTGAGACGCTCCGCTCTGAGACGCTCCGCTCTGAGACGCTCTGCTCCGCTCTGAGACGCTCTGCTCCGCTCCGTTCTGCTCTGAGACGCTCTGCTCTGAGACGCTCTGCTCTGAGACGCTCCGCTCTGAGACGCTCTGCTCCGCTCCGCTCTGAGACGCTCCGCTCTGAGACGCTCCGCTCTGAGACGCTCCGCTCTGAGACGCTCTGCTCCGATCTGAGACTGCTCTGCTCTGAGACGCTCTGCTCTGCTCCGATCTGAGACTGCTCTGCTCTGAGACGCTCTGCTCCGCTCCGCTCTGAGACGCTCTGCTCCGCTCTGAGACGCTCTGCTCTGCTCTGAGACGCTCTGCTCCGCTCCGCTCTGAGACGCTCCGCTCCGCTCTGCTCCGCTCCGCTCTGAGACTGCTCTGCTCTGAGACTGCTCTGCTACGCTCCGCTCTGAGACGCTCCGCAGTTCTCTCCGCTCTGAGACTGCTCTGCTCTGAGACGCTCTGCTCCGTTCCGCTCTGAGACGCTCCGCTCTGAGACGCTCCGCTCTGAGACGCTCTGCTCTGAGACGCTCCGCTCTGCTCTGAGACGCTCTGCTCTGAGACGCTCTGCTCTGCTCCGCTCCGCTCTGAGACGCTCTGCTCTGAGACGCTCTGAGACGCTCTGCTCCGCTCTGAGACGCTCTGCTCTGAGACGCTCTGAGACGCTCTGCTCTGCTCTGAGACGCTCTGAGACGCTCTGCTCCGCTCTGAGACGCTCTGAGACGCTCTGCTCCGCTCTGAGACGCTCTGCTCCGCTCTGCTCCGCTCTGAGACGCTCTGCTCTGCTCTGAGACGCTCTGCTCCGCTCCGCTCCGAGATGCTCCGCTCTGCTCTGAGACGCTCTGCTCCGCTCCGCTCTGAGACGCTCTGCTCCGCTCCACTCTGAGATGCTCCGATCTGAGACGCTCTGCTCCGATCTGCTCTGAGACGCTCTGCTCCGCTCCGCTCTGAGACGCTCTGAGACGCTCCGCTCTGAGACGCTCTGCTCCGCTCTGAGACGCTCTGCTCCGCTCCGTTCTGCTCTGAGACGCTCTGCTCTGAGACGCTCTGCTCTGAGACGCTCCGCTCTGAGACGCTCTGCTCCGCTCCGCTCTGAGACGCTCCGCTCTGAGACGCTCCGCTCTGAGACGCTCCGCTCTGAGACGCTCCGCTCTGAGACGCTCTGCTCCGATCTGAGACTGCTCTGCTCTGAGACGCTCTGCTCTGCTCTGAGACGCTCTGCTCCGCTCTGAGACGCTCTGCTCTGAGACGCTCTGAGACGCTCTGCTCTGCTCTGAGACGCTCTGCTCCGCTCTGAGACGCTCTGCTCTGAGACGCTCTGAGACGCTCTGCTCTGCTCTGAGACGCTCTGCTCTGAGACGCTCTGAGACGCTCTGAGACGCTCTGCTCCGCTCTGAGACGCTCTGCTCTGCTCTGAGACGCTCTGCTCCGCTTCGCTCTGAGATGCTCCGCTCCGCTCTGAGACTGCTTTGCTCTGAGACTGCTCTGCTCTGAGACGCTCTGCTCCGCTCCGCTCTGAGACGCTCTGCTCTGCTCTGAGACGCTCTGCTCCGCTTCGCTCTGAGACGCTCCGCTCCGCTCTGAGACTGCTTTGCTCTGAGACTGCTCTGCTCTGAGACGCTCTGCTCCGCTCCGCTCTGAGACGCTCCGCTCTGCTCCGCTCCGCTCTGAGACGCTCTGAGACGCTCCGCTCTGAGACGCTCCGCTCTGAGATGCTCCGCTCTGAGACTGCTCTGCTCTGAGACGCTCTGCTCTGAGACGCTCTGCTCCGCTCCGCTCTGAGACGCTCTGCTCTGAGACGCTCCGCTCTGAGACGCTCTCCTCCGCTCCGCTCTGAGACGCTCTGCTCTGAGACGCTCTGCTCCGCTCCGCTCTGAGACGCTCTGCTCCGCTCCGCTCTGAGACGCTCTGCTCCGCTCCGCTCTGAGACGCTCCGCTCTGAGACGCTCTGAGACGCTCTGAGACGCTCTGCTCCGCTCCGTTCTGCTCTGAGACGCTCTGCTCTGAGACGCTCTGCTCTGAGACGCTCCGCTCTGAGACGCTCTGCTCCGCTCCGCTCTGAGACGCTCTGCTCCGCTCCGCTCTGAGACGCTCCGCTCTGAGACGCTCCGCTCCGCTCTGAGACGCTCTGCTCTGAGACGCTCTGCTCCGATCTGAGACTGCTCTGCTCTGAGACGCTCTGCTCTGCTCCGATCTGAGACTGCTCTGCTCTGAGACGCTCTGCTCCGCTCCGCTCTGAGACGCTCTGCTCCGCTCTGAGACGCTCTGCTCTGCTCTGAGACGCTCTGCTCCGCTCCGCTCTGAGACGCTCCGCTCCGCTCCGCTCCGCTCCGCTCCGCTCTGAGACTGCTCTGCTCTGAGACTGCTCTGAGACTGCTCTGCTCCGCTCCGCTCTGAGATGCTCCGCAGTTCTCTCCGCTCTGAGACTGCTCTGCTCTGAGACGCTCTGCTCCGTTCCGCTCTGAGACGCTCCGCTCTGAGACGCTCCGCTCTGAGACGCTCTGCTCTGAGACGCTCTGCTCCTCTCCGCTCTGAGACGCTCCGCTCTGCTCTGAGACGCTCTGCTCCGCTCCACTCTGAGACGCTCCGCTCTGCTCTGAGACACTCTGCTCTGAGACGCTCTGCTCCGCTCTGCTCTGAGACGCTCTGCTCTGAGACGCTCTGCTCTGAGACGCTCTGCTCCGCTCCGCTCTGAGACGCTCTGCTCCGCTCCGCTCTGAGACGCTCTGCTCCGCTCCGCTCTGAGATGCTCCGCTCTGAGACGCTCTGCTCCGCTCCGCTCTGAGACGCTCTGCTCCGCTCTGCTCTGAGACGCTCTGAGACGCTCTGCTCCGCTCCGCTCTGAGACGCTCTGCTCCGCTCCGCTCTGAGATGCTCCGCTCTGAGACGCTCTGCTCCGCTCCGTTCTGAGACGCTCTGCTCCGCTCCGCTCTGAGACGCTCTGCTCTGAGACGCTCTGCTCTGAGACGCTCCGCTCTGAGACGCTCCGCTCCGCTCTGAGATGATCCGCTCTGCTCTGAGACGCTCTGCTCCGCTCCGCTCTGAGACGCTCCGCTCTGCTCCGAGACGCTCCGCTCCGCTCTGAGACGCTCTGCTCTGAGACGCTCTGCTCCGCTCTGCTCTGAGACGCTCTGCTCCGCTCCGCTCTGAGACGCTCTGCTCCGCTCCGCTCTGAGATGCTCCGCTCCGAGACGCTCTGCTCCGCTCCGCTCTGAGACGCTCTGCTCCGCTCCGCTCTGAGACGCTCTGCTCCGCTCCGCTCTGAGACGCTCCGCTCTGAGACGCTCTGCTCTGAGACGCTCCGCTCTGCTCTGAGACGCTCTGCTCTGAGACGCTCTGCTCTGCTCCGCTCCGCTCTGAGACGCTCTGCTCTGAGACGCTCTGAGACGCTCTGCTCTGAGACGCTCTGCTCCGCTCTGAGACGCTCTGCTCTGAGACGCTCTGAGACGCTCTGCTCTGCTCTGAGACGCTCTGCTCTGAGACGCTCTGAGACGCTCTGCTCCGCTCTGAGACGCTCTGCTCCGCTCTGAGACGCTCTGCTCTGCTCTGAGACGCTCTGCTCCGCTCCGCTCCGAGATGCTCCGCTCTGCTCTGAGACGCTCTGCTCCGCTCCGCTCTGAGACGCTCTGCTCCGCTCTGCTCTGAGACACTCTGAGACGCTCTGCTCCGCTCCGCTCTGAGACGCTCTGCTCCGCTCCGCTCTGAGATGCTCCGCTCTGAGACGCTCTGCTCCGCTCCGTTCTGAGACGCTCTGCTCCGCTCTGCTCTGAGACGCTCTGCTCCGCTCCGCTCTGAGACGCTCTGCTCCGCTCCGCTCTGAGACGCTCTGCTCCGCTCCGCTCTGAGACGCTCTGCTCTGAGACGCTCTGCTCTGAGACGCTCCGCTCTGAGACGCTCTGCTCCGCTCCGCTCTGAGACGCTCCGCTCCGCTCTGAGATGATCCGCTCTGCTCTGAGACGCTCTGCTCCGCTCCGCTCTGAGACGCTCCGCTCTGCTCTGAGACGCTCCGCTCCGCTCCGCTCCGCTCCGCTCTGAGACGCTCTGCTCTGAGACGCTCTGAGACGCTCTGCTCTGAGACGCTCTGCTCCGCTCTGAGACGCTCTGCTCTGAGACGCTCTGAGACGCTCTGCTCTGCTCTGAGACGCTCTGCTCTGAGACGCTCTGAGACGCTCTGCTCCGCTCTGAGACGCTCTGCTCCGCTCTGAGACGCTCTGCTCTGCTCTGAGACGCTCTGCTCCGCTCCGCTCCGAGATGCTCCGCTCTGCTCTGAGACGCTCTGCTCCGCTCCGCTCTGAGACGCTCTGCTCCGCTCCACTCTGAGATGCTCCGATCTGAGACGCTCTGCTCCGATCTGCTCTGAGACGCTCTGCTCCGCTCCGCTCTGAGACGCTCCGCTCTGAGACGCTCCGCTCTGAGACGCTCTGCTCCGCTCTGAGACGCTCTGCTCCGCTCCGTTCTGCTCTGAGACGCTCTGCTCTGAGACGCTCTGCTCTGAGACGCTCCGCTCTGAGACGCTCTGCTCCGCTCCGCTCTGAGACGCTCCGCTCTGAGACGCTCCGCTCTGAGACGCTCCGCTCTGAGACGCTCTGCTCCGATCTGAGACTGCTCTGCTCTGAGACGCTCTGCTCTGCTCCGATCTGAGACTGCTCTGCTCTGAGACGCTCTGCTCCGCTCCGCTCTGAGACGCTCTGCTCCGCTCTGAGACGCTCTGCTCTGCTCTGAGACGCTCTGCTCCGCTCCGCTCTGAGACGCTCCGCTCCGCTCTGCTCCGCTCCGCTCTGAGACTGCTCTGCTCTGAGACTGCTCTGCTACGCTCCGCTCTGAGACGCTCCGCAGTTCTCTCCGCTCTGAGACTGCTCTGCTCTGAGACGCTCTGCTCCGTTCCGCTCTGAGACGCTCCGCTCTGAGACGCTCCGCTCTGAGACGCTCTGCTCTGAGACGCTCCGCTCTGCTCTGAGACGCTCTGCTCTGAGACGCTCTGCTCTGCTCCGCTCCGCTCTGAGACGCTCTGCTCTGAGACGCTCTGAGACGCTCTGCTCCGCTCTGAGACGCTCTGCTCTGAGACGCTCTGAGACGCTCTGCTCTGCTCTGAGACGCTCTGAGACGCTCTGCTCCGCTCTGAGACGCTCTGAGACGCTCTGCTCCGCTCTGAGACGCTCTGCTCCGCTCTGCTCCGCTCTGAGACGCTCTGCTCTGCTCTGAGACGCTCTGCTCCGCTCCGCTCCGAGATGCTCCGCTCTGCTCTGAGACGCTCTGCTCCGCTCCGCTCTGAGACGCTCTGCTCCGCTCCACTCTGAGATGCTCCGATCTGAGACGCTCTGCTCCGATCTGCTCTGAGACGCTCTGCTCCGCTCCGCTCTGAGACGCTCTGAGACGCTCCGCTCTGAGACGCTCTGCTCCGCTCTGAGACGCTCTGCTCCGCTCCGTTCTGCTCTGAGACGCTCTGCTCTGAGACGCTCTGCTCTGAGACGCTCCGCTCTGAGACGCTCTGCTCCGCTCCGCTCTGAGACGCTCCGCTCTGAGACGCTCCGCTCTGAGACGCTCCGCTCTGAGACGCTCCGCTCTGAGACGCTCTGCTCCGATCTGAGACTGCTCTGCTCTGAGACGCTCTGCTCTGCTCTGAGACGCTCTGCTCCGCTCTGAGACGCTCTGCTCTGAGACGCTCTGAGACGCTCTGCTCTGCTCTGAGACGCTCTGCTCCGCTCTGAGACGCTCTGCTCTGAGACGCTCTGAGACGCTCTGCTCTGCTCTGAGACGCTCTGCTCTGAGACGCTCTGAGACGCTCTGAGACGCTCTGCTCCGCTCTGAGACGCTCTGCTCTGCTCTGAGACGCTCTGCTCCGCTTCGCTCTGAGATGCTCCGCTCCGCTCTGAGACTGCTTTGCTCTGAGACTGCTCTGCTCTGAGACGCTCTGCTCCGCTCCGCTCTGAGACGCTCTGCTCTGCTCTGAGACGCTCTGCTCCGCTTCGCTCTGAGACGCTCCGCTCCGCTCTGAGACTGCTTTGCTCTGAGACTGCTCTGCTCTGAGACGCTCTGCTCCGCTCCGCTCTGAGACGCTCCGCTCTGCTCCGCTCCGCTCTGAGACGCTCTGAGACGCTCCGCTCTGAGACGCTCCGCTCTGAGATGCTCCGCTCTGAGACTGCTCTGCTCTGAGACGCTCTGCTCTGAGACGCTCTGCTCCGCTCCGCTCTGAGACGCTCTGCTCTGAGACGCTCCGCTCTGAGACGCTCTCCTCCGCTCCGCTCTGAGACGCTCTGCTCTGAGACGCTCTGCTCCGCTCCGCTCTGAGACGCTCTGCTCCGCTCCGCTCTGAGACGCTCTGCTCCGCTCCGCTCTGAGACGCTCCGCTCTGAGACGCTCTGAGACGCTCTGAGACGCTCTGCTCCGCTCCGTTCTGCTCTGAGACGCTCTGCTCTGAGACGCTCTGCTCTGAGACGCTCCGCTCTGAGACGCTCTGCTCCGCTCCGCTCTGAGACGCTCTGCTCCGCTCCGCTCTGAGACGCTCCGCTCTGAGACGCTCCGCTCCGCTCTGAGACGCTCTGCTCTGAGACGCTCTGCTCCGATCTGAGACTGCTCTGCTCTGAGACGCTCTGCTCTGCTCCGATCTGAGACTGCTCTGCTCTGAGACGCTCTGCTCCGCTCCGCTCTGAGACGCTCTGCTCCGCTCTGAGACGCTCTGCTCTGCTCTGAGACGCTCTGCTCCGCTCCGCTCTGAGACGCTCCGCTCCGCTCCGCTCCGCTCCGCTCCGCTCTGAGACTGCTCTGCTCTGAGACTGCTCTGCTCCGCTCCGCTCTGAGATGCTCCGCAGTTCTCTCCGCTCTGAGACTGCTCTGCTCTGAGACGCTCTGCTCCGTTCCGCTCTGAGACGCTCCGCTCTGAGACGCTCCGCTCTGAGACGCTCTGCTCTGAGACGCTCTGCTCCTCTCCGCTCTGAGACGCTCCGCTCTGCTCTGAGACGCTCTGCTCCGCTCCACTCTGAGACGCTCCGCTCTGCTCTGAGACACTCTGCTCTGAGACGCTCTGCTCCGCTCTGCTCTGAGACGCTCTGCTCTGAGACGCTCTGCTCTGAGACGCTCTGCTCCGCTCCGCTCTGAGACGCTCTGCTCCGCTCCGCTCTGAGACGCTCTGCTCCGCTCCGCTCTGAGATGCTCCGCTCTGAGACGCTCTGCTCCGCTCCGCTCTGAGACGCTCTGCTCCGCTCTGCTCTGAGACGCTCTGAGACGCTCTGCTCCGCTCCGCTCTGAGACGCTCTGCTCCGCTCCGCTCTGAGATGCTCCGCTCTGAGACGCTCTGCTCCGCTCCGTTCTGAGACGCTCTGCTCCGCTCCGCTCTGAGACGCTCTGCTCTGAGACGCTCTGCTCTGAGACGCTCCGCTCTGAGACGCTCCGCTCCGCTCTGAGATGATCCGCTCTGCTCTGAGACGCTCTGCTCCGCTCCGCTCTGAGACGCTCCGCTCTGCTCCGAGACGCTCCGCTCCGCTCTGAGACGCTCTGCTCTGAGACGCTCTGCTCCGCTCTGCTCTGAGACGCTCTGCTCCGCTCCGCTCTGAGACGCTCTGCTCCGCTCCGCTCTGAGATGCTCCGCTCCGAGACGCTCTGCTCCGCTCCGCTCTGAGACGCTCTGCTCCGCTCCGCTCTGAGACGCTCTGCTCCGCTCCGCTCTGAGACGCTCCGCTCTGAGACGCTCTGCTCTGAGACGCTCCGCTCTGCTCTGAGACGCTCTGCTCTGAGACGCTCTGCTCTGCTCCGCTCCGCTCTGAGACGCTCTGCTCTGAGACGCTCTGAGACGCTCTGCTCTGAGACGCTCTGCTCCGCTCTGAGACGCTCTGCTCTGAGACGCTCTGAGACGCTCTGCTCTGCTCTGAGACGCTCTGCTCTGAGACGCTCTG
Source organism: Gymnoscopelus microlampas (assembly GCF_963454915.1). Taxonomy (NCBI): domain Eukaryota; kingdom Metazoa; phylum Chordata; class Actinopteri; order Myctophiformes; family Myctophidae; genus Gymnoscopelus; species Gymnoscopelus microlampas. The sequence goes on from NC_139941.1 coordinate 28,770,853, forward strand.
AGACGCTCTGCTCCGCTCTGAGACGCTCTGCTCCGCTCTGAGACGCTCTGCTCTGCTCTGAGACGCTCTGCTCCGCTCCGCTCCGAGATGCTCCGCTCTGCTCTGAGACGCTCTGCTCCGCTCCGCTCTGAGACGCTCTGCTCCGCTCCACTCTGAGATGCTCCGATCTGAGACGCTCTGCTCCGATCTGCTCTGAGACGCTCTGCTCCGCTCCGCTCTGAGACGCTCTGCTCCGCTCCGCTCTGAGACGCTCCGCTCTGAGACGCTCCGCTCTGAGACGCTCTGCTCCGCTCTGAGACGCTCTGCTCCGCTTCGCTCTGAGATGCTCCGCTCCGCTCTGAGACTGCTCTGAGACGCTCTGCTCTGAGACGCTCTGCTCCGCTCCGCTCTGAGACGCTCTGCTCTGAGACGCTCCGCTCTGAGACGCTCTGCTCCGCTCCGCTCTGAGACGCTCTGCTCTGAGACGCTCTGCTCCGCTCCGCTCTGAGACGCTCTGCTCCGCTCCGCTCTGAGACGCTCTGCTCCGCTCCGCTCTGAGACGCTCCGCTCTGAGACGCTCTGAGACGCTCCGCTCTGAGACGCTCCGCTCTGAGACGCTCTGCTCCGCTCTGAGACGCTCTGCTCCACTCCGCTCTGAGCCGCTCTGAGACGCTCCGCTCTGAGACGCTCCGCTCTGCTCCGCTCCGCTCTGAGACGCTCTGCTCTGCTCCGCTCTGAGACGCTCTGCTCTGAGACGCTCCGCTCTGAGACTGCTCCGCTCTGAGACGCTCTGCTCTGAGACGCTCCGCTCTGAGACTGCTCCGCTCTGAGACGCTCTGCTCCGCTCCGCCCTGAGACGCTCTGCTCCGCTCTGAGACGCTCTGCTCTGCTCCGCTCTGAGACGCTCTGCTCTGAGACGCTCTGCTCCGCTCCGCTCTGAGACGCTCCTGAGACGCTCTGCTCCGCTCTGAGACGCTCTGCTCTGCTCTGAGACGCTCTGCTCCGCTTCGCTCTGAGACGCTCCGCTCTGCTCCGCTCCGCTCTGAGACTGCTCTGCTCTGAGACTGCTCTGCTCTGAGACGCTCTGCTCCGCTCCGCTCTGAGACGCTCTGCTCTGAGACGCTCTGAGACGCTCCGCTCTGAGACGCTCCGCTCTGCTCTGAGACGCTCTGCTCCGCACCGCTCTGAGACGCTCTGCTCTGAGACGCTCCGCTCTGAGACGCTCTGCTCTGAGACGCTCCGCTCTGAGACGCTCTGCTCCGCTCCGCCTTGAGACGCTCTGCTCCGCTCCGCTCTGAGATGCTCCGCTCTGAGATGCTCCGCTCTGAGACGCTCTGCTCCGCTCCGCTCTGAGACGCTCTGCTCCGCTCCGCTCTGAGACGCTCTGAGACGCTCCGCTCTGAGACGCTCTGCTCTGAGACGCTCCGCTCTGAGACGCTCTGCTCCGCTCCGCTCTGAGACGCTCTGCTCCGCTCCGCTCTGAGACGCTCCGCTCTGCTCTGAGACGCTCCGCTCTGAGACGCTCCGCTCCGCTCTGAGATGCTCCGCTCTGCTCTGAGACGCTCTGCTCCGCTCCGCTCTGAGATGCTCCGCTCTGAGACGCTCTGCTCCGATCTGAGACTGCTCTGCTCTGAGACTGCTCTGCTCTGAGACGCTCTGCTCCGCTCCGCTCTGAGACGCTCTGCTCTGAGACGCTCTGAGACGCTCCGCTCTGAGACGCTCCGCTCTGCTCTGAGACGCTCTGCTCCGCTCCGCTCTGAGACGCTCTGCTCTGAGACGCTCTGCTCTGAGACGCTCTGCTCCGCTCCGCTCTGAGACGCTCTGCTCTGAGCTCCGCTCTGAGACGCTCTGCTCTGAGACGCTCTGCTCCGCTCCGCTCTGAGATGCTCCGCTCTGAGACGCTCTGCTCCGATCTGAGACTGCTCTGCTCTGAGACTGCTCTGCTCTGAGACGCTCTGCTCCGCTCCGCTCTGAGACGCTCTGCTCTGAGACGCTCTGAGACGCTCCGCTCTGAGACGCTCCGCTCTGCTCTGAGACGCTCTGCTCCGCTCCGCTCTGAGACGCTCTGCTCTGAGACGCTCTGCTCTGAGACGCTCTGCTCCGCTCCGCTCTGAGACGCTCTGCTCTGAGCTCCGCTCTGAGACGCTCTGCTCTGAGACGCTCTGCTCTGCTCCGCTCTGAGACGCTCTGCTCTGAGACGCTCCGCTCTGAGACTGCTCCTCTCTGAGACGCTCTGCTCTGAGACGCTCCGCTCTGAGACTGCTCCGCTCTGAGACGCTCTGCTCCGCTCCGCTCTGAGACGCTCTGCTCCGCTCTGAGACGCTCTGCTCTGCTCCGCTCTGAGACGCTCTGCTCTGAGACGCTCTGCTCCGCTCCGCTCTGAGACGCTCCGCTCCGCTCTGAGACGCTCTGCTCTGAGACGCTCTGCTCCGCTCCGCTCTGAGACGCTCTGCTCCGCTCTGAGACGCTCTGCTCTGAGACGCTCTGCTCTGAGACTGCTCTGCTCTGAGACGCTCTGCTCTGAGACGCTCCGCTCTGCTCCGATCTGAGACTGCTCTGCCCTGAGACGCTCTGCTCCGCTCCGCTCTGAGACGCTCTGCTCTGAGACGCTCTGCTCCGCTCCGCTCTGAGACGCTCTGCTCCGCTCCGCTCTGAGACGCTCTGCTCCGCTCCGCTCTGAGACGCTCCGCTCTGAGACGCTCTGAGACGCTCCGCTCTGAGACGCTCCGCTCTGAGACGCTCTGCTCCGCTCTGAGACGCTCTGCTCCACTCCGCTCTGAGCCGCTCTGAGACGCTCCGCTCTGAGACGCTCCGCTCTGCTCCGCTCCGCTCTGAGACGCTCTGCTCTGCTCCGCTCTGAGACGCTCTGCTCTGAGACGCTCCGCTCTGAGACTGCTCCGCTCTGAGACGCTCTGCTCTGAGACGCTCCGCTCTGAGACTGCTCCGCTCTGAGACGCTCTGCTCCGCTCCGCCCTGAGACGCTCTGCTCCGCTCTGAGACGCTCTGCTCTGCTCCGCTCTGAGACGCTCTGCTCTGAGACGCTCTGCTCCGCTCCGCTCTGAGACGCTCCTGAGACGCTCTGCTCCGCTCTGAGACGCTCTGCTCTGCTCTGAGACGCTCTGCTCCGCTTCGCTCTGAGACGCTCCGCTCTGCTCCGCTCCGCTCTGAGACTGCTCTGCTCTGAGACTGCTCTGCTCTGAGACGCTCTGCTCCGCTCCGCTCTGAGACGCTCTGCTCTGAGACGCTCTGAGACGCTCCGCTCTGAGACGCTCCGCTCTGCTCTGAGACGCTCTGCTCCGCACCGCTCTGAGACGCTCTGCTCTGAGACGCTCCGCTCTGAGACGCTCTGCTCTGAGACGCTCCGCTCTGAGACGCTCTGCTCCGCTCCGCCTTGAGACGCTCTGCTCCGCTCCGCTCTGAGATGCTCCGCTCTGAGATGCTCCGCTCTGAGACGCTCTGCTCCGCTCCGCTCTGAGACGCTCTGCTCCGCTCCGCTCTGAGACGCTCTGAGACGCTCCGCTCTGAGACGCTCTGCTCTGAGACGCTCCGCTCTGAGACGCTCTGCTCCGCTCCGCTCTGAGACGCTCTGCTCCGCTCCGCTCTGAGACGCTCCGCTCTGCTCTGAGACGCTCCGCTCTGAGACGCTCCGCTCCGCTCTGAGATGCTCCGCTCTGCTCTGAGACGCTCTGCTCCGCTCCGCTCTGAGATGCTCCGCTCTGAGACGCTCTGCTCCGATCTGAGACTGCTCTGCTCTGAGACTGCTCTGCTCTGAGACGCTCTGCTCCGCTCCGCTCTGAGACGCTCTGCTCTGAGACGCTCTGAGACGCTCCGCTCTGAGACGCTCCGCTCTGCTCTGAGACGCTCTGCTCCGCTCCGCTCTGAGACGCTCTGCTCTGAGACGCTCTGCTCTGAGACGCTCTGCTCCGCTCCGCTCTGAGACGCTCTGCTCTGAGCTCCGCTCTGAGACGCTCTGCTCTGAGACGCTCTGCTCCGCTCCGCTCTGAGATGCTCCGCTCTGAGACGCTCTGCTCCGATCTGAGACTGCTCTGCTCTGAGACTGCTCTGCTCTGAGACGCTCTGCTCCGCTCCGCTCTGAGACGCTCTGCTCTGAGACGCTCTGAGACGCTCCGCTCTGAGACGCTCCGCTCTGCTCTGAGACGCTCTGCTCCGCTCCGCTCTGAGACGCTCTGCTCTGAGACGCTCTGCTCTGAGACGCTCTGCTCCGCTCCGCTCTGAGACGCTCTGCTCTGAGCTCCGCTCTGAGACGCTCTGCTCTGAGACGCTCTGCTCTGCTCCGCTCTGAGACGCTCTGCTCTGAGACGCTCCGCTCTGAGACTGCTCCTCTCTGAGACGCTCTGCTCTGAGACGCTCCGCTCTGAGACTGCTCCGCTCTGAGACGCTCTGCTCCGCTCCGCTCTGAGACGCTCTGCTCCGCTCTGAGACGCTCTGCTCTGCTCCGCTCTGAGACGCTCTGCTCTGAGACGCTCTGCTCCGCTCCGCTCTGAGACGCTCCGCTCCGCTCTGAGACGCTCTGCTCTGAGACGCTCTGCTCCGCTCCGCTCTGAGACGCTCTGCTCCGCTCTGAGACGCTCTGCTCTGAGACGCTCTGCTCTGAGACTGCTCTGCTCTGAGACGCTCTGCTCTGAGACGCTCCGCTCTGCTCCGATCTGAGACTGCTCTGCCCTGAGACGCTCTGCTCTGCTCCGATCTGAGACTGCTCTGCTCTGAGACGCTCTGCTCCGCTCCGCTCTGCGACGCTCTGTGACGCTCTGCTCCGCTCTGAGACGCTCTGCTCTGCTCTGAGACGCTCTGCTCTGAGACGCTCCGATCTGAGACTGCTCTGCTCTGAGACGCTCTGCTCTGCTCCGATCTGAGACTGCTCTGCTCTGCTCCGCTCTGCTCCGCTCCGCTCTGCTCCGCTCTGCTCCGCTCTGAGACGCTCTGCTCTGCTCTGAGACGCTCTGCTCCGCTCCGCTCTGAGACGCTCCGCTACGCTCCGCTCCGCTCTGCTCCGCTCCGCTCTGAGACTGCTCTGCTCTGAGACTGCTCTGCTCTGAGACGTACTGCTCCGCTCCGCTCTGAGACGCTCCGCTCCGCTCTGAGACGCTCTGCTCTGAGACGCTCTGCTCCGCTCTGAGACGCTCTGCTCTGAGACGCTCTGAGACGCTCTGCTCTGCTCTGAGACGCTCTGCTCTGAGACGCTCTGAGACGCTCTGCTCCGCTCTGAGACGCTCTGCTCCGCTCTGAGACGCTCTGCTCTGCTCTGAGACGCTCTGCTCCGCTTCGCTCTGAGACGCTCCGCTCTGAGACTGCTCTGCTCTGAGACTGCTCTGCTCTGAGACGCTCTGCTCCGCTCCGCTCTGAGACGCTCTGCTCTGAGACGCTCTGAGACGCTCCGCTCTGAGACGCTCCGCTCCGCTCTGCTCCGCTCCGCTCTGAGACTGCTCTGCTCTGAGACTGCTCTGCTCCGCTCCGCTCTGAGACGCTCCGCAGTTCTCTCCGCTCTGAGACTGCTCTGCTCTGAGACGCTCTGCTCCGTTCCGCTCTGAGACGCTCCGCTCTGAGACGCTCCGCTCTGAGACGCTCTGCTCTGAGACGCTCCGCTCTGCTCTGAGACGCTCTGCTCTGAGACGCTCTGCTCTGCTCCGCTCCGCTCTGAGACGCTCTGCTCTGAGACGCTCTGAGACGCTCTGCTCTGAGACGCTCTGCTCCGCTCTGAGACGCTCTGCTCTGAGACGCTCTGAGACGCTCTGCTCTGAGACGCTCTGAGACGCTCTGCTCCGCTCTGAGACGCTCTGCTCCGCTCTGCTCCGCTCTGAGACGCTCTGCTCTGCTCTGAGACGCTCTGCTCCGCTCCGCTCCGAGATGCTCCGCTCTGCTCTGAGACGCTCTGCTCCGCTCCGCTCTGAGACGCTCTGCTCCGCTCCACTCTGAGATGCTCCGATCTGAGACGCTCTGCTCCGATCTGCTCTGAGACGCTCTGCTCCGCTCCGCTCTGAGACGCTCTGCTCCGCTCCGCTCTGAGACGCTCCGCTCTGAGACGCTCCGCTCTGAGACGCTCTGCTCCGCTCTGAGACGCTCTGCTCCGCTCCGTTCTGCTCTGAGACGCTCTGCTCTGAGACGCTCTGCTCTGAGACGCTCCGCTCCGCTCCGCTCTGAGACGCTCCGCTCTGAGACGCTCCGCTCTGAGACGCTCCGCTCTGAGACGCTCCGCTCTGAGACGCTCTGCTCCGATCTGAGACTGCTCTGCTCTGAGACGCTCTGCTCTGCTCTGAGACGCTCTGCTCCGCTCTGAGACGCTCTGCTCTGAGACGCTCTGAGACGCTCTGCTCTGCTCTGAGACGCTCTGCTCCGCTCTGAGACGCTCTGCTCTGAGACGCTCTGAGACGCTCTGCTCTGCTCTGAGACGCTCTGCTCTGAGACGCTCTGAGACGCTCTGAGACGCTCTGCTCCGCTCTGAGACGCTCTGCTCTGCTCTGAGACGCTCTGCTCCGCTTCGCTCTGAGATGCTCCGCTCCGCTCTGAGACTGCTTTGCTCTGAGACTGCTCTGCTCTGAGACGCTCTGCTCCGCTCCGCTCTGAGACGCTCCGCTCTGCTCTGAGACGCTCTGCTCCGCTTCGCTCTGAGACGCTCCGCTCCGCTCTGAGACTGCTTTGCTCTGAGACTGCTCTGCTCTGAGACGCTCTGCTCCGCTCCGCTCTGAGACGCTCCGCTCTGCTCCGCTCCGCTCTGAGACGCTCTGAGACGCTCCGCTCTGAGACGCTCCGCTCTGAGATGCTCCGCTCTGAGACTGCTCTGCTCTGAGACGCTCTGCTCTGAGACGCTCTGCTCCGCTCCGCTCTGAGACGCTCTGCTCTGAGACGCTCCGCTCTGAGACGCTCTGCTCTGAGACGCTCTGCTCCGCTCCGCTCTGAGACGCTCTGCTCTGAGACGCTCCGCTCTGAGACGCTCTGCTCCGCTCCGCTCTGAGACGCTCTGCTCCGCTCCGCTCTGAGACGCTCCGCTCTGTTCTGAGACGCTCTGCTCCGCTCCGCTCTGAGACGCTCCGCTCCGCTCTGAGACGCTCTGCTCCGCTCCGCTCTGAGACGCTCTGCTCCGCTCCGCTCTGAGACGCTCTGCTCCGCTCCGCTCTGAGACGCTCTGCTCTGAGACGCTCTGCTCTGAGACGCTCCGCTCTGAGACGCTCTGCTCCGCTCCGCTCTGAGACGCTCTGCTCCGCTCCGAGACGCTCTGCTCCGCTCCGAGACGCTCTGCTCTGAGACGCTCTGCTCTGAGACGCTCCGCTCTGAGACGCTCTGTTCCGCTCTGCTCTGAGACGCTCTGCTCCGCTCCGCTCTGAGACGCTCTGCTCCGCTCTGCTCTGAGACGCTCTGCTCCGCTCCGCTCTGAGACGCTCTGCTCCGCTCCGCTCTGAGACGCTCTGCTCCGCTCCGCTCTGAGACGCTCTGCTCCGCTCTGAGACGCTCTGCTCTGAGACGCTCTGAGACGCTCTGCTCTGCTCTGAGACGCTCTGCTCTGAGACGCTCTGAGACGCTCTGCTCCCCTCTGAGACGCTCTGCTCCGCTCTGAGACGCTCTGCTCTGCTCTGAGACGCTCTGCTCCGCTTCGCTCTGAGACGCTCCGCTCTGCTCCGCTCCGCTCTGAGACTGCTCTGCTCTGAGACTGCTCTGCTCTGAGACGCTCTGCTCCGCTCCGCTCTGAGACGCTCTGCTCTGAGACGCTCTGAGACGCTCCGCTCTGAGACGCTCCGCTCTGCTCTGAGACGCTCTGCTCCGCACCGCTCTGAGACGCTCTGCTCTGAGACGCTCCGCTCTGAGACGCTCTGCTCTGAGACGCTCCGCTCTGAGACGCTCTGCTCCGCTCCGCCTTGAGACGCTCTGCTCCGCTCCGCTCTGAGATGCTCCGCTCTGAGATGCTCCGCTCTGAGACGCTCTGCTCCGCTCCGCTCTGAGACGCTCTGCTCCGCTCCGCTCTGAGACGCTCTGAGACGCTCCGCTCTGAGACGCTCTGCTCTGAGACGCTCTGCTCTGAGACGCTCCGCTCTGAGACGCTCTGCTCCGCTCCGCTCTGAGACGCTCTGCTCCGCTCCGCTCTGAGACGCTCCGCTCTGCTCTGAGACGCTCCGCTCTGAGACGCTCCGCTCCGCTCTGAGATGCTTCGCTCTGCTCTGAGACGCTCTGCTCCGCTCCGCTCTGAGACGCTCTGCTCCGATCTGAGACTGCTCTGCTCTGAGACTGCTCTGCTCTGAGACGCTCTGCTCCGCTCCGCTCTGAGACGCTCTGCTCTGAGACGCTCTGAGACGCTCCGCTCTGAGACGCTCCGCTCTGCTCTGAGACGCTCTGCTCCGCTCCGCTCTGAGACGCTCTGCTCTGAGACGCTCTGCTCTGAGACGCTCTGCTCCGCTCCGCTCTGAGACGCTCTGCTCTGAGACGCTCCGCTCTGAGACGCTCCGCTCTGCTCCGCTCCGCTCTGAGACGCTCTGCTCCGCTCCGCTCTGAGATGCTCCGCTCCGCTCTGAGACGCTCTGCTCCGCTCCGCTCTGAGACGCTCTGCTCTGAGACGCTCTGCTCTGAGACACTCCGCTCTGAGACGCTCTGCTCCGCTCCGCTCTGAGAGGCTCTGATCCGCTCCGCTCTGAGACGCTCCGCTCTGAGACGCTCTGCTCTGAGACGCTCTGCTCTGAGACGCTCCGCTCTGAGACGCTCTGCTCCGCTCCGCTCTGAGACGCTCTGCTCCGCTCCGCTCTGAGACGCTCTGCTCCGCTCTGCTCCGCTCCGCTCTGAGACGCTCTGCTCCGCTCTGAGACGCTCTGCTCCGCTCTGAGACGCTCTGCTCCGCTCCGCTCTGAGACGCTCCGCTCTGAGACGCTCCGCTCTGAGACGCTCTGCTCCGCTCTGAGACGCTCTGCTCCGCTCCGTTCTGCTCTGAGACGCTCTGCTCTGAGACGCTCTGCTCTGAGACGCTCCGCTCTGAGACGCTACGCTCCGCTCCGCTCCGCTCTGAGACGCTCTGCTCTGAGACGCTCCGCTCTGAGACGCTCTGCTCCGCTCCGCTCTGAGACGCTCCGCTCTGAGACGTTCTGCTCCGCTCTGAGACGCTCTGCTCCGCTCCGCTCTGAGACGCTCTGCTCTGCTCCGCTCTGAGACGCTCTGCTCTGAGACGCTCCGCTCTGCTCCGATCTGAGACTGCTCTGCTCTGAGACGCTCTGCTCTGCTCCGATCTGAGACTGCTCTGCTCTGAGACGCTCTGCTCCGCTCCGTTCTGAGACGCCCTGCTCCGCTCTGAGACGCTCTGCTCTGCTCTGAGATGCTCTGCTCTGAGACGCTCTGCTCCGCTCCGCTCTGAGACGCTCCGCTCTGCTCCGCTCCGCTCTGAGACTGCTCTGCTCTGAGACTGCTCTGCTCTGAGACGCTCTGCTCCGCTCCGCTCTGAGACGCTCCGCTCCGCTCTGAGACGCTCTGCTCTGAGACGCTCTGAGACGCTCTGCTCTGCTCTGAGACGCTCTGCTCCGCTCTGAGACGCTCTGCTCTGAGACGCTCTGAGACGCTCTGCTCTGCTCTGAGACGCTCTGCTCCGCTCTGAGACGCTCTGCTCTGAGACGCTCTGAGACGCTCTGCTCTGCTCTGAGACGCTCTGCTCTGAGACGCTCTGAGACGCTCTGAGACGCTCTGCTCCGCTCTGAGACGCTCTGCTCTGCTCTGAGACGCTCTGCTCCGCTTCGCTCTGAGATGCTCCGCTCCGCTCTGAGACTGCTTTGCTCTGAGACTGCTCTGCTCTGAGACGCTCTGCTCCGCTCCGCTCTGAGACGCTCTGCTCTGCTCTGAGACGCTCTGCTCCGCTTCGCTCTGAGACGCTCCGCTCCGCTCTGAGACTGCTTTGCTCTGAGACTGCTCTGCTCTGAGACGCTCTGCTCCGCTCCGCTCTGAGACGCTCCGCTCTGCTCCGCTCCGCTCTGAGACGCTCTGAGACGCTCCGCTCTGAGACGCTCCGCTCTGAGATGCTCCGCTCTGAGACTGCTCTGCTCTGAGACGCTCTGCTCTGAGATGCTCTGCTCCGCTCCGCTCTGAGACGCTCTGCTCTGAGACGCTCCGCTCTGAGACGCTCTGCTCTGAGACGCTCCGCTCTGAGACGCTCTGCTCCGCTCCGCTCTGAGACGCTCTGCTCCGCTCTGCTCTGAGACGCTCTGAGACGCTCTGCTCCGCTCCGCTCTGAGACGCTCTGCTCCGCTCCGCTCTGAGATGCTCCGCTCTGAGACGCTCTGCTCCGCTCCGTTCTGAGACGCTCTGCTCCGCTCTGCTCTGAGACGCTCTGCTCCGCTCCGCTCTGAGACGCTCTGCTCCGCTCCGCTCTGAGACGCTCTGCTCCGCTCCGCTCTGAGACGCTCTGCTCTGAGACGCTCTGCTCTGAGACGCTCCGCTCTGAGACGCTCTGCTCCGCTCCGCTCTGAGACGCTCCGCTCCGCTCTGAGATGATCCGCTCTGCTCTGAGACGCTCTGCTCCGCTCCGCTCTGAGACGCTCCGCTCTGCTCTGAGACGCTCTGCTCCGCTCCGCTCCGCTCCGCTCCGCTCTGAGACGCTCTGCTCTGAGACGCTCTGAGACGCTCTGCTCTGAGACGCTCTGCTCCGCTCTGAGACGCTCTGCTCTGAGACGCTCTGAGACGCTCTGCTCTGCTCTGAGACGCTCTGCTCTGAGACGCTCTGAGACGCTCTGCTCCGCTCTGAGACGCTCTGCTCCGCTCTGAGACGCTCTGCTCTGCTCTGAGACGCTCTGCTCCGCTCCGCTCCGAGATGCTCCGCTCTGCTCTGAGACGCTCTGCTCCGCTCCGCTCTGAGACGCTCTGCTCCGCTCCACTCTGAGATGCTCCGATCTGAGACGCTCTGCTCCGATCTGCTCTGAGACGCTCCGCTCTGAGACGCTCTGCTCCGCTCCGCTCTGAGACGCTCCGCTCTGAGACGCTCCGCTCTGAGACGCTCTGCTCCGATCTGAGACTGCTCTGCTCTGAGACGCTCTGCTCTGCTCCGATCTGAGACTGCTCTGCTCTGAGACGCTCTGCTCCGCTCCGCTCTGAGACGCTCTGCTCCGCTCTGCTCCGCTCTGAGACGCTCTGCTCTGCTCTGAGACGCTCTGCTCCGCTCCGCTCTGAGACGCTCCGCTCCGCTCTGCTCCGCTCCGCTCTGAGACTGCTCTGCTCTGAGACTGCTCTGCTCCGCTCCGCTCTGAGACGCTCCGCAGTTCTCTCCGCTCTGAGACTGCTCTGCTCTGAGACGCTCTGCTCCGTTCCGCTCTGAGACGCTCCGCTCCGCTCTGAGACGCTCTGCTCTGCTCTGAGACGCTCTGCTCCGCTTCGCTCTGAGATGCTCCGCTCCGCTCTGAGACTGCTTTGCTCTGAGACTGCTCTGCTCTGAGACGCTCTGCTCCGCTCCGCTCTGAGACGCTCTGCTCCGCTTCGCTCTGAGACGCTCCGCTCCGCTCTGAGACTGCTTTGCTCTGAGACTGCTCTGCTCTGAGACGCTCTGCTCCGCTCCGCTCTGAGACGCTCCGCTCTGCTCCGCTCCGCTCTGAGACGCTCTGAGACGCTCCGCTCTGAGACGCTCCGCTCTGAGATGCTCCGCTCTGAGACTGCTCTGCTCTGAGACGCTCTGCTCTGAGATGCTCTGCTCCGCTCCGCTCTGAGACGCTCTGCTCTGAGACGCTCCGCTCTGAGACGCTCTGCTCCGCTCCGCTCTGAGACGCTCTGCTCCGCTCTGCTCTGAGACGCTCTGAGACGCTCTGCTCCGCTCCGCTCTGAGACGCTCTGCTCCGCTCCGCTCTGAGATGCTCCGCTCTGAGACGCTCTGCTCCGCTCCGTTCTGAGACGCTCTGCTCCGCTCTGCTCTGAGACGCTCTGCTCCGCTCCGCTCTGAGACGCTCTGCTCCGCTCCGCTCTGAGACGCTCTGCTCCGCTCCGCTCTGAGACGCTCTGCTCTGAGACGCTCTGCTCTGAGACGCTCCGCTCTGAGACGCTCTGCTCCGCTCCGCTCTGAGACGCTCCGCTCCGCTCTGAGATGATCCGCTCTGCTCTGAGACGCTCTGCTCCGCTCCGCTCTGAGACGCTCCGCTCTGCTCCGCTCTGCTCCGCTCCGCTCTGAGACGCTCTGCTCTGAGACGCTCTGAGACGCTCTGCTCTGAGACGCTCTGCTCCGCTCTGAGACGCTCTGCTCTGAGACGCTCTGAGACGCTCTGCTCTGCTCTGAGACGCTCTGCTCTGAGACGCTCTGAGACGCTCTGCTCCGCTCTGAGACGCTCTGCTCCGCTCTGAGACGCTCTGCTCTGCTCTGAGACGCTCTGCTCCGCTCCGCTCCGAGATGCTCCGCTCTGCTCTGAGACGCTCTGCTCCGCTCCGCTCTGAGACGCTCTGCTCCGCTCCACTCTGAGATGCTCCGATCTGAGACGCTCTGCTCCGATCTGCTCTGAGACGCTCTGCTCCGCTCCGCTCTGAGACGCTCTGCTCCGCTCCGCTCTGAGACGCTCCGCTCTGAGACGCTCCGCTCTGAGACGCTCCGCTCTGAGACGCTCTGCTCCGATCTGAGACTGCTCTGCTCTGAGACGCTCTGCTCTGCTCCGATCTGAGACTGCTCTGCTCTGAGACGCTCTGCTCCGCTCCGCTCTGAGACGCTCTGCTCCGCTCTGCTCCGCTCTGAGACGCTCTGCTCTGCTCTGAGACGCTCTGCTCCGCTCCGCTCTGAGACGCTCCGCTCCGCTCTGCTCCGCTCCGCTCTGAGACTGCTCTGCTCTGAGACTGCTCTGCTCCGCTCCGCTCTGAGACGCTCCGCAGTTCTCTCCGCTCTGAGACTGCTCTGCTCTGAGACGCTCTGCTCCGTTCCGCTCTGAGACGCTCCGCTCTGAGACGCTCCGCTCTGAGACGCTCTGCTCTGAGACGCTCCGCTCTGCTCTGAGACGCTCTGCTCTGAGACGCTCTGCTCTGCTCCGCTCCGCTCTGAGACGCTCTGCTCTGAGACGCTCTGAGACGCTCTGCTCTGAGACGCTCTGCTCCGCTCTGAGACGCTCTGCTCTGAGACGCTCTGAGACGCTCTGCTCTGCTCTGAGACGCTCTGAGACGCTCTGCTCCGCTCTGAGACGCTCTGAGACGCTCTGCTCCGCTCTGAGACGCTCTGCTCCGCTCTGCTCCGCTCTGAGACGCTCTGCTCTGCTCTGAGACGCTCTGCTCCGCTCCGCTCCGAGATGCTCCGCTCTGCTCTGAGACGCTCTGCTCCGCTCCGCTCTGAGACGCTCTGCTCCGCTCCACTCTGAGATGCTCCGATCTGAGACGCTCTGCTCCGATCTGCTCTGAGACGCTCTGCTCCGCTCCGCTCTGAGACGCTCTGCTCCGCTCCGCTCTGAGACGCTCCGCTCTGAGACGCTCCGCTCTGAGACGCTCTGCTCCGCTCTGAGACGCTCTGCTCCGCTCCGTTCTGCTCTGAGACGCTCTGCTCTGAGACGCTCTGCTCTGAGACGCTCCGCTCTGAGACGCTCTGCTCCGCTCCGCTCTGAGACGCTCCGCTCTGAGACGCTCCGCTCTGAGACGCTCTGCTCCGATCTGAGACTGCTCTGCTCTGAGACGCTCTGCTCTGCTCTGAGACGCTCTGCTCCGCTCTGAGACGCTCTGCTCTGAGACGCTCTGAGACGCTCTGCTCTGCTCTGAGACGCTCTGCTCCGCTCTGAGACGCTCTGCTCTGAGACGCTCTGAGACGCTCTGCTCTGCTCTGAGACGCTCTGCTCTGAGACGCTCTGAGACGCTCTGCTCCGCTTCGCTCTGAGATGCTCCGCTCCGCTCTGAGACTGCTTTGCTCTGAGACTGCTCTGCTCTGAGACGCTCTGCTCCGCTCCGCTCTGAGACGCTCTGCTCTGCTCTGAGACGCTCTGCTCCGCTTCGCTCTGAGACGCTCCGCTCCGCTCTGAGACTGCTTTGCTCTGAGACTGCTCTGCTCTGAGACGCTCTGCTCCGCTCCGCTCTGAGACGCTCCGCTCTGCTCCGCTCCGCTCTGAGACGCTCTGAGACGCTCCGCTCTGAGACGCTCCGCTCTGAGATGCTCCGCTCTGAGACTGCTCTGCTCTGAGACGCTCTGCTCTGAGACGCTCTGCTCCGCTCCGCTCTGAGACGCTCTGCTCTGAGACGCTCCGCTCTGAGACGCTCTCCTCCGCTCCGCTCTGAGACGCTCTGCTCCGCTCCGCTCTGAGACGCTCTGCTCCGCTCCGCTCTGAGACGCTCTGCTCCGCTCCGCTCTGAGACGCTCCGCTCTGAGACGCTCTGAGACGCTCTGAGACGCTCTGCTCCGCTCCGTTCTGCTCTGAGACGCTCTGCTCTGAGACGCTCTGCTCTGAGACGCTCCGCTCTGAGACGCTCTGCTCCGCTCCGCTCTGAGACGCTCTGCTCCGCTCCGCTCTGAGACGCTCCGCTCCGCTCTGAGACGCTCTGCTCTGAGACGCTCTGCTCCGATCTGAGACTGCTCTGCTCTGAGACGCTCTGCTCTGCTCCGATCTGAGACTGCTCTGCTCTGAGACGCTCTGCTCCGCTCCGCTCTGAGACGCTCTGCTCCGCTCTGAGACGCTCTGCTCCGCTCCGCTCTGAGACGCTCCGCTCCGCTCCGCTCTGAGACTGCTCTGCTCTGAGACTGCTCTGCTCCGCTCCGCTCTGAGATGCTCCGCAGTTCTCTCCGCTCTGAGACTGCTCTGCTCTGAGACGCTCTGCTCCGTTCCGCTCTGAGACGCTCCGCTCTGAGACGCTCCGCTCTGAGACGCTCTGCTCTGAGACGCTCTGCTCCTCTCCGCTCTGAGACGCTCCGCTCTGCTCTGAGACGCTCTGCTCCGCTCCACTCTGAGACGCTCCGCTCTGCTCTGAGACACTCTGCTCTGAGACGCTCTGCTCCGCTCTGCTCTGAGACGCTCTGCTCTGAGACGCTCTGCTCTGAGACGCTCTGCTCCGCTCCGCTCTGAGACGCTCTGCTCCGCTCCGCTCTGAGACGCTCTGCTCCGCTCCGCTCTGAGATGCTCCGCTCTGAGACGCTCTGCTCCGCTCCGCTCTGAGACGCTCTGCTCCGCTCTGCTCTGAGACGCTCTGAGACGCTCTGCTCCGCTCCGCTCTGAGACGCTCTGCTCCGCTCCGCTCTGAGATGCTCCGCTCTGAGACGCTCTGCTCCGCTCCGTTCTGAGACGCTCTGCTCCGCTCTGCTCTGAGACGCTCCGCTCTGAGACGCTCTGCTCCGCTCCGCTCTGAGACGCTCTGCTCCGCTCCGCTCTGAGACGCTCTGCTCTGAGACGCTCTGCTCTGAGACGCTCCGCTCTGAGACGCTCTGCTCCGCTCCGCTCTGAGACGCTCCGCTCCGCTCTGAGATGATCCGCTCTGCTCTGAGACGCTCTGCTCCGCTCCGCTCTGAGACGCTCCGCTCTGCTCTGAGACGCTCTGCTCCGCTCTGAGACGCTCTGCTCTGAGACGCTCTGCTCCGCTCCGCTCCGAGACGCTCTGCTCCGCTCCGCTCTGAGATGCTCCGCTCCGAGACGCTCTGCTCCGCTCCGCTCTGAGACGCTCTGCTCCGCTCCGCTCTGAGACGCTCTGCTCCGCTCCGCTCTGAGACGCTCCGCTCTGAGACGCTCTGCTCTGAGACGCTCCGCTCTGCTCTGAGACGCTCTGCTCTGAGACGCTCTGCTCTGCTCCGCTCCGCTCTGAGACGCTCTGCTCTGAGACGCTCTGAGACGCTCTGCTCTGAGACGCTCTGCTCCGCTCTGAGACGCTCTGCTCTGAGACGCTCTGAGACGCTCTGCTCTGCTCTGAGACGCTCTGCTCTGAGACGCTCTGAGACGCTCTGCTCCGCTCTGAGACGCTCTGCTCCGCTCTGCTCCGCTCTGAGACGCTCTGCTCTGCTCTGAGACGCTCTGCTCCGCTCCGCTCCGAGATGCTCCGCTCTGCTCTGAGACGCTCTGCTCCGCTCCGCTCTGAGACGCTCTGCTCCGCTCCACTCTGAGATGCTCCGATCTGAGACGCTCTGCTCCGATCTGCTCTGAGACGCTCTGCTCCGCTCCGCTCTGAGACGCTCTGCTCCGCTCCGCTCTGAGA
The DNA here is from genome assembly GCF_963454915.1 of Gymnoscopelus microlampas. Classification (NCBI taxonomy): domain Eukaryota; kingdom Metazoa; phylum Chordata; class Actinopteri; order Myctophiformes; family Myctophidae; genus Gymnoscopelus; species Gymnoscopelus microlampas. Next base: position 28,786,924 of record NC_139941.1, read on the forward strand.
CGCTCCGCTCTGAGACGCTCCGCTCTGAGACGCTCTGCTCCGCTTCGCTCTGAGATGCTCCGCTCCGCTCTGAGACTGCTTTGCTCTGAGACTGCTCTGCTCTGAGACGCTCTGCTCCGCTCCGCTCTGAGACGCTCTGCTCCGCTTCGCTCTGAGACGCTCCGCTCCGCTCTGAGACTGCTTTGCTCTGAGACTGCTCTGCTCTGAGACGCTCTGCTCCGCTCCGCTCTGAGATGCTCCGCTCTGCTCCGCTCCGCTCTGAGACGCTCTGAGACGCTCCGCTCTGAGACGCTCCGCTCCGCTCTGAGACGCTCTGCTCTGAGACGCTCCGCTCTGAGACGCTCTGCTCCGCTCCGCTCTGAGACGCTCTGCTCTGAGACGCTCTGCTCCGCTCCGCTCTGAGACGCTCTGCTCCGCTCCGCTCTGAGACGCTCTGCTCCGCTCCGCTCTGAGACGCTCCGCTCTGAGACGCTCTGAGACGCTCCGCTCTGAGACGCTCTGCTCCGCTCTGAGACGCTCTGCTCCACTCCGCTCTGAGCCGCTCTGAGACGCTCCGCTCTGAGACGCTCCGCTCTGCTCCGCTCCGCTCTGAGACGCTCTGCTCTGCTCCGCTCTGAGACGCTCTGCTCTGAGACGCTCCGCTCTGAGACTGCTCCGCTCTGAGACGCTCTGCTCTGAGACGCTCCGCTCTGAGACTGCTCCGCTCTGAGACGCTCTGCTCCGCTCCGCCCTGAGACGCTCTGCTCCGCTCTGAGACGCTCTGCTCTGCTCCGCTCTGAGACGCTCTGCTCTGAGACGCTCTGAGACGCTCCGCTCTGAGACGCTCCGCTCCGCTCTGAGACGCTCTGCTCTGAGACGCTCTGCTCCGCTCCGCTCTGAGACGCTCTGCTCCGCTCTGAGACGCTCTGCTCTAAGACGCTCTGCTCTGAGACTGCTCTGCTCTGAGACGCTCTGCTCTGAGACGCTCCGATCTGAGACTGCTCTGCTCTGAGACGCTCTGCTCTGCTCCGATCTGAGACTGCTCTGCTCTGCTCCGCTCTGCTCCGCTCCGCTCTGCGACGCTCTGCTCCGCTCTGAGACGCTCTGCTCTGCTCTGAGACGCTCTGCTCCGCTCCGCTCTGCTCCGCTCCGCTCTGAGACTGCTCTGCTCTGAGACTGCTTTGCTCTGAGACGCACTGCTCCGCTCCGCTCTGAGACGCTCCGCTCCGCTCTGAGACGCTCTGCTCTGAGACGCTCTGAGACGCTCTGCTCTGAGACGCTCTGCTCCGCTCTGAGACGCTCTGCTCTGAGACGCTCTGAGACGCTCTGCTCTGCTCTGAGACGCTCTGCTCTGAGACGCTCTGAGACGCTCTGCTCCGCTCTGAGACGCTCTGCTCCGCTCTGAGACGCTCTGCTCTGCTCTGAGACGCTCTGCTCCGCTTCGCTCTGAGACGCTCCGCTCTGAGACTGCTCTGCTCTGAGACTGCTCTGCTCTGAGACGCTCTGCTCCGCTCCGCTCTGAGACGCTCTGCTCTGAGACGCTCTGAGACGCTCCGCTCTGAGACGCTCCGCTCTGCTCTGAGACGCTCTGCTCCGCTCCGCTCTGAGACGCTCTGCTCTGAGACGCTCTGCTCTGAGACGCTCTGCTCCGCTCCGCTCTGAGACGCTCTGCTCTGAGCTCCGCTCTGAGACGCTCTGCTCTGAGACGCTCTGCTCTGCTCCGCTCTGAGACGCTCTGCTCTGAGACGCTCCGCTCTGAGACTGCTCCTCTCTGAGACGCTCTGCTCTGAGACGCTCCGCTCTGAGACTGCTCCGCTCTGAGACGCTCTGCTCCGCTCCGCTCTGAGACGCTCTGCTCCGCTCTGAGACGCTCTGCTCTGCTCCGCTCTGAGACGCTCTGCTCTGAGACGCTCTGCTCCGCTCCGCTCTGAGACGCTCCGCTCCGCTCTGAGACGCTCTGCTCTGAGACGCTCTGCTCCGCTCCGCTCTGAGACGCTCTGCTCTGAGACGCTCTGCTCTGAGACTGCTCTGCTCTGAGACGCTCTGCTCTGAGACGCTCCGCTCTGCTCCGATCTGAGACTGCTCTGCCCTGAGACGCTCTGCTCTGCTCCGATCTGAGACTGCTCTGCTCTGAGACGCTCTGCTCCGCTCCGCTCTGCGACGCTCTGCTCCGCTCTGAGACGCGCTGCTCTGCTCTGAGACGCTCTGCTCTGAGACGCTCCGATCTGAGACTGCTCTGCTCTGAGACGCTCTGCTCTGCTCCGATCTGAGACTGCTCTGCTCTGCTCCGCTCTGCTCCGCTCCGCTCTGCTCCGCTCTGCTCCGCTCTGAGACGCTCTGCTCTGCTCTGAGACGCTCTGCTCCGCTCCGCTCTGAGACGCTCCGCTACGCTCCGCTCCGCTCTGCTCCGCTCCGCTCTGAGACTGCTCTGCTCTGAGACTGCTCTGCTCTGAGACGTACTGCTCCGCTCCGCTCTGAGACGCTCCGCTCCGCTCTGAGACGCTCTGCTCTGAGACGCTCTGCTCCGCTCTGAGACGCTCTGCTCTGAGACGCTCTGAGACGCTCTGCTCTGCTCTGAGACGCTCTGCTCTGAGACGCTCTGAGACGCTCTGCTCCGCTCTGCTCCGCTCTGAGACGCTCTGCTCTGCTCTGAGACGCTCTGCTCCGCTTCGCTCTGAGACGCTCCGCTCTGCTCCGCTCCGCTCTGAGACTGCTCTGCTCTGAGACTGCTCTGCTCTGAGACGCTCTGCTCCGCTCCGCTCTGAGACGCTCTGCTCTGAGACGCTCTGAGACGCTCCGCTCTGAGACTTTCCGCTCCGCTCTGCTCCGCTCCGCTCTGAGACTGCTCTGCTCTGAGACTGCTCTGCTCCGCTCCGCTCTGAGACGCTCCGCAGTTCTCTCCGCTCTGAGACTGCTCTGCTCTGAGACGCTCTGCTCCGTTCCGCTCTGAGACGCTCCGCTCTGAGACGCTCCGCTCTGAGACGCTCTGCTCTGAGACGCTCCGCTCTGCTCTGAGACGCTCTGCTCTGAGACGCTCTGCTCTGCTCCGCTCCGCTCTGAGACGCTCTGCTCTGAGACGCTCTGAGACGCTCTGCTCTGAGACGCTCTGCTCCGCTCTGAGACGCTCTGCTCTGAGACGCTCTGAGACGCTCTGCTCTGAGACGCTCTGAGACGCTCTGCTCCGCTCTGAGACGCTCTGCTCCGCTCTGCTCCGCTCTGAGACGCTCTGCTCTGCTCTGAGACGCTCTGCTCCACTCCGCTCCGAGATGCTCCGCTCTGCTCTGAGACGCTCTGCTCCGCTCCGCTCTGAGACGCTCTGCTCCGCTCCACTCTGAGATGCTCCGATCTGAGACGCTCTGCTCCGATCTGCTCTGAGACGCTCTGCTCCGCTCCGCTCTGAGACGCTCTGCTCCGCTCCGCTCTGAGACGCTCCGCTCTGAGACGCTCCGCTCTGAGACGCTCTGCTCCGCTCTGAGACGCTCTGCTCCGCTCCGTTCTGCTCTGAGACGCTCTGCTCTGAGACGCTCTGCTCTGAGACGCTCCGCTCTGAGACGCTCTGCTCCGCTCCGCTCTGAGACGCTCCGCTCTGAGACGCTCCGCTCTGAGACGCTCCGCTCTGAGACGCTCTGCTCCGATCTGAGACTGCTCTGCTCTGAGACGCTCTGCTCTGCTCTGAGACGCTCTGCTCCGCTCTGAGACGCTCTGCTCTGAGACGCTCTGAGACGCTCTGCTCTGCTCTGAGACGCTCTGCTCCGCTCTGAGACGCTCTGCTCTGAGACGCTCTGAGACGCTCTGCTCTGCTCTGAGACGCTCTGCTCTGAGACGCTCTGAGACGCTCTGAGACGCTCTGCTCCGCTCTGAGACGCTCTGCTCTGCTCTGAGACGCTCTGCTCCGCTTCGCTCTGAGATGCTCCGCTCCGCTCTGAGACTGCTTTGCTCTGAGACTGCTCTGCTCTGAGACGCTCTGCTCCGCTCCGCTCTGAGACGCTCTGCTCTGCTCTGAGACGCTCTGCTCCGCTTCGCTCTGAGACGCTCCGCTCCGCTCTGAGACTGCTTTGCTCTGAGACTGCTCTGCTCTGAGACGCTCTGCTCCGCTCCGCTCTGAGACGCTCCGCTCTGCTCCGCTCCGCTCTGAGACGCTCTGAGACGCTCCGCTCTGAGACGCTCCGCTCTGAGATGCTCCGCTCTGAGACTGCTCTGCTCTGAGACGCTCTGCTCTGAGACGCTCTGCTCCGCTCCGCTCTGAGACGCTCTGCTCTGAGACGCTCCGCTCTGAGACGCTCTGCTCTGAGACGCTCTGCTCCGCTCCGCTCTGAGACGCTCTGCTCTGAGACGCTCCGCTCTGAGACGCTCTGCTCCGCTCTGAGACGCTCTGCTCCGCTCCGCTCTGAGACGCTCCGCTCTGTTCTGAGACGCTCTGCTCCGCTCCGCTCTGAGACGCTCCGCTCCGCTCTGAGACGCTCTGCTCCGCTCCGCTCTGAGACGCTCTGCTCCGCTCCGCTCTGAGACGCTCTGCTCCGCTCCGCTCTGAGACGCTCTGCTCTGAGACGCTCTGCTCTGAGACGCTCCGCTCTGAGACGCTCTGCTCCGCTCCGCTCTGAGACGCTCTGCTCCGCTCCGAGACGCTCTGCTCCGCTCCGAGACGCTCTGCTCTGAGACGCTCTGCTCTGAGACGCTCCGCTCTGAGACGCTCTGTTCCGCTCTGCTCTGAGACGCTCTGCTCCGCTCCGCTCTGAGACGCTCTGCTCCGCTCTGCTCTGAGACGCTCTGCTCCGCTCCGCTCTGAGACGCTCTGCTCCGCTCCGCTCTGAGACGCTCTGCTCCGCTCCGCTCTGAGACGCTCTGCTCCGCTCTGAGACGCTCTGCTCTGAGACGCTCTGAGACGCTCTGCTCTGCTCTGAGACGCTCTGCTCTGAGACGCTCTGAGACGCTCTGCTCCCCTCTGAGACGCTCTGCTCCGCTCTGAGACGCTCTGCTCTGCTCTGAGACGCTCTGCTCCGCTTCGCTCTGAGACGCTCCGCTCTGCTCCGCTCCGCTCTGAGACTGCTCTGCTCTGAGACTGCTCTGCTCTGAGACGCTCTGCTCCGCTCCGCTCTGAGACGCTCTGCTCTGAGACGCTCTGAGACGCTCCGCTCTGAGACGCTCCGCTCTGCTCTGAGACGCTCTGCTCCGCACCGCTCTGAGACGCTCTGCTCTGAGACGCTCCGCTCTGAGACGCTCTGCTCTGAGACGCTCCGCTCTGAGACGCTCTGCTCCGCTCCGCCTTGAGACGCTCTGCTCCGCTCCGCTCTGAGATGCTCCGCTCTGAGATGCTCCGCTCTGAGACGCTCTGCTCCGCTCCGCTCTGAGACGCTCTGCTCCGCTCCGCTCTGAGACGCTCTGAGACGCTCCGCTCTGAGACGCTCTGCTCTGAGACGCTCCGCTCTGAGACGCTCTGCTCCGCTCCGCTCTGAGACGCTCTGCTCCGCTCCGCTCTGAGACGCTCCGCTCTGCTCTGAGACGCTCCGCTCTGAGACGCTCCGCTCCGCTCTGAGATGCTCCGCTCTGCTCTGAGACGCTCTGCTCCGCTCCGCTCTGAGATGCTCCGCTCTGAGACGCTCTGCTCCGATCTGAGACTGCTCTGCTCTGAGACTGCTCTGCTCTGAGACGCTCTGCTCCGCTCCGCTCTGAGACGCTCTGCTCTGAGACGCTCTGAGACGCTCCGCTCTGAGACGCTCCGCTCTGCTCTGAGACGCTCTGCTCCGCTCCGCTCTGAGACGCTCTGCTCTGAGACGCTCTGCTCTGAGACGCTCTGCTCCGCTCCGCTCTGAGACGCTCTGCTCTGAGCTCCGCTCTGAGACGCTCTGCTCTGAGACGCTCTGCTCCGCTCCGCTCTGAGATGCTCCGCTCTGAGACGCTCTGCTCCGATCTGAGACTGCTCTGCTCTGAGACTGCTCTGCTCTGAGACGCTCTGCTCCGCTCCGCTCTGAGACGCTCTGCTCTGAGACGCTCTGAGACGCTCCGCTCTGAGACGCTCCGCTCTGCTCTGAGACGCTCTGCTCCGCTCCGCTCTGAGACGCTCTGCTCTGAGACGCTCTGCTCTGAGACGCTCTGCTCCGCTCCGCTCTGAGACGCTCTGCTCTGAGCTCCGCTCTGAGACGCTCTGCTCTGAGACGCTCTGCTCTGCTCCGCTCTGAGACGCTCTGCTCTGAGACGCTCCGCTCTGAGACTGCTCCTCTCTGAGACGCTCTGCTCTGAGACGCTCCGCTCTGAGCAACACAGTCTCACTGCCCCGAAGTCACATATTGACTTTTTTGCAGAACGCCTTCTAGTCACATTGTGACTGCCCAACGTCATAATGTGACTTCCCAGCAGTCATAATGTGACTTTAGGGTAGCTCCATTGAGATACATAGCTGAATAGACAACATGCGTTAAAAGCTGTGGTTTAAATGCAACATAACACACGTCACCACCCAAACAAACCTGGAAATATTCTGTGCATTTTCATATTTTGTTGATCATTTTTCGATAAGTGTTTGTTGAGAACGATAGATTTGTTTAACTTTTCCAACCCCCTGACGTCACGTCAGATTACTTCCTGCATTCTGCGACGTCTTTTTCAGTGTCAATAAAGATCTGACAAAAAGAGGACCAAAAAAATGTTTTATGATCTATCTATCTATCTACATAAACGTTCAAAAGTGCTGACCCTATGGCCACAAATGTTGCAATTATGTACGGGTCCTTAAAAGTACCCGTATCTTCCGTATTTTTTAATGAAAAGTATTTTAATCTGATTGGTGGCCATTTTATCAGAGAGTTGTAATGTTGCGTGAGTGCAGTACACCTCTCAACCCATAGGGTCACGTGAAAACATATGGCAGAAATGGCCAGCAATTGGATTAAAAGGTTTTTTATTGAACATTAAAAAAAATACGGGTACTTTTGAGAAACCATATATAATTATAACATCCGTGGTCATAAGTTAGTATCTTTTTATTTGAAATGTGAACGTTTATGTAGATGTACGGGCTGTAAATGTAGAAGTGCAAACACCAGGTTAAAGTTTCGCCATGCCTGCCATAATTTATTCTACATCTACATAAACGTTGTGTGAGGGACCGGAAGTGCCTGTTTTTTTCTATATATTAAACACATTTCTCTCAATATTAATGTTGAAACTGATAGTATCAACGATCGTTTGTATGTTTACGGTGGATATATAAATTTATAACATTACAATACCGGAAGTGCGTGTTTTTTGGGTTATTAAACCATTTAACTCCCAATATTTATGTTAAAACATGTACACACACACACACACACACACACACACACACACACACACACACACACACACAGACAGACAGTATGTGTATACATTTATAATAATGATGTTTGAGCGCTTTATATATATATATATATGTGTGTGTGTGTGTGTGTGTGTGTGTGTGTGTGTGTGTGTGTGTGTGTGTGTGTGTGTGTGTGTGTGTGTGTACACACATTTATGCATATATGTACATTTATAATGATGATGGTGCTCATCAACAAACATTATTATCATTCTTAAGTTAATTAAAATAATGTTAATTATTGTCTGAGCCCGGAACTGTTATTTCTGATCGTCCATTTAAATAATCGTTCATTATTTAAATGGATTATTATTGGTTATTAAACCATTTCACTCGCAATATTTATGTTAAAACGTATTTTACATCGATCGTATGCGTGATTACGGTGGATATAACTGCAAACGAACTATATTTACTATATATATATATATATATATATATATATATATATATATATATATATATATATATATATATATATATATATATATATACACACACACGATTCATCATTATTATTTGTATTTATTATTATTGTTATTTATTAATATTATTTATTTATTGGCCTTATGTTATTAATAATTATTATTATTAACATAAGGCCAATACATGAATCGAATACATCAAGTCAGGAGGGCACTAGAGACATCTGGGCACCATATTGTTGGGACGACTGGACACCTGGACATCTGGGCACTAGGGACATCTGGGCACTATGGTACAACTGGGCACCTTGACAACTGGCACTAGGTACATGTGGGCACTTGGCCAACTGGGCACTAGGTACATGTGGGCACCTGGACAACTGGGCACTAGGGACATCTGGGCACTTTATTTTGGACGACTGGGCACCTGGACATCTGGGCACTATGGTACATGTGGGCACCTGTACAACTGGGCTCTAGGTACATGTGGGCACCTGGAAAACTGGGCACTGGGGACATGTGGGCACCTGGACAACTGGGCACTATGGACACGTGGGCACCTGTACAACTGGGCACTAGGGACATGTGGGCACTTGGAGAGATGGGCACCAAAACCATCTGGGCACTAGGGACATGTGGGCACCTGGACGAGTGGGCAATTAGGGGTGGAGACATCTGGGCACTAGAGACATGTGGGCACCTGGACACCTGGGCACTAGGGACATCTGGGCACCTTATTTTGGACGACTGGGCACCTGGACATCTGGGCACTATGGTACATGTGGGCACCTGTACAACTGGGCTCTAGGTACATGTGGGCACCTGGAAAACTGGGCACTGGGGACATGTGGGCACCTGGACAACTGGGCACTATGGACACGTGGGCACCTGTACAACTGGGCACTAGGGACATGTGGGCACTTGGAGAGATGGGCACCAAAACCATCTGGGCACTAGGGACATGTGGGCACCTGGACGAGTGGGCAATTAGGGGTGGAGACATCTGGGCACTAGAGACATGTGGGCACCTGGACACCTGGGCACTAGGGACATCTGGGCACCTTATTTTGGACGACTGGGCACCTGGACATCTGGGCACTATGGTACATGTGGGCACCTGTACAACTGGGCTCTAGGTACATGTGGGCACCTGGAAAACTGGGCACTGGGGACATGTGGGCACCTGGACAACTGGGCACTATGGACACGTGGGCACCTGTACAACTGGGCACTAGGGACATGTGGGCACTTGGAGAGATGGGCACCAAAACCATCTGGGCACTAGGGACATGTGGGCACCTGGACGAGTGGGCAATTAGGGGTGGAGACATCTGGGCACTAGAGACATGTGGGCACCTGGACACCTGGGCACTAGGGACATGTGGGCACCTGGAGAGGTGGGCACCAAAACCATCTGGGCACTAGGGACATGTGGGCACCTGGACAACTGGGCACTATGGACACGTGGGCACCTGTACAACTGGGCACTAGGGACATGTGGGCACTTGGAGAGATGGGCACCAAAACCATCTGGGCACTAGGGACATGTGGGCACCTGGACGAGTGGGCAATTAGGGTTGGAGACATCTGGGCACTAGAGACATGTGGGCACCTGGACACCTGGGCACTAGGGACATGTGGGCACCTGGAGAGGTGGGCACCAAAACCATCTGGGCACTAGGGACATGTGGGCACCTGGACAAGTGGGCAATTAGGGGTGGAGACATCTGGGCACTAGGGACATGTGGGGCACTGTAAAATCTGATTTCATGTAATGGTAGACCTTACTTAAAAGAAAGAGTACTCTTTACTCATTTCGGCTTAATTTGTTGACTCTACTAGATGAAATCTAGTAGAGTCAACTTTCTGGTGAGGAATGTAATTAAACTTCGTCTTTTCAGTAACCCTTACTTAACATTATAAAGTGAGGAGGATTTGTAAGTAAACTAATGTCTTTTCAGTAATCTTTACTTAACATTATAAGTGAGGATGACTTTTAGTGTTTTATTAAACTTATGTCTTTTCAGTAATCCTTACTAAACATTATAAGTGAGGAGGATTTGTATTAAACTAATGTCTTTTCAGTAACCCTTACTTAACATTATAAGTGAGGAGGATTTGGTATTAAACTAATGTTTTTTCAGTAATCCTTACTTAACATTATAAGTGAGGATAATTTTGGTGTTTGTATTTATCTATTTATATGCATAATATAACATATACGTATATGTATATGTACATGTGACACTGATAAAGCTCAAAGGTCAGCAAAAAGACTGCAAAGGTCAACCCTGGTTATGTCGAATGGTGGGTTACATCAATAGTCTACAACTTTTCAATAAGAAGTTATGGATTTTTGAAATAGTTCAAAGTTAAGCTTTTTTCACATTTTTCAAAAATATTTTTTTTAAATTAAAAAACACGTTTTCAGACTCAGAAGAGGACGCTGAATCGAATGGGCTAGGTCTCGATTTTGTATGACTCTTAGAAAGTGGTTTAAACAAGCGTTAAAGTTTAGTAAACTTGAAGCTTTTTTCACAAACATATTATTATTTTATTTTGACCCTTCCACCCTCTTATTTATATGATATTGAGTCGAATGGTAGGTTACATCAATAGTCTAGAATTGTTTAATAAGAAGTTTAAGATTTTTGAAATAGTTCAAAGTTTAGCTTTTCTCACATTTTTTAAAAATATTTTATTTTTAAATTAAAAAAAACCTTTTCAGACTCAAAAAAAGACGCTGAATTGAATGGGATAGGTCTCGATTTTCTAGGACCATGGGAAATACAAACGGTCACCAAAAAGATTGGACGTTGACTTTTGTATAAAAAACTGATTTTGTTGAGCACAAAATCTGTAACTAATCGCTCCAGATATTTTTTTAAAATCCGAAACTTCTCTCAATCCATATTGAGAGTAAGCCGGATTTTTTGGCACCGGCCCTGATTTTTTTTGACACTGATAAAGCTCAAAGGTCAGCGAAAAGACTGCAAAGGTCAACCCTCGTTAAATTTTTAGAAATTGTATTTTTCTTCGAGACTCTGGCTTTAGACTAATGTGATGGCGCTGATTCCAAATATCGAAGTTTCTTTTTTCTCGGACAACAGGAAGTGCCTCAAAAGGCCACTTCCTGGTTGGTTTTAGGGTGTTCCGAGCCTGTGATTACTCTGATATATTTTTTTCCCAAATCTACACGTAAAATGATGCTAAAATTTGAAATAATCAAACCCTAATATCAAATCATGATTTAATTATCCGTTAATTGGCTATGGTTACGGCTTCGCTATCTCGCTCAATATCTCGGATACGATAAGGACTTAGGGTCCACTTTTTGGATATGTTGTAGAGCTGGCTGAGACGCACATGTGGATGTCTTGTTTGTCCCGTTACGACACATTTCTATTTCTGACTTTGTCCTTTGATATGGTCTTAAGATATAAGACTCTATGTGCCTTCTGAAAGTGTAGGAGGTCAACTTAGGAGTGTCGTACCGGGACAAACAAGACATCCACACGTGCGCCTTGGCAAGCTGTACAACATATCCGAAAGGTGGATTCTAAAAATGCATCGATTTCGAGATATATCGCTTTATTGCGCGTAATAACTTGACATTTGACCCTAGCCAATTAAGGAGAATGGTAAGGCCGTGTGCGAGGAGAGTTATATGGGCGCGTTCGGGGCGACGCGCTGACCCAGAAACAGGTGTCCAATTTTGTTTTTACTCCTTTCAAACAGTTTTTCACTATTATATCGGCCCCTAGGGGGCGCTGAAACAATCGGACAACGTATTATTGATCAGCTCTTCACCCCGGACGCGTCCATATAACTTTCCTCACACACAAACATGTGGTTCTGAAAATTAGGGTTATTGGGCTTCTTGAATAATTTGGCCACTAGGGGGCGCTGACACAATTGGACAACAGATTATTATTTTTATTTTTTTCCAGGCGAGGGACCCTCGCCTGGAAAGGGACCCTTAGCTGAGAGAGAGATGAGGCAGGGACCCCCTTAGCTGAGAGAGAGATGAAGCAGCCCCCCCCCCCTTAGCTGAGAGAGAGATGAAACAGGGACCCCCATAGCTAAGATGGAGATGAATCAGGCACGGTGAGGCACCCCCTTACCTGAAATATTATTATCATGGACACAAAATACAATACATAATGCATTTGCAAAGATTAGGGAAAGACAGACAGACAGACGGATAGAGAGACAGACAGACAGACAGATAGAGAGACACACAGACAGACAGACAGACAGACAGACAGACAGACTACTAGTTATAGCCATTTGAGTCAAACACTGCTCTAACCTGGACGAGTTAGATGTCCACATGTCCCTAGTGCCAGTTGTCAAGGTTCCCACATGTCCCTAGTGCCCAGTTGTCCAGGTGCCCACATGTACCTAGTGCCCAGATGTCTCCACCCCTATGCCCACTCGTCCAGGTGCCCACATGTCCCTAGTGCCCAGATGGTTTTGGTGCCCACCTCTCCAGGTGCACACATGTCCCTAGTGCCCAGTTTACCAGGTTCCCACATGTCCCTAGTGCCCAGTTATCGAGATGCCTACATGTACCTAGTGCCCAGTTGTACAGGTTCCCACAAGTACCCTAGTGCCCAGATGTCCCTAGTGCCCAGATGTCCATGTGCCCAGATGTCCAGGTGCCCAGTTGTCCCAAACACATGGTGCCCAGATGTCCCTAGTGCCCAGTTGTCCAGGTGCCCAGTCGTCCCAAAAACATGGTGCCCAGATGTCACTAATGCCCAGTTTTCCAGGTGCCCACCACATGTCACATGTACCATAGTGCCCAGATGTCCAGGTGCCCAGTCGTCCCAAAAATATGGTGCCCAGATGTCAATAATGCCCAGTTTTCCAGGTGCCCACCACATGTACCATAGTGCCCAGATGTCCCTAGTGCCCAGTTGTCCAGGTGCCCACATGTCCATAGTGCCCAGTTGTCCAGGTGCCCACATGTCCCTAGTGCCCAGATGGTTTTGGTGCCCACCTCTCCAGGTGCCCACATGTCCCTAGTGCCCAGTTTCCCAGGTTCCCACATGTCCCTAGTGCCCAGTTATCGAGATGCCTACATGTACCTAGTGCCCAGTTGTACAGGTTCCCACAAGTACCCTAGTGCCCAGATGTCCCTAGTGCCCAGATGTCCATGTGCCCAGATGTCCAGGTGCCCAGTTGTCCCAAACACATGGTGCCCAGATGTCCCTAGTGCCCAGTTGTCCAAGTGCCCAGTCGTCCCAAAAACATGGTGCCCAGATGTCACTAATGCCCAGTTTTCCAGGTGCCCACCACATGTCACATGTACCATAGTGCCCAGATGTCCAGGTGCCCAGTCGTCCCAAAAATATGGTGCCCAGATGTCAATAATGCCCAGTTTTCCAGGTGCCCACCACATGTACCATAGTGCCCAGATGTCCCTAGTGCCCAGTTGTCCAGGTGCCCACATGTCCATAGTGCCCAGTTGTCCAGGTGCCCACATGTCCATAGTGCCCAGTTGTCCAGGTGCCCACATGTCCCCAGTGCCCATTTGTCCAGGTGCCCATATGTACCTAGTGCCCAGTTGTACAGGTGCCCACATGTACCATAGTGCCCAGATGTCCATATTGCCCAGTTGTCCAGGTGCCCACATGTCCCTAGTGCCCTCATGTCTCCACCCCTAATTGCCCACTTGTCCAGGTGCCCACATGTCCCTAGTGCCCAGATGGTTTTAGTGCCCACCTCTCCAGTTGCCCACATGTCCCTAGTGCCCAGATGGTTTTGGTGCCCATCTCTCCAAGTGCCCACATGTCCCTAGTGCCCAGTTGTACAGCTGCCCACGTGTCCATAGTGCCCAGTTGTCCAGGTGCCCACATGTCCCCAGTGCCCAGTTTTCCAGGTGCCCACATGTACCTAGAGCCCAGTTGTACAGGTGCCCACATGTACCATAGTGCCCAGATGTCCAGGTGCCCAGTCGTCCAAAATAAGGTGCCCAGATGTCCCTAGTGCCCAGGTGTCCAGGTGCCCACATGTCTCTAGTGCCCAGATGTCTCCACCCCTAATTGCCCACTCGTCCAGGTGCCCACATGTCCCTAGTGCCCAGATGGTTTTGGTGCCCATCTCTCCAAGTGCCCACATGTCCCTAGTGCCCAGTTGTACAGGTGCCCACGTGTCCATAGTGCCCAGTTGTCCAGGTGCCCACATGTCCCCAGTGCCCAGTTTTCCAGGTGCCCACATGTACCTAGAGCCCAGTTGTACAGGTGCCCACATGTACCATAGTGCCCAGATGTCCAGGTGCCCAGTCGTCCAAAATAAGGTGCCCAGATGTCCCTAGTGCCCAGTTGTCCAGGTGCCCACATGTACCTAGTGCCCAGTTGGCCAAGTGCCCACATGTACCTAGTGCCAGTTGTCAAGGTGCCCAGTTGTACCATAGTGCCCAGATGTCCCTAGTGCCCAGATGTCCAGGTGTCCAGTCGTCCCAACAATATGGTGCCCAGATGTCTCTAGTGCCCTCCTGACTTGATGTATTCGATTCATGTATTGGCCTTATGTTAATAATAATAATTATTAATAACATAAGGCCAATAAATAAATAATATTAATAAATAACAATAATAATAAATACAAATAATAATGATGAATCGTGTGTGTGTATATATGTATATATATATATATATATATATATATATATATATATATATATACATATATAGTAAATATAGTTCGTTTGCAGTTATATCCACCGTAATCACGCATACGATCGATGTAAAATACGTTTTAACATAAATATTGCGAGTGAAATGGTTTAATAACCAATAATAATCCATTTAAATAATGAACGATTATTTAAATGGACGATCAGAAATAACAGTTCCGGGCTCAGACAATAATTAACATTATTTTAATTAACTTAAGAATGATAATAATGTTTGTTGATGAGCACCATCATCATTATAAATGTACATATATGCATAAATGTGTGTACACACACACACACACACACACACACACACACACACACACACACACACACACACACACACACATATATATATATATATAAAGCGCTCAAACATCATTATTATAAATGTATACACATACTGTCTGTCTGTGTGTGTGTGTGTGTGTGTGTGTGTGTGTGTGTGTGTGTGTGTGTACATGTTTTAACATAAATATTGGGAGTTAAATGGTTTAATAACCCAAAAAACACGCACTTCCGGTATTGTAATGTTATAAATTTATATATCCACCGTAAACATACAAACGATCGTTGATACTATCAGTTTCAACATTAATATTGAGAGAAATGTGTTTAATATATAGAAAAAAACAGGCACTTCCGGTCCCTCACACAACGTTTATGTAGATGTAGAATAAATTATGGCAGGCATGGCGAAACTTTAACCTGGTGTTTGCACTTCTACATTTACAGCCCGTACATCTACATAAACGTTCACATTTCAAATAAAAAGATACTAACTTATGACCACGGATGTTATAATTATATA
The DNA here is from genome assembly GCF_963454915.1 of Gymnoscopelus microlampas. Classification (NCBI taxonomy): domain Eukaryota; kingdom Metazoa; phylum Chordata; class Actinopteri; order Myctophiformes; family Myctophidae; genus Gymnoscopelus; species Gymnoscopelus microlampas. Next base: position 28,802,157 of record NC_139941.1, read on the forward strand.
TGGTTTCTCAAAAGTACCCGTATTTTTTTTAATGTTCAATAAAAAACCTTTTAATCCAATTGCTGGCCATTTCTGCCATATGTTTTCACGTGACCCTATGGGTTGAGAGGTGTACTGCACTCACGCAACATTACAACTCTCTGATAAAATGGCCACCAATCAGATTAAAATACTTTTCATTAAAAAATACGGAAGATACGGGTACTTTTAAGGACCCGTACATAATTGCAACATTTGTGGCCATAGGGTCAGCACTTTTGAACGTTTATGTAGATAGATAGATAGATCATAAAACATTTTTTTGGTCCTCTTTTTGTCAGATCTTTATTGACACTGAAAAAGACGTCGCAGAATGCAGGAAGTAATCTGACGTGACGTCAGGGGGTTGGAAAAGTTAAACAAATCTATCGTTCTCAACAAACACTTATCGAAAAATGATCAACAAAATATGAAAATGCACAGAATATTTCCAGGTTTGTTTGGGTGGTGACGTGTGTTATGTTGCATTTAAACCACAGCTTTTAACGCATGTTGTCTATTCAGCTATGTATCTCAATGGAGCTACCCTAAAGTCACATTATGACTGCTGGGAAGTCACATTATGACGTTGGGCAGTCACAATGTGACTAGAAGGCGTTCTGCAAAAAAGTCAATATGTGACTTCGGGGCAGTGAGACTGTGTTGCTCTGAGACTGCTCCGCTCTGAGACGCTCTGCTCCGCTCCGCTCTGAGACGCTCTGCTCCGCTCTGAGACGCTCTGCTCTGCTCCGCTCTGAGACGCTCTGCTCTGAGACGCTCTGCTCCGCTCCGCTCTGAGACGCTCCGCTCCGCTCTGAGACGCTCTGCTCTGAGACGCTCTGCTCCGCTCCGCTCTGAGACGCTCTGCTCCGCTCTGAGACGCTCTGCTCTGAGACGCTCTGCTCTGAGACTGCTCTGCTCTGAGACGCTCTGCTCTGAGACGCTCCGCTCTGCTCCGATCTGAGACTGCTCTGCCCTGAGACGCTCTGCTCTGCTCCGATCTGAGACTGCTCTGCTCTGAGACGCTCTGCTCCGCTCCGCTCTGCGACGCTCTGTGACGCTCTGCTCCGCTCTGAGACGCTCTGCTCTGCTCTGAGACGCTCTGCTCTGAGACGCTCCGATCTGAGACTGCTCTGCTCTGAGACGCTCTGCTCTGCTCTGCTCCGATCTGAGACTGCTCTGCTCTGCTCCGCTCTGCTCCGCTCCGCTCTGCTCCGCTCTGCTCCGCTCTGAGACGCTCTGCTCTGCTCTGAGACGCTCTGCTCCGCTCCGCTCTGAGACGCTCCGCTCCGCTCTGCTCCGCTCCGCTCTGAGACTGCTCTGCTCTGAGACTGCTCTGCTCTGAGACGTACTGCTCCGCTCCGCTCTGAGACGCTCCGCTCCGCTCTGAGACGCTCTGCTCTGAGACGCTCTGCTCCGCTCTGAGACGCTCTGCTCTGAGACGCTCTGAGACGCTCTGCTCTGCTCTGAGACGCTCTGCTCTGAGACGCTCTGAGACGCTCTGCTCCGCTCTGAGACGCTCTGCTCCGCTCTGAGACGCTCTGCTCTGCTCTGAGACGCTCTGCTCCGCTTCGCTCTGAGACGCTCCGCTCTGCTCCGCTCCGCTCTGAGACTGCTCTGCTCTGAGACTGCTCTGCTCTGAGACGCTCTGCTCCGCTCCGCTCTGAGACGCTCTGCTCTGAGACGCTCTGAGACGCTCCGCTCTGAGACGCTCCGCTCCGCTCTGCTCCGCTCCGCTCTGAGACTGCTCTGCTCTGAGACTGCTCTGCTCCGCTCCGCTCTGAGACGCTCCGCAGTTCTCTCCGCTCTGAGACTGCTCTGCTCTGAGACGCTCTGCTCCGTTCCGCTCTGAGACGCTCCGCTCTGAGACGCTCCGCTCTGAGACGCTCTGCTCTGAGACGCTCCGCTCTGCTCTGAGACGCTCTGCTCTGAGACGCTCTGCTCTGCTCCGCTCCGCTCTGAGACGCTCTGCTCTGAGACGCTCTGAGACGCTCTGCTCTGAGACGCTCTGCTCCGCTCTGAGACGCTCTGCTCTGAGACGCTCTGAGACGCTCTGCTCTGAGACGCTCTGAGACGCTCTGCTCCGCTCTGAGACGCTCTGAGACGCTCTGCTCCGCTCTGCTCCGCTCTGAGACGCTCTGCTCTGCTCTGAGACGCTCTGCTCCGCTCCGCTCCGAGATGCTCCGCTCTGCTCTGAGACGCTCTGCTCCGCTCCGCTCTGAGACGCTCTGCTCCGCTCCACTCTGAGATGCTCCGATCTGAGACGCTCTGCTCCGATCTGCTCTGAGACGCTCTGCTCCGCTCCGCTCTGAGACGCTCTGCTCCGCTCCGCTCTGAGACGCTCCGCTCTGAGACGCTCCGCTCTGAGACGCTCTGCTCCGCTCTGAGACGCTCTGCTCCGCTCCGTTCTGCTCTGAGACGCTCTGCTCTGAGACGCTCTGCTCTGAGACGCTCCGCTCTGAGACGCTCTGCTCCGCTCCGCTCTGAGACGCTCCGCTCTGAGACGCTCCGCTCTGAGACGCTCCGCTCTGAGACGCTCCGCTCTGAGACGCTCTGCTCCGATCTGAGACTGCTCTGCTCTGAGACGCTCTGCTCTGCTCTGAGACGCTCTGCTCCGCTCTGAGACGCTCTGCTCTGAGACGCTCTGAGACGCTCTGCTCTGCTCTGAGACGCTCTGCTCCGCTCTGAGACGCTCTGCTCTGAGACGCTCTGAGACGCTCTGCTCTGCTCTGAGACGCTCTGCTCTGAGACGCTCTGCTCTGAGACGCTCTGAGACGCTCTGAGACGCTCTGCTCCGCTCTGAGACGCTCTGCTCTGCTCTGAGACGCTCTGCTCCGCTTCGCTCTGAGATGCTCCGCTCCGCTCTGAGACTGCTTTGCTCTGAGACTGCTCTGCTCTGAGACGCTCTGCTCCGCTCCGCTCTGAGACGCTCCGCTCTGCTCTGAGACGCTCTGCTCCGCTTCGCTCTGAGACGCTCCGCTCCGCTCTGAGACTGCTTTGCTCTGAGACTGCTCTGCTCTGAGACGCTCTGCTCCGCTCCGCTCTGAGACGCTCCGCTCTGCTCTGAGACGCTCTGCTCCGCTTCGCTCTGAGACGCTCCGCTCCGCTCTGAGACTGCTCTGCTCTGAGACGCTCTGCTCTGAGACGCTCTGCTCCGCTCCGCTCTGAGACGCTCTGCTCTGAGACGCTCCGCTCTGAGACGCTCTGCTCTGAGACGCTCTGCTCCGCTCCGCTCTGAGACGCTCTGCTCTGAGACGCTCCGCTCTGAGACGCTCTGCTCCGCTCCGCTCTGAGACGCTCTGCTCCGCTCCGCTCTGAGACGCTCCGCTCTGTTCTGAGACGCTCTGCTCCGCTCCGCTCTGAGACGCTCCGCTCCGCTCTGAGACGCTCTGCTCCGCTCCGCTCTGAGACGCTCCGCTCTGAGACGCTCTGCTCCGCTCCGCTCTGAGACGCTCTGCTCTGAGACGCTCTGCTCTGAGACGCTCCGCTCTGAGACGCTCTGCTCCGCTCCGCTCTGAGACGCTCTGCTCCGCTCCGAGACGCTCTGCTCCGCTCCGAGACGCTCTGCTCTGAGACGCTCTGCTCTGAGACGCTCCGCTCTGAGACGCTCTGTTCCGCTCTGCTCTGAGACGCTCTGCTCCGCTCCGCTCTGAGACGCTCTGCTCCGCTCTGCTCTGAGACGCTCTGCTCCGCTCCGCTCTGAGACGCTCTGCTCCGCTCCGCTCTGAGACGCTCTGCTCCGCTCCGCTCTGAGACGCTCTGCTCCGCTCTGAGACGCTCTGCTCTGAGACGCTCTGAGACGCTCTGCTCTGCTCTGAGACGCTCTGCTCTGAGACGCTCTGAGACGCTCTGCTCCCCTCTGAGACGCTCTGCTCCGCTCTGAGACGCTCTGCTCTGCTCTGAGACGCTCTGCTCCGCTTCGCTCTGAGACGCTCCGCTCTGCTCCGCTCCGCTCTGAGACTGCTCTGCTCTGAGACTGCTCTGCTCTGAGACGCTCTGCTCCGCTCCGCTCTGAGACGCTCTGCTCTGAGACGCTCTGAGACGCTCCGCTCTGAGACGCTCCGCTCTGCTCTGAGACGCTCTGCTCCGCACCGCTCTGAGACGCTCTGCTCTGAGACGCTCCGCTCTGAGACGCTCTGCTCTGAGACGCTCCGCTCTGAGACGCTCTGCTCCGCTCCGCCTTGAGACGCTCTGCTCCGCTCCGCTCTGAGATGCTCCGCTCTGAGATGCTCCGCTCTGAGACGCTCTGCTCCGCTCCGCTCTGAGACGCTCTGCTCCGCTCCGCTCTGAGACGCTCTGAGACGCTCCGCTCTGAGACGCTCTGCTCTGAGACGCTCTGCTCTGAGACGCTCCGCTCTGAGACGCTCTGCTCCGCTCCGCTCTGAGACGCTCTGCTCCGCTCCGCTCTGAGACGCTCCGCTCTGCTCTGAGACGCTCCGCTCTGAGACGCTCCGCTCCGCTCTGAGATGCTTCGCTCTGCTCTGAGACGCTCTGCTCCGCTCCGCTCTGAGATGCTCCGCTCTGAGACGCTCTGCTCCGATCTGAGACTGCTCTGCTCTGAGACTGCTCTGCTCTGAGACGCTCTGCTCCGCTCCGCTCTGAGACGCTCTGCTCTGAGACGCTCTGAGACGCTCCGCTCTGAGACGCTCCGCTCTGCTCTGAGACGCTCTGCTCCGCTCCGCTCTGAGACGCTCTGCTCTGAGACGCTCTGCTCTGAGACGCTCTGCTCCGCTCCGCTCTGAGACGCTCTGCTCTGAGACGCTCCGCTCTGAGACGCTCCGCTCTGCTCCGCTCCGCTCTGAGACGCTCTGCTCCGCTCCGCTCCGCTCCGCTCTGAGATGCTCCGCTCCGCTCTGAGACGCTCTGCTCCGCTCCGCTCTGAGACGCTCTGCTCTGAGACGCTCTGCTCTGAGACACTCCGCTCTGAGACGCTCTGCTCCGCTCCGCTCTGAGAGGCTCTGATCCGCTCCGCTCTGAGACGCTCCGCTCTGAGACGCTCTGCTCTGAGACGCTCTGCTCTGAGACGCTCCGCTCTGAGACGCTCTGCTCCGCTCCGCTCTGAGACGCTCTGCTCCGCTCCGCTCTGAGACGCTCTGCTCCGCTCCGCTCTGAGACGCTCTGCTCCGCTCTGAGACGCTCTGCTCCGCTCTGAGACGCTCTGCTCCGCTCCGCTCTGAGACGCTCCGCTCTGAGACGCTCCGCTCTGAGACGCTCTGCTCCGCTCTGAGACGCTCTGCTCCGCTCCGTTCTGCTCTGAGACGCTCTGCTCTGAGACGCTCTGCTCTGAGACGCTCCGCTCTGAGACGCTACGCTCCGCTCCGCTCCGCTCTGAGACGCTCTGCTCTGAGACGCTCCGCTCTGAGACGCTCTGCTCCGCTCCGCTCTGAGACGCTCCGCTCTGAGACGTTCTGCTCCGCTCTGAGACGCTCTGCTCCGCTCCGCTCTGAGACGCTCTGCTCTGCTCCGCTCTGAGACGCTCTGCTCTGAGACGCTCCGCTCTGCTCCGATCTGAGACTGCTCTGCTCTGAGACGCTCTGCTCTGCTCCGATCTGAGACTGCTCTGCTCTGAGACGCTCTGCTCCGCTCCGTTCTGAGACGCCCTGCTCCGCTCTGAGACGCTCTGCTCTGCTCTGAGATGCTCTGCTCTGAGACGCTCTGCTCCGCTCCGCTCTGAGACGCTCCGCTCTGCTCCGCTCCGCTCTGAGACTGCTCTGCTCTGAGACTGCTCTGCTCTGAGACGCTCTGCTCCGCTCCGCTCTGAGACGCTCCGCTCCGCTCTGAGACGCTCTGCTCTGAGACGCTCTGAGACGCTCTGCTCTGCTCTGAGACGCTCTGCTCCGCTCTGAGACGCTCTGCTCTGAGACGCTCTGAGACGCTCTGCTCTGCTCTGAGACGCTCTGCTCCGCTCTGAGACGCTCTGCTCTGAGACGCTCTGAGACGCTCTGCTCTGCTCTGAGACGCTCTGCTCTGAGACGCTCTGAGACGCTCTGAGACGCTCTGCTCCGCTCTGAGACGCTCTGCTCTGCTCTGAGACGCTCTGCTCCGCTTCGCTCTGAGATGCTCCGCTCCGCTCTGAGACTGCTTTGCTCTGAGACTGCTCTGCTCTGAGACGCTCTGCTCCGCTCCGCTCTGAGACGCTCTGCTCTGCTCTGAGACGCTCTGCTCCGCTTCGCTCTGAGACGCTCCGCTCCGCTCTGAGACTGCTTTGCTCTGAGACTGCTCTGCTCTGAGACGCTCTGCTCCGCTCCGCTCTGAGACGCTCCGCTCTGCTCCGCTCCGCTCTGAGACGCTCTGAGACGCTCCGCTCTGAGACGCTCCGCTCTGAGATGCTCCGCTCTGAGACTGCTCTGCTCTGAGACGCTCTGCTCTGAGATGCTCTGCTCCGCTCCGCTCTGAGACGCTCTGCTCTGAGACGCTCCGCTCTGAGACGCTCTGCTCTGAGACGCTCCGCTCTGAGACGCTCTGCTCCGCTCCGCTCTGAGACGCTCTGCTCCGCTCTGCTCTGAGACGCTCTGAGACGCTCTGCTCCGCTCCGCTCTGAGACGCTCTGCTCCGCTCCGCTCTGAGATGCTCCGCTCTGAGACGCTCTGCTCCGCTCCGTTCTGAGACGCTCTGCTCCGCTCTGCTCTGAGACGCTCTGCTCCGCTCCGCTCTGAGACGCTCTGCTCCGCTCCGCTCTGAGACGCTCTGCTCCGCTCCGCTCTGAGACGCTCTGCTCTGAGACGCTCTGCTCTGAGACGCTCCGCTCTGAGACGCTCTGCTCCGCTCCGCTCTGAGACGCTCCGCTCCGCTCTGAGATGATCCGCTCTGCTCTGAGACGCTCTGCTCCGCTCCGCTCTGAGACGCTCCGCTCTGCTCTGAGACGCTCTGCTCCGCTCCGCTCCGCTCCGCTCCGCTCTGAGACGCTCTGCTCTGAGACGCTCTGAGACGCTCTGCTCTGAGACGCTCTGCTCCGCTCTGAGACGCTCTGCTCTGAGACGCTCTGAGACGCTCTGCTCTGCTCTGAGACGCTCTGCTCTGAGACGCTCTGAGACGCTCTGCTCCGCTCTGAGACGCTCTGCTCCGCTCTGAGACGCTCTGCTCTGCTCTGAGACGCTCTGCTCCGCTCCGCTCCGAGATGCTCCGCTCTGCTCTGAGACGCTCTGCTCCGCTCCGCTCTGAGACGCTCTGCTCCGCTCCACTCTGAGATGCTCCGATCTGAGACGCTCTGCTCCGATCTGCTCTGAGACGCTCCGCTCTGAGACGCTCTGCTCCGCTCCGCTCTGAGACGCTCCGCTCTGAGACGCTCCGCTCTGAGACGCTCTGCTCCGATCTGAGACTGCTCTGCTCTGAGACGCTCTGCTCTGCTCCGATCTGAGACTGCTCTGCTCTGAGACGCTCTGCTCCGCTCCGCTCTGAGACGCTCTGCTCCGCTCTGCTCCGCTCTGAGACGCTCTGCTCTGCTCTGAGACGCTCTGCTCCGCTCCGCTCTGAGACGCTCCGCTCCGCTCTGCTCCGCTCCGCTCTGAGACTGCTCTGCTCTGAGACTGCTCTGCTCCGCTCCGCTCTGAGACGCTCCGCAGTTCTCTCCGCTCTGAGACTGCTCTGCTCTGAGACGCTCTGCTCCGTTCCGCTCTGAGACGCTCCGCTCCGCTCTGAGACGCTCTGCTCTGCTCTGAGACGCTCTGCTCCGCTTCGCTCTGAGATGCTCCGCTCCGCTCTGAGACTGCTTTGCTCTGAGACTGCTCTGCTCTGAGACGCTCTGCTCCGCTCCGCTCTGAGACGCTCTGCTCTGCTCTGAGACGCTCTGCTCCGCTTCGCTCTGAGACGCTCCGCTCCGCTCTGAGACTGCTTTGCTCTGAGACTGCTCTGCTCTGAGACGCTCTGCTCCGCTCCGCTCTGAGACGCTCCGCTCTGCTCCGCTCCGCTCTGAGACGCTCTGAGACGCTCCGCTCTGAGACGCTCCGCTCTGAGATGCTCCGCTCTGAGACTGCTCTGCTCTGAGACGCTCTGCTCTGAGATGCTCTGCTCCGCTCCGCTCTGAGACGCTCTGCTCTGAGACGCTCCGCTCTGAGACGCTCTGCTCCGCTCCGCTCTGAGACGCTCTGCTCCGCTCTGCTCTGAGACGCTCTGAGACGCTCTGCTCCGCTCCGCTCTGAGACGCTCTGCTCCGCTCCGCTCTGAGATGCTCCGCTCTGAGACGCTCTGCTCCGCTCCGTTCTGAGACGCTCTGCTCCGCTCTGCTCTGAGACGCTCTGCTCCGCTCCGCTCTGAGACGCTCTGCTCCGCTCCGCTCTGAGACGCTCTGCTCCGCTCCGCTCTGAGACGCTCTGCTCTGAGACGCTCTGCTCTGAGACGCTCCGCTCTGAGACGCTCTGCTCCGCTCCGCTCTGAGACGCTCCGCTCCGCTCTGAGATGATCCGCTCTGCTCTGAGACGCTCTGCTCCGCTCCGCTCTGAGACGCTCCGCTCTGCTCTGAGACGCTCTGCTCCGCTCCGCTCCGCTCTGCTCCGCTCCGCTCTGAGACGCTCTGCTCTGAGACGCTCTGAGACGCTCTGCTCTGAGACGCTCTGCTCCGCTCTGAGACGCTCTGCTCTGAGACGCTCTGAGACGCTCTGCTCTGCTCTGAGACGCTCTGCTCTGAGACGCTCTGAGACGCTCTGCTCCGCTCTGAGACGCTCTGCTCCGCTCTGAGACGCTCTGCTCTGCTCTGAGACGCTCTGCTCCGCTCCGCTCCGAGATGCTCCGCTCTGCTCTGAGACGCTCTGCTCCGCTCCGCTCTGAGACGCTCTGCTCCGCTCCACTCTGAGATGCTCCGATCTGAGACGCTCTGCTCCGATCTGCTCTGAGACGCTCTGCTCCGCTCCGCTCTGAGACGCTCTGCTCCGCTCCGCTCTGAGACGCTCCGCTCTGAGACGCTCCGCTCTGAGACGCTCCGCTCTGAGACGCTCTGCTCCGATCTGAGACTGCTCTGCTCTGAGACGCTCTGCTCTGCTCCGATCTGAGACTGCTCTGCTCTGAGACGCTCTGCTCCGCTCCGCTCTGAGACGCTCTGCTCCGCTCTGCTCCGCTCTGAGACGCTCTGCTCTGCTCTGAGACGCTCTGCTCCGCTCCGCTCTGAGACGCTCCGCTCCGCTCTGCTCCGCTCCGCTCTGAGACTGCTCTGCTCTGAGACTGCTCTGCTCCGCTCCGCTCTGAGACGCTCCGCAGTTCTCTCCGCTCTGAGACTGCTCTGCTCTGAGACGCTCTGCTCCGTTCCGCTCTGAGACGCTCCGCTCTGAGACGCTCCGCTCTGAGACGCTCTGCTCTGAGACGCTCCGCTCTGCTCTGAGACGCTCTGCTCTGAGACGCTCTGCTCTGCTCCGCTCCGCTCTGAGACGCTCTGCTCTGAGACGCTCTGAGACGCTCTGCTCTGAGACGCTCTGCTCCGCTCTGAGACGCTCTGCTCTGAGACGCTCTGAGACGCTCTGCTCTGCTCTGAGACGCTCTGAGACGCTCTGCTCCGCTCTGAGACGCTCTGAGACGCTCTGCTCCGCTCTGAGACGCTCTGCTCCGCTCTGCTCCGCTCTGAGACGCTCTGCTCTGCTCTGAGACGCTCTGCTCCGCTCCGCTCCGAGATGCTCCGCTCTGCTCTGAGACGCTCTGCTCCGCTCCGCTCTGAGACGCTCTGCTCCGCTCCACTCTGAGATGCTCCGATCTGAGACGCTCTGCTCCGATCTGCTCTGAGACGCTCTGCTCCGCTCCGCTCTGAGACGCTCTGCTCCGCTCCGCTCTGAGACGCTCCGCTCTGAGACGCTCCGCTCTGAGACGCTCTGCTCCGCTCTGAGACGCTCTGCTCCGCTCCGTTCTGCTCTGAGACGCTCTGCTCTGAGACGCTCTGCTCTGAGACGCTCCGCTCTGAGACGCTCTGCTCCGCTCCGCTCTGAGACGCTCCGCTCTGAGACGCTCCGCTCTGAGACGCTCCGCTCTGAGACGCTCTGCTCCGATCTGAGACTGCTCTGCTCTGAGACGCTCTGCTCTGCTCTGAGACGCTCTGCTCCGCTCTGAGACGCTCTGCTCTGAGACGCTCTGAGACGCTCTGCTCTGCTCTGAGACGCTCTGCTCCGCTCTGAGACGCTCTGCTCTGAGACGCTCTGAGACGCTCTGCTCTGCTCTGAGACGCTCTGCTCTGAGACGCTCTGAGACGCTCTGCTCCGCTTCGCTCTGAGATGCTCCGCTCCGCTCTGAGACTGCTTTGCTCTGAGACTGCTCTGCTCTGAGACGCTCTGCTCCGCTCCGCTCTGAGACGCTCTGCTCTGCTCTGAGACGCTCTGCTCCGCTTCGCTCTGAGACGCTCCGCTCCGCTCTGAGACTGCTTTGCTCTGAGACTGCTCTGCTCTGAGACGCTCTGCTCCGCTCCGCTCTGAGACGCTCCGCTCTGCTCCGCTCCGCTCTGAGACGCTCTGAGACGCTCCGCTCTGAGACGCTCCGCTCTGAGATGCTCCGCTCTGAGACTGCTCTGCTCTGAGACGCTCTGCTCTGAGACGCTCTGCTCCGCTCCGCTCTGAGACGCTCTGCTCTGAGACGCTCTCCTCCGCTCCGCTCTGAGACGCTCTGCTCCGCTCCGCTCTGAGACGCTCTGCTCCGCTCCGCTCTGAGACGCTCTGCTCCGCTCCGCTCTGAGACGCTCCGCTCTGAGACGCTCTGAGACGCTCTGAGACGCTCTGCTCCGCTCCGTTCTGCTCTGAGACGCTCTGCTCTGAGACGCTCTGCTCTGAGACGCTCCGCTCTGAGACGCTCTGCTCCGCTCCGCTCTGAGACGCTCTGCTCCGCTCCGCTCTGAGACGCTCCGCTCCGCTCTGAGACGCTCTGCTCTGAGACGCTCTGCTCCGATCTGAGACTGCTCTGCTCTGAGACGCTCTGCTCTGCTCCGATCTGAGACTGCTCTGCTCTGAGACGCTCTGCTCCGCTCCGCTCTGAGACGCTCTGCTCCGCTCTGAGACGCTCTGCTCTGCTCTGAGACGCTCTGCTCCGCTCCGCTCTGAGACGCTCCGCTCCGCTCCGCTCTGAGACTGCTCTGCTCTGAGACTGCTCTGCTCCGCTCCGCTCTGAGATGCTCCGCAGTTCTCTCCGCTCTGAGACTGCTCTGCTCTGAGACGCTCTGCTCCGTTCCGCTCTGAGACGCTCCGCTCTGAGACGCTCCGCTCTGAGACGCTCTGCTCTGAGACGCTCTGCTCCTCTCCGCTCTGAGACGCTCCGCTCTGCTCTGAGACGCTCTGCTCCGCTCCACTCTGAGACGCTCCGCTCTGCTCTGAGACACTCTGCTCTGAGACGCTCTGCTCCGCTCTGCTCTGAGACGCTCTGCTCTGAGACGCTCTGCTCTGAGACGCTCTGCTCCGCTCCGCTCTGAGACGCTCTGCTCCGCTCCGCTCTGAGACGCTCTGCTCCGCTCCGCTCTGAGATGCTCCGCTCTGAGACGCTCTGCTCCGCTCCGCTCTGAGACGCTCTGCTCCGCTCTGCTCTGAGACGCTCTGAGACGCTCTGCTCCGCTCCGCTCTGAGACGCTCTGCTCCGCTCCGCTCTGAGATGCTCCGCTCTGAGACGCTCTGCTCCGCTCCGTTCTGAGACGCTCTGCTCCGCTCTGCTCTGAGACGCTCCGCTCTGAGACGCTCTGCTCCGCTCCGCTCTGAGACGCTCTGCTCCGCTCCGCTCTGAGACGCTCTGCTCTGAGACGCTCTGCTCTGAGACGCTCCGCTCTGAGACGCTCTGCTCCGCTCCGCTCTGAGACGCTCCGCTCCGCTCTGAGATGATCCGCTCTGCTCTGAGACGCTCTGCTCCGCTCCGCTCTGAGACGCTCCGCTCTGCTCTGAGACGCTCTGCTCCGCTCTGAGACGCTCTGCTCTGAGACGCTCTGCTCCGCTCCGCTCTGAGACGCTCTGCTCCGCTCCGCTCTGAGATGCTCCGCTCCGAGACGCTCTGCTCCGCTCCGCTCTGAGACGCTCTGCTCCGCTCCGCTCTGAGACGCTCTGCTCCGCTCCGCTCTGAGACGCTCCGCTCTGAGACGCTCTGCTCTGAGACGCTCCGCTCTGCTCTGAGACGCTCTGCTCTGCTCCGCTCCGCTCTGAGACGCTCTGCTCTGAGACGCTCTGAGACGCTCTGCTCTGAGACGCTCTGCTCCGCTCTGAGACGCTCTGCTCTGAGACGCTCTGAGACGCTCTGCTCTGCTCTGAGACGCTCTGCTCTGAGACGCTCTGAGACGCTCTGCTCCGCTCTGAGACGCTCTGCTCCGCTCTGCTCCGCTCTGAGACGCTCTGCTCTGCTCTGAGACGCTCTGCTCCGCTCCGCTCCGAGATGCTCCGCTCTGCTCTGAGACGCTCTGCTCCGCTCCGCTCTGAGACGCTCTGCTCCGCTCCACTCTGAGATGCTCCGATCTGAGACGCTCTGCTCCGATCTGCTCTGAGACGCTCTGCTCCGCTCCGCTCTGAGACGCTCTGCTCCGCTCCGCTCTGAGACGCTCCGCTCTGAGACGCTCTGCTCCGCTTCGCTCTGAGATGCTCCGCTCCGCTCTGAGACTGCTTTGCTCTGAGACTGCTCTGCTCTGAGACGCTCTGCTCCGCTCCGCTCTGAGACGCTCTGCTCCGCTTCGCTCTGAGACGCTCCGCTCCGCTCTGAGACTGCTTTGCTCTGAGACTGCTCTGCTCTGAGACGCTCTGCTCCGCTCCGCTCTGAGACGCTCCGCTCTGCTCCGCTCCGCTCTGAGACGCTCTGAGACGCTCCGCTCTGAGACGCTCCGCTCTGCTCCGCTCCGCTCTGAGACGCTCTGCTCTGAGACGCTCCGCTCTGAGACGCTCTGCTCCGCTCCGCTCTGAGACGCTCTGCTCTGAGACGCTCTGCTCCGCTCCGCTCTGAGACGCTCTGCTCCGCTCCGCTCTGAGACGCTCTGCTCCGCTCCGCTCTGAGACGCTCCGCTCTGAGACGCTCTGAGACGCTCCGCTCTGAGACGCTCTGCTCCGCTCTGAGACGCTCTGCTCCACTCCGCTCTGAGCCGCTCTGAGACGCTCCGCTCTGAGACGCTCCGCTCTGCTCCGCTCCGCTCTGAGACGCTCTGCTCTGCTCCGCTCTGAGACGCTCTGCTCTGAGACGCTCCGCTCTGAGACTGCTCCGCTCTGAGACGCTCTGCTCTGAGACGCTCCGCTCTGAGACTGCTCCGCTCTGAGACGCTCTGCTCCGCTCCGCCCTGAGACGCTCTGCTCCGCTCTGAGACGCTCTGCTCTGCTCCGCTCTGAGACGCTCTGCTCTGAGACGCTCTGAGACGCTCCGCTCTGAGACGCTCCGCTCCGCTCTGAGACGCTCTGCTCTGAGACGCTCTGCTCCGCTCCGCTCTGAGACGCTCTGCTCCGCTCTGAGACGCTCTGCTCTAAGACGCTCTGCTCTGAGACTGCTCTGCTCTGAGACGCTCTGCTCTGAGACGCTCCGATCTGAGACTGCTCTGCTCTGAGACGCTCTGCTCTGCTCCGATCTGAGACTGCTCTGCTCTGCTCCGCTCTGCTCCGCTCCGCTCTGCGACGCTCTGCTCCGCTCTGAGACGCTCTGCTCTGCTCTGAGACGCTCTGCTCCGCTCCGCTCTGCTCCGCTCCACTCTGAGACTGCTCTGCTCTGAGACTGCTTTGCTCTGAGACGCACTGCTCCGCTCCGCTCTGAGACGCTCCGCTCCGCTCTGAGACGCTCTGCTCTGAGACGCTCTGAGACGCTCTGCTCTGAGACGCTCTGCTCCGCTCTGAGACGCTCTGCTCTGAGACGCTCTGAGACGCTCTGCTCTGAGACGCTCTGAGACGCTCTGCTCCGCTCTGAGACGCTCTGCTCCGCTCTGAGACGCTCTGCTCTGCTCTGAGACGCTCTGCTCCGCTTCGCTCTGAGACGCTCCGCTCTGAGACTGCTCTGCTCTGAGACTGCTCTGCTCTGAGACGCTCTGCTCCGCTCCGCTCTGAGACGCTCTGCTCTGAGACGCTCTGAGACGCTCCGCTCTGAGACGCTCCGCTCTGCTCTGAGACGCTCTGCTCCGCTCCGCTCTGAGACGCTCTGCTCTGAGACGCTCTGCTCTGAGACGCTCTGCTCCGCTCCGCTCTGAGACGCTCTGCTCTGAGCTCCGCTCTGAGACGCTCTGCTCTGAGACGCTCTGCTCTGCTCCGCTCTGAGACGCTCTGCTCTGAGACGCTCCGCTCTGAGACTGCTCCTCTCTGAGACGCTCTGCTCTGAGACGCTCCGCTCTGAGACTGCTCCGCTCTGAGACGCTCTGCTCCGCTCCGCTCTGAGACGCTCTGCTCCGCTCTGAGACGCTCTGCTCTGCTCCGCTCTGAGACGCTCTGCTCTGAGACGCTCTGCTCCGCTCCGCTCTGAGACGCTCCGCTCCGCTCTGAGACGCTCTGCTCTGAGACGCTCTGCTCCGCTCCGCTCTGAGACGCTCTGCTCCGCTCTGAGACGCTCTGCTCTGAGACGCTCTGCTCTGAGACTGCTCTGCTCTGAGACGCTCTGCTCTGAGACGCTCCGCTCTGCTCCGATCTGAGACTGCTCTGCCCTGAGACGCTCTGCTCTGCTCCGATCTGAGACTGCTCTGCTCTGAGACGCTCTGCTCCGCTCCGCTCTGCGACGCTCTGCTCCGCTCTGAGACGCTCTGCTCTGCTCTGCTCTGAGACGCTCTGCTCTGAGACGCTCCGATCTGAGACTGCTCTGCTCTGAGACGCTCTGCTCTGCTCCGATCTGAGACTGCTCTGCTCTGCTCCGCTCTGCTCCGCTCCGCTCTGCTCCGCTCTGCTCCGCTCTGAGACGCTCTGCTCTGCTCTGAGACGCTCTGCTCCGCTCCGCTCTGAGACGCTCCGCTACGCTCCGCTCCGCTCCGCTCTGAGACTGCTCTGCTCTGAGACTGCTCTGCTCTGAGACGTACTGCTCCGCTCCGCTCTGAGACGCTCCGCTCCGCTCTGAGACGCTCTGCTCTGAGACGCTCTGCTCCGCTCTGAGACGCTCTGCTCTGAGACGCTCTGAGACGCTCTGCTCTGCTCTGAGACGCTCTGCTCTGAGACGCTCTGAGACGCTCTGCTCCGCTCTGAGACGCTCTGCTCCGCTCTGAGACGCTCTGCTCTGCTCTGAGACGCTCTGCTCCGCTTCGCTCTGAGACGCTCCGCTCTGCTCCGCTCCGCTCTGAGACTGCTCTGCTCTGAGACTGCTCTGCTCTGAGACGCTCTGCTCCGCTCCGCTCTGAGACGCTCTGCTCTGAGACGCTCTGAGACGCTCCGCTCTGAGACGCTCCGCTCCGCTCTGCTCCGCTCCGCTCTGAGACTGCTCTGCTCTGAGACTGCTCTGCTCCGCTCCGCTCTGAGACGCTCCGCAGTTCTCTCCGCTCTGAGACTGCTCTGCTCTGAGACGCTCTGCTCCGTTCCGCTCTGAGACGCTCCGCTCTGAGACGCTCCGCTCTGAGACGCTCTGCTCTGAGACGCTCCGCTCTGCTCTGAGACGCTCTGCTCTGAGACGCTCTGCTCTGCTCCGCTCCGCTCTGAGACGCTCTGCTCTGAGACGCTCTGAGACGCTCTGCTCTGAGACGCTCTGCTCCGCTCTGAGACGCTCTGCTCTGAGACGCTCTGAGACGCTCTGCTCTGAGACGCTCTGAGACGCTCTGCTCCGCTCTGAGACGCTCTGCTCCGCTCTGCTCCGCTCTGAGACGCTCTGCTCTGCTCTGAGACGCTCTGCTCCGCTCCGCTCCGAGATGCTCCGCTCTGCTCTGAGACGCTCTGCTCCGCTCCGCTCTGAGACGCTCTGCTCCACTCCACTCTGAGATGCTCCGATCTGAGACGCTCTGCTCCGATCTGCTCTGAGACGCTCTGCTCCGCTCCGCTCTGAGACGCTCTGCTCCGCTCCGCTCTGAGACGCTCCGCTCTGAGACGCTCCGCTCTGAGACGCTCTGCTCCGCTCTGAGACGCTCTGCTCCGCTCCGTTCTGCTCTGAGACGCTCTGCTCTGAGACGCTCTGCTCTGAGACGCTCCGCTCTGAGACGCTCTGCTCCGCTCCGCTCTGAGACGCTCCGCTCTGAGACGCTCCGCTCTGAGACGCTCTGCTCCGATCTGAGACTGCTCTGCTCTGAGACGCTCTGCTCTGCTCTGAGACGCTCTGCTCCGCTCTGAGACGCTCTGCTCTGAGACGCTCTGAGACGCTCTGCTCTGCTCTGAGACGCTCTGCTCCGCTCTGAGACGCTCTGCTCTGAGACGCTCTGAGACGCTCTGCTCTGCTCTGAGACGCTCTGCTCTGAGACGCTCTGAGACGCTCTGAGACGCTCTGCTCCGCTCTGAGACGCTCTGCTCTGCTCTGAGACGCTCTGCTCCGCTTCGCTCTGAGATGCTCCGCTCCGCTCTGAGACTGCTTTGCTCTGAGACTGCTCTGCTCTGAGACACTCTGCTCCGCTCCGCTCTGAGACGCTCTGCTCTGCTCTGAGACGCTCTGCTCCGCTTCGCTCTGAGACGCTCCGCTCCGCTCTGAGACTGCTTTGCTCTGAGACTGCTCTGCTCTGAGACGCTCTGCTCCGCTCCGCTCTGAGACGCTCCGCTCTGCTCCGCTCCGCTCTGAGACGCTCCGCTCTGAGACGCTCCGCTCTGAGATGCTCCGCTCTGAGACTGCTCTGCTCTGAGACGCTCTGCTCTGAGACGCTCTGCTCCGCTCCGCTCTGAGACGCTCTGCTCTGAGACGCTCCGCTCTGAGACGCTCTCCTCCGCTCCGCTCTGAGACGCTCTGCTCTGAGACGCTCTGCTCCGCTCCGCTCTGAGACGCTCTGCTCCGCTCCGCTCTGAGACGCTCTGCTCCGCTCCGCTCTGAGACGCTCCGCTCTGAGACGCTCTGAGACGCTCTGAGACGCTCTGCTCCGCTCCGTTCTGCTCTGAGACGCTCTGCTCTGAGACGCTCTGCTCTGAGACGCTCCGCTCTGAGACGCTCTGCTCCGCTCCGCTCTGAGACGCTCCGCTCTGAGACGCTCCGCTCCGCTCTGAGACGCTCTGCTCTGAGACGCTCTGCTCCGATCTGAGACTGCTCTGCTCTGAGACGCTCTGCTCTGCTCCGATCTGAGACTGCTCTGCTCTGAGACGCTCTGCTCCGCTCCGCTCTGAGACGCTCTGCTCCGCTCTGAGACGCTCTGCTCTGCTCTGAGACGCTCTGCTCCGCTCCGCTCTGAGACGCTCCGCTCCGCTCCGCTCCGCTCCGCTCTGAGACTGCTCTGCTCTGAGACTGCTCTGCTCCGCTCCGCTCTGAGATGCTCCGCAGTTCTCTCCGCTCTGAGACTGCTCTGCTCTGAGACGCTCTGCTCCGTTCCGCTCTGAGACGCTCCGCTCTGAGACGCTCCGCTCTGAGACGCTCTGCTCTGAGACGCTCTGCTCCGCTCCGCTCTGAGACGCTCCGCTCTGCTCTGAGACGCTCTGCTCCGCTCCACTCTGAGACGCTCCGCTCTGCTCTGAGACACTCTGCTCTGAGACGCTCTGCTCCGCTCTGCTCTGAGACGCTCTGCTCTGAGACGCTCTGCTCCGCTCCGCTCTGAGACGCTCCGCTCTGAGACGCTCTGCTCCGCTCCGCTCTGAGACGCTCTGCTCCGCTCCGCTCTGAGATGCTCCGCTCTGAGACGCTCTGCTCCGCTCCGCTCTGAGACGCTCTGCTCCGCTCTGCTCTGAGACGCTCTGAGACGCTCTGCTCCGCTCCGCTCTGAGACGCTCTGCTCCGCTCCGCTCTGAGACGCTCTGCTCCGCTCCGTTCTGAGACGCTCTGCTCCGCTCTGCTCTGAGACGCTCTGCTCCGCTCCGCTCTGAGACGCTCTGCTCCGCTCCGCTCTGAGACGCTCTGCTCCGCTCCGCTCTGAGACGCTCTGCTCTGAGACGCTCTGCTCTGAGACGCTCCGCTCTGAGACGCTCTGCTCCGCTCCGCTCTGAGACGCTCCGCTCCGCTCTGAGATGATCCGCTCTGCTCTGAGACGCTCTGCTCCGCTCCGCTCTGAGACGCTCCGCTCTGCTCTGAGACGCTCTGCTCCGCTCCGCTCCGCTCCGCTCTGCTCCGCTCCGCTCTGAGACGCTCTGCTCTGAGACGCTCTGCTCTGCTCCGCTCTGAGACGCTCTGCTCCGCTCCGCTCTGAGATGCTCCGCTCCGAGACGCTCTGCTCCGCTCCGCTCTGAGACGCTCTGCTCCGCTCCGCTCTGAGACGCTCTGCTCCGCTCCGCTCTGAGACGCTCCGCTCTGAGACGCTCTGCTCTGAGACGCTCCGCTCTGCTCTGAGACGCTCTGCTCTGAGACGCTCCGCTCTGCTCCGCTCCGCTCTGAGACGCTCTGCTCTGAGACGCTCTGAGACGCTCTGCTCTGAGACGCTCTGCTCCGCTCTGAGACGCTCTGCTCTGAGACGCTCTGAGACGCTCTGCTCTGCTCTGAGACGCTCTGCTCTGAGACGCTCTGAGACGCTCTGCTCCGCTCTGAGACGCTCTGCTCCGCTCTGAGACGCTCTGCTCTGCTCTGAGACGCTCTGCTCCGCTCCGCTCCGAGATGCTCCGCTCTGCTCTGAGACGCTCTGCTCCGCTCCGCTCTGAGACGCTCTGCTCCGCTCCACTCTGAGATGCTCCGATCTGAGACGCTCTGCTCCGATCTGCTCTGAGACGCTCTGCTCCGCTCCGCTCTGAGACGCTCTGCTCCGCTCCGCTCTGAGACGCTCCGCTCTGAGACGCTCTGCTCCGCTCTGAGACGCTCTGCTCCGCTTCGCTCTGAGATGCTCCGCTCCGCTCTGAGACTGCTTTGCTCTGAGACTGCTCTGCTCTGAGACGCTCTGCTCCGCTCCGCTCTGAGACGCTCTGCTCTGCTCTGAGACGCTCTGCTCCGCTTCGCTCTGAGACGCTCCGCTCCGCTCTGAGACTGCTTTGCTCTGAGACTGCTCTGCTCTGAGACGCTCTGCTCCGCTCCGCTCTGAGACGCTCCGCTCTGCTCCGCTCCGCTCTGAGACGCTCTGAGACGCTCCGCTCTGAGACGCTCCGCTCTGAGATGCTCCGCTCTGAGACTGCTCTGCTCTGAGACGCTCTGCTCTGAGACGCTCTGCTCCGCTCCGCTCTGAGACGCTCTGCTCTGAGACGCTCCGCTCTGAGACGCTCTGCTCCGCTCCGCTCTGAGACGCTCTGCTCTGAGACGCTCTGCTCCGCTCCGCTCTGAGACGCTCTGCTCCGCTCCGCTCTGAGACGCTCTGCTCCGCTCCGCTCTGAGACGCTCCGCTCTGAGACGCTCTGAGACGCTCCGCTCTGAGACGCTCCGCTCTGAGACGCTCTGCTCCGCTCTGAGACGCTCTGCTCCACTCCGCTCTGAGCCGCTCTGAGACGCTCCGCTCTGCTCCGCTCCGCTCTGAGACGCTCTGCTCTGCTCCGCTCTGAGACGCTCTGCTCTGAGACGCTCCGCTCTGAGACTGCTCCGCTCTGAGACGCTCTGCTCTGAGACGCTCCGCTCTGAGACTGCTCCGCTCTGAGACGCTCTGCTCCGCTCCGCCCTGAGACGCTCTGCTCCGCTCTGAGACGCTCTGCTCTGCTCCGCTCTGAGACGCTCTGCTCTGAGACGCTCTGCTCCGCTCCGCTCTGAGACGCTCCGCTCCGCTCTGAGACGCTCTGCTCTGAGACGCTCTGCTCCGCTCCGCTCTGAGACGCTCTGCTCCGCTCTGAGACGCTCTGCTCTAAGACGCTCTGCTCTGAGACTGCTCTGCTCTGAGACGCTCTGCTCTGAGACGCTCCGATCTGAGACTGCTCTGCTCTGAGACGCTCTGCTCTGCTCCGATCTGAGACTGCTCTGCTCTGCTCCACTCTGCTCCGCTCCGCTCTGCGACGCTCTGCTCCGCTCTGAGACGCTCTGCTCTGCTCTGAGACGCTCTGCTCCGCTCCGCTCTGAGACGCTCCGCTACGCTCCGCTCCGCTCTGAGACTGCTCTGCTCTGAGACTGCTCTGCTCTGAGACGCACTGCTCCGCTCCGCTCTGAGACGCTCCGCTCCGCTCTGAGACGCTCTGCTCTGAGACGCTCTGAGACGCTCTGCTCTGAGACGCTCTGCTCCGCTCTGAGACGCTCTGCTCTGAGACGCTCTGAGACGCTCTGCTCTGCTCTGAGACGCTCTGCTCTGAGACGCTCTGAGACGCTCTGCTCCGCTCTGAGACGCTCTGCTCCGCTCTGCTCCGCTCTGAGACGCTCTGCTCTGCTCTGAGACGCTCTGCTCCGCTTCGCTCTGAGACGCTCCGCTCTGCTCCGCTCCGCTCTGAGACTGCTCTGCTCTGAGACTGCTCTGCTCTGAGACGCTCTGCTCCGCTCCGCTCTGAGACGCTCTGCTCTGAGACGCTCTGAGACGCTCCGCTCTGAGACGCTCCGCTCTGCTCTGAGACGCTCTGCTCCGCTCCGCTCTGAGACGCTCTGCTCTGAGACGCTCTGCTCTGAGACGCTCTGCTCCGCTCCGCTCTGAGACGCTCTGCTCTGAGCTCCGCTCTGAGACGCTCTGCTCTGAGACGCTCTGCTCTGCTCCGCTCTGAGACGCTCTGCTCTGAGACGCTCCGCTCTGAGACTGCTCCTCTCTGAGACGCTCTGCTCTGAGACGCTCCGCTCTGAGACTGCTCCGCTCTGAGACGCTCTGCTCCGCTCTGCTCCGCTCCGCTCTGAGACGCTCTGCTCCGCTCTGAGACGCTCTAATCTGCTCCGCTCTGAGACGCTCTGCTCTGAGACGCTCTGCTCCGCTCCGCTCTGAGACGCTCTGCTCTGAGACGCTCTGAGACGCTCCGCTCTGAGACGCTCCGCTCTGCTCTGAGACGCTCTGCTCCGCACCGCTCTGAAACGCTCTGCTCTGAGACGCTCTGCTCTGAGACGCTCCGCTCTGAGACGCTCTGCTCTGAGACGCTCCGCTCTGAGACGCTCTGCTCCGCTCCGCCTTGAGACGCTCTGCTCCGCTCCGCTCTGAGATGCTCCGCTCTGAGATGCTCCGCTCTGAGACGCTCTGCTCCGCTCCGCTCTGAGACGCTCTGCTCCGCTCCGCTCTGAGACGCTCTGAGACGCTCCGCTCTGAGACGCTCTGCTCTGAGACGCTCTGCTCTGAGACGCTCCGCTCTGAGACGCTCTGCTCCGCTCCGCTCTGAGACGCTCTGCTCCGCTCCGCTCTGAGACGCTCCGCTCTGCTCTGAGACGCTCTGCTCCGCTCCGCTCTGAGACGCTCCGCTCCGCTCTGAGATGCTCCGCTCTGCTCTGAGACGCTCTGCTCCGCTCCGCTCTGAGATGCTCCGCTCTGAGACGCTCTGCTCCGATCTGAGACGCTCTGCTCCGCTCCGCTCTGAGACGCTCTGCTCCGCTCTGCTCCGCTCCGCTCTGAGACGCTCTGCTCCGCTCTGAGACGCTCTGCTCCGCTCTGAGACGCTCTGCTCCGCTCTGAGACGCTCTGAGACGCTCCGCTCTGAGACGCTCCGCTCTGAGACGCTCTGCTCCGCTCTGAGACGCTCTGCTCCGCTCCGTTCTGCTCTGAGACGCTCTGCTCTGAGACGCTCTGCTCTGAGACGCTCCGCTCTGAGACGCTCCGCTCCGCTCTGAGACGCTCTGCTCCGCTCCGCTCTGAGACGCTCTGCTCCGCTCCGCTCTGAGACGCTCTGCTCCGCTCCGAGACGCTCCGCTCTGAGACGCTCTGCTCCGCTCTGAGACGCTCTGCTCCGCTCCGCTCTGAGACGCTCTGCTCTGCTCCGCTCTGAGACGCTCTGCTCTGAGACGCTCCGCTCTGCTCCGATCTGAGACTGCTCTGCTCTGAGACGCTCTGCTCTGCTCCGATCTGAGACTGCTCTGCTCTGAGACGCTCTGCTCCGCTCCGTTCTGAGACGCCCTGCTCCGCTCTGAGACGCTCTGCTCTGCTCTGAGATGCTCTGCTCTGAGACGCTCTGCTCCGCTCCGCTCTGAGACGCTCCGCTCTGCTCCGCTCCGCTCTGAGACGCTCCGCTCTGCTCCGCTCCGCTCTGAGACTGCTCTGCTCTGAGACTGCTCTGCTCTGAGACGCTCTGCTCCGCTCCGCTCTGAGACGCTCCGCTCCGCTCTGAGACGCTCTGCTCTGAGACGCTCTGAGACGCTCTGCTCTGCTCTGAGACGCTCTGCTCCGCTCTGAGACGCTCTGCTCTGAGACGCTCTGAGACGCTCTGCTCTGCTCTGAGACGTTCTGCTCCACTCTGAGACGCTCCGCTCTGAGACGCTCCGCTCTGCTCCGCTCTGAGACGCTCTGCTCTGCTCCGCTCTGAGACGCTCTGCTCTGAGACGCTCCGCTCTGAGACTGCTCCTCTCTGAGACGCTCTGCTCTGAGACGCTCCGCTCTGAGACTGCTCCGCTCTGAGACGCTCTGCTCCGCTCCGCCCTGAGACGCTCTGCTCCGCTCTGAGACGCTCTGCTCTGCTCCGCTCTGAGACGCTCTGCTCTGAGACGCTCTGCTCCGCTCCGCTCTGAGACGCTCCGCTCCGCTCTGAGACGCTCTGCTCTGAGACGCTCTGCTCCGCTCCGCTCTGAGACGCTCTGCTCCGCTCTGAGACGCTCTGCTCTAAGACGCTCTGCTCTGAGACTGCTCTGCTCTGAGACGCTCTGCTCTGAGACGCTCCGATCTGAGACTGCTCTGCTCTGAGACGCTCTGCTCTGCTCCGATCTGAGACTGCTCTGCTCTGCTCCGCTCTGCTCCGCTCCGCTCTGCTCCGCTCTGAGACGCTCTGAGACGCTCTGCTCTGCTCTGAGACGCTCTGCTCCGCTCCGCTCTGAGACGCTCCGCTACGCTCCGCTCCGCTCTGCTCCGCTCCGCTCTGAGACTGCTCTGCTCTGAGACTGCTCTGCTCTGAGACGTACTGCTCCGCTCCGCTCTGAGACGCTCCGCTCCGCTCTGAGACGCTCTGCTCTGAGACGCTCTGCTCCGCTCTGAGACGCTCTGCTCTGAGACGCTCTGAGACGCTCTGCTCTGCTCTGAGACGCTCTGCTCTGAGACGCTCTGAGACGCTCTGCTCCGCTCTGAGACGCTCTGCTCCGCTCTGAGACGCTCTGCTCTGCTCTGAGACGCTCTGCTCCGCTTCGCTCTGAGACGCTCCGCTCTGCTCCGCTCCGCTCTGAGACTGCTCTGCTCTGAGACTGCTCTGCTCTGAGACGCTCTGCTCCGCTCCGCTCTGAGACGCTCTGCTCTGAGACGCTCTGAGACGCTCCGCTCTGAGACGCTCCGCTCTGCTCTGAGACGCTCTGCTCCGCTCCGCTCTGAGACGCTCTGCTCTGAGACGCTCTGCTCTGAGACGCTCTGCTCCGCTCCGCTCTGAGACGCTCTGCTCTGAGCTCCGCTCTGAGACGCTCTGCTCTGAGACGCTCTGCTCTGCTCCGCTCTGAGACGCTCTGCTCTGAGACGCTCCGCTCTGAGACTGCTCCTCTCTGAGACGCTCTGCTCTGAGACGCTCCGCTCTGAGACTGCTCCGCTCTGAGACGCTCTGCTCCGCTCCGCTCTGAGACGCTCTGCTCCGCTCTGAGACGCTCTGCTCTGCTCCGCTCTGAGACGCTCTGCTCTGAGACGCTCTGCTCCGCTCCGCTCTGAGACGCTCCGCTCCGCTCTGAGACGCTCTGCTCTGAGACGCTCTGCTCCGCTCCGCTCTGAGACGCTCTGCTCCGCTCTGAGACGCTCTGCTCTGAGACGCTCTGCTCTGAGACTGCTCTGCTCTGAGACGCTCTGCTCTGAGACGCTCCGCTCTGCTCCGATCTGAGACTGCTCTGCCCTGAGACGCTCTGCTCTGCTCCGATCTGAGACTGCTCTGCTCTGCGACGCTCTGCTCCGCTCTGAGACGCTCTGAGACGCTCCGCTCTGAGACGCTCCGCTCTGAGACGCTCTGCTCCGCTCTGAGACGCTCTGCTCCGCTCCGTTCTGCTCTGAGACGCTCTGCTCTGAGACGCTCTGCTCTGAGACGCTCCGCTCTGAGACGCTCCGCTCCGCTCTGAGACGCTCTGCTCTGAGACGCTCTGCTCCGCTCCGCTCTGAGACGCTCTGCTCCGCTCCGCTCTGAGACGCTCTGCTCCGCTCCGAGACGCTCCGCTCTGAGACGCTCTGCTCCGCTCTGAGACGCTCTGCTCCGCTCCGCTCTGAGACGCTCTGCTCTGCTCCGCTCTGAGACGCTCTGCTCTGAGACGCTCCGCTCTGCTCCGATCTGAGACTGCTCTGCTCTGAGACGCTCTGCTCTGCTCCGATCTGAGACTGCTCTGCTCTGAGACGCTCTGCTCCGCTCCGTTCTGAGACGCCCTGCTCCGCTCTGAGACGCTCTGCTCTGCTCTGAGATGCTCTGCTCTGAGACGCTCTGCTCCGCTCCGCTCTGCTCCGCTCCGCTCTGCTCCGCTCCGCTCTGAGACTGCTCTGCTCTGAGACTGCTCTGCTCTGAGACGCTCTGCTCCGCTCCGCTCTGAGACGCTCCGCTCCGCTCTGAGACGCTCTGCTCTGAGACGCTCTGAGACGCTCTGCTCTGCTCTGAGACGCTCTGCTCCGCTCTGAGACGCTCTGCTCTGAGACGCTCTGAGACGCTCTGCTCTGCTCTGAGACGTTCTGCTCCACTCTGAGACGCTCCGCTCTGAGACGCTCCGCTCTGCTCCGCTCTGAGACGCTCTGCTCTGCTCCGCTCTGAGACGCTCTGCTCTGAGACGCTCCGCTCTGAGACTGCTCCTCTCTGAGACGCTCTGCTCTGAGACGCTCCGCTCTGAGACTGCTCCGCTCTGAGACGCTCTGCTCCGCTCCGCCCTGAGACGCTCTGCTCCGCTCTGAGACGCTCTGCTCTGCTCCGCTCTGAGACGCTCTGCTCTGAGACGCTCTGCTCCGCTCCGCTCTGAGACGCTCCGCTCCGCTCTGAGACGCTCTGCTCTGAGACGCTCTGCTCCGCTCCGCTCTGAGACGCTCTGCTCCGCTCTGAGACGCTCTGCTCTAAGACGCTCTGCTCTGAGACTGCTCTGCTCTGAGACGCTCTGCTCTGAGACGCTCCGATCTGAGACTGCTCTGCTCTGAGACGCTCTGCTCTGCTCCGATCTGAGACTGCTCTGCTCTGCTCCGCTCTGCTCCGCTCCGCTCTGCTCCGCTCTGAGACGCTCTGAGACGCTCTGCTCTGCTCTGAGACGCTCTGCTCCGCTCCGCTCTGAGACGCTCCGCTACGCTCCGCTCCGCTCTGCTCCGCTCCGCTCTGAGACTGCTCTGCTCTGAGACTGCTCTGCTCTGAGACGTACTGCTCCGCTCCGCTCTGAGACGCTCCGCTCCGCTCTGAGACGCTCTGCTCTGAGACGCTCTGCTCCGCTCTGAGACGCTCTGCTCTGAGACGCTCTGAGACGCTCTGCTCTGCTCTGAGACGCTCTGCTCTGAGACGCTCTGAGACGCTCTGCTCCGCTCTGAGACGCTCTGCTCCGCTCTGAGACGCTCTGCTCTGCTCTGAGACGCTCTGCTCCGCTTCGCTCTGAGACGCTCCGCTCTGCTCCGCTCCGCTCTGAGACTGCTCTGCTCTGAGACTGCTCTGCTCTGAGACGCTCTGCTCCGCTCCGCTCTGAGACGCTCTGCTCTGAGACGCTCTGAGACGCTCCGCTCTGAGACGCTCCGCTCTGCTCTGAGACGCTCTGCTCCGCTCCGCTCTGAGACGCTCTGCTCTGAGACGCTCTGCTCTGAGACGCTCTGCTCCGCTCCGCTCTGAGACGCTCTGCTCTGAGCTCCGCTCTGAGACGCTCTGCTCTGAGACGCTCTGCTCTGCTCCGCTCTGAGACGCTCTGCTCTGAGACGCTCCGCTCTGAGACTGCTCCTCTCTGAGACGCTCTGCTCTGAGACGCTCCGCTCTGAGACTGCTCCGCTCTGAGACGCTCTGCTCCGCTCCGCTCTGAGACGCTCTGCTCCGCTCTGAGACGCTCTGCTCTGCTCCGCTCTGAGACGCTCTGCTCTGAGACGCTCTGCTCCGCTCCGCTCTGAGACGCTCCGCTCCGCTCTGAGACGCTCTGCTCTGAGACGCTCTGCTCCGCTCCGCTCTGAGACGCTCTGCTCCGCTCTGAGACGCTCTGCTCTGAGACGCTCTGCTCTGAGACTGCTCTGCTCTGAGACGCTCTGCTCTGAGACGCTCCGCTCTGCTCCGATCTGAGACTGCTCTGCCCTGAGACGCTCTGCTCTGCTCCGATCTGAGACTGCTCTGCTCTGAGACGCTCTGCTCCGCTCCGCTCTGCGACGCTCTGCGACGCTCTGCTCCGCTCTGAGACGCTCTGCTCTGCTCTGAGACGCTCTGCTCTGAGACGCTCCGATCTGAGACTGCTCTGCTCTGAGACGCTCTGCTCTGCTCCGATCTGAGACTGCTCTGCTCTGCTCCGCTCTGCTCCGCTCCGCTCTGCTCCGCTCTGAGACGCTCTGCTCTGCTCTGAGACGCTCTGCTCCTCTCCGCTCTGAGACGCTCCGCTACGCTCCGCTCCGCTCCGCTCCGCTCTGAGACTGCTCTGCTCTGAGACTGCTCTGCTCTGACACGTACTGCTCCGCTCCTTTCTGAGACGCTCCGCTCCGCTCTGAGACGCTCTGCTCTGAGACGCTCTGCTCCGCTCTGAGACGCTCTGCTCTGAGACGCTCTGAGACGCTCTGCTCTGCTCTGAGACGCTCTGCTCTGAGACGCTCTGAGACGCTCTGCTCCGCTCTGAGACGCTCTGCTCCGCTCTGAGACGCTCTGCTCTGCTCTGAGACGCTCTGCTCCGCTTCGCTCTGAGACGCTCCGCTCTGAGACTGCTCTGCTCTGAGACTGCTCTGCTCTGAGACGCTCTGCTCCGCTCCGCTCTGAGACGCTCTGCTCTGAGACGCTCTGAGACGCTCCGCTCTGCTCTGAGACGCTCTGCTCCGCTCCGCTCTGAGACGCTCTGCTCTGAGACGCTCTGCTCTGAGACGCTCTGCTCCGCTCCGCTCTGAGACGCTCTGCTCTGAGCTCCGCTCTGAGACGCTCTGCTCTGAGACGCTCTGCTCTGCTCCGCTCTGAGACGCTCTGCTCTGAGACGCTCCGCTCTGAGACTGCTCCTCTCTGAGACGCTCTGCTCTGAGACGCTCCGCTCTGAGACTGCTCCGCTCTGAGACGCTCTGCTCCGCTCCGCTCTGAGACGCTCTGCTCCGCTCTGAGACGCTCTGCTCTGCTCCGCTCTGAGACGCTCTGCTCTGAGACGCTCTGCTCCGCTCCGCTCTGAGACGCTCCGCTCCGCTCTGAGACGCTCTGCTCTGAGACGCTCTGCTCCGCTCCGCTCTGAGACGCTCTGCTCCGCTCTGAGACGCTCTGCTCTGAGACGCTCTGCTCTGAGACTGCTCTGCTCTGAGACGCTCTGCTCTGAGACGCTCCGCTCTGCTCCGATCTGAGACTGCTCTGCCCTGAGACGCTCTGCTCTGCTCCGATCTGAGACTGCTCTGCTCTGAGACGCTCTGCTCCGCTCCGCTCTGCGACGCTCTGCGACGCTCTGCGACGCTCTGAGACGCTCTGCTCTGCTCTGAGACGCTCTGCTCCGCTCCGCTCTGAGACGCTACGCTACGCTCCGCTCCGCTCCGCTCCGCTCTGAGACTGCTCTGCTCTGAGACTGCTCTGCTCTGAGACGCACTGCTCCGCTCCGCTCTGAGACGCTCCGCTCTGCTCCGCTCCGCTCTGAGACGCTCTGCTCTGAGACGCTCTGAGACGCTCTGCTCTGAGACGCTCTGCTCCGCTCTGAGACGCTCTGTTCTGAGACGCTCTGAGACGCTCTGCTCTGCTCTGAGACGCTCTGCTCTGAGACGCTCTGAGACGCTCTGCTCCGCTCTGAGACGCTCTGCTCCGCTCTGAGACGCTCTGCTCTGCTCTGAGACGCTCTGCTCCGCTTCGCTCTGAGACGCTCTGCTCCGCTCCGCTCTGAGACTGCTCTGCTCTGAGACTGCTCTGCTCTGAGACGCTCTGCTCCGCTCCGCTCTGAGACGCTCTGCTCTGAGACGCTCTGAGACGCTCCGCTCTGAGACGCTCCGCTCTGCTCTGAGACGCTCTGCTCCGCTCCGCTCTGAGACGCTCTGCTCTGAGACGCTCTGCTCTGAGACGCTCTGCTCCGCTCCGCTCTGAGACGCTCTGCTCTGAGACGCTCCGCTCTGAGACGCTCCGCTCTGCTCCGCTCCGCTCTGAGACGCTCTGCTCCGCTCCGCTCTGAGATGCTCCGCTCCGCTCTGAGACGCTCTGCTCCCCTCCGCTCTGAGACGCTCTGCTCTGAGACGCTCTGCTCTGAGACACTCCGCTCTGAGACGCTCTAATCCGCTCCGCTCTGAGAGGCTCTGCTCCGCTCCGCTCTGAGACGCTCCGCTCTGAGACGCTCCGCTCTGAGACGCTCTGCTCTGAGACGCTCCGCTCTGAGACGCTACGCTACGCTCCGCTCCGCTCTGCTCCGCTCCGCTCTGAGACTGCTCTGCTCTGAGACTGCTCTGCTCTGAGACGCACTGCTCCGCTCCGCTCTGAGACGCTCCGCTCTGCTCCGCTCTGAGACGCTCTGCTCTGAGACGCTCTGCTCCGCTCTGAGACGCTCTGCTCTGAGACGCTCTGAGACGCTCTGCTCTGCTCTGAGACGCTCTGCTCTGAGACGCTCTGAGACGCTCTGCTCCGCTCTGAGACGCTCTGCTCCGCTCTGAGACGCTCTGCTCTGCTCTGAGACGCTCTGCTCCGCTTCGCTCTGAGACGCTCTGCTCCGCTCCGCTCTGAGACTGCTCTGCTCTGAGACTGCTCTGCTCTGAGACGCTCTGCTCCGCTCCGCTCTGAGACGCTCTGCTCTGAGACGCTCTGAGACGCTCCGCTCTGAGACGCTCCGCTCTGCTCCGCTCCGCTCTGAGACGCTCTGCTCTGAGACGCTCTGCTCTGAGACGCTCTGAGACGCTCTGCTCTGAGACGCTCCGCTCTGAGACGCTCCGCTCTGCTCCGCTCCGAGACGCTCTGCTCCTCTCCGCTCCGCTCTGAGATGCTCCGCTCCGCTCTGAGACGCTCTGCTCCGCTCCGCTCTGAGACGCTCTGCTCTGAGACGCTCTGCTCTGAGACACTCCGCTCTGAGACGCTCTGCTCCGCTCCGCTCTGAGAGGCTCTGCTCCGCTCCACTCTGAGACGCTCCGCTCTGAGACGCTCTGCTCTGAGACGCTCCGCTCTGAGACGCTCTGCTCCGCTCCGCTCTGAGACGCTCTGCTCCGCTCCGCTCTGAGACGCTCTGCTCCGCTCCGCTCTGAGACGCTCTGCTCCGCTCCGCTCTGAGACGCTCTGCTCCGCTCCGCTCTGAGACGCTCTGCTCCGCTCTGAGACGCTCTGCTCCGCTCTGAGACGCTCTGCTCCGCTCCGCTCTGAGACGCTCCGCTCTGAGACGCTCCGCTCTGAGACGCTCTGCTCCGCTCTGAGACGCTCTGCTCCGCTCCGTTCTGCTCTGAGACGCTCTGCTCTGAGACGCTCTGCTCTGAGACGCTCCGCTCTGAGACGCTCCGCTCCGCTCTGAGACGCTCTGCTCTGAGACGCTCTGCTCCGCTCCGCTCTGAGACGCTCTGCTCCGCTCCGCTCTGAGACGCTCCGCTCTGAGACGCTCTGCTCCGCTCTGAGACGCTCTGCTCCGCTCCGCTCTGAGACGCTCTGCTCTGCTCCGCTCTGAGACGCTCTGCTCTGAGACGCTCCGCTCTGCTCCGATCTGAGACTGCTCTGCTCTGAGACGCTCTGCTCTGCTCCGATCTGAGACTGCTCTGCTCTGAGACGCTCTGCTCCGCTCCGTTCTGAGACGCCCTGCTCCGCTCTGAGACGCTCTGCTCTGCTCTGAGATGCTCTGCTCTGAGACGCTCTGCTCCGCTCCGCTCTGAGACGCTCCGCTCTGCTCCGCTCCGCTCTGAGACTGCTCTGCTCTGAGACTGCTCTGCTCTGAGACGCTCTGCTCCGCTCCGCTCTGAGACGCTCCGCTCCGCTCTGAGACGCTCTGCTCTGAGACGCTCTGAGACGCTCTGCTCTGCTCTGAGACGCTCTGCTCCGCTCTGAGACGCTCTGCTCTGAGACGCTCTGAGACGCTCTGCTCTGCTCTGAGACGCTCTGCTCCGCTCTGAGACGCTCTGCTCTGAGACGCTCTGAGACGCTCTGCTCTGCTCTGAGACGCTCTGCTCTGAGACGCTCTGAGACGCTCTGAGACGCTCTGCTCCGCTCTGAGACGCTCTGCTCTGCTCTGAGACGCTCTGCTCCGCTTCGCTCTGAGACGCTCCGCTCCGCTCTGAGACTGCTTTGCTCTGAGACTGCTCTGCTCTGAGACGCTCTGCTCTGCTCCGCTCTGAGACGCTCTGCTCTGCTCTGAGACGCTCTGCTCCGCTTCGCTCTGAGACGCTCCGCTCCGCTCTGAGACTGCTTTGCTCTGAGACTGCTCTGCTCTGAGACGCTCTGCTCCGCTCCGCTCTGAGACGCTCCGCTCTGCTCCGCTCCGCTCTGAGACGCTCTGAGACGCTCCGCTCTGAGACGCTCCGCTCTGAGACGCTCCGCTCTGAGATGCTCCGCTCTGAGACTGCTCTGCTCTGAGACGCTCTGCTCTGAGACGCTCTGCTCTGAGACTGCTCTGCTCTGAGACGCTCTGCTCCGCTCCGCTCTGAGACGCTCTGCTCTGCTCCGCTCCGCTCCGCTCCGAGACGCTCCGCTCTGAGACGCTCTGCTCTGAGACGCTCCGCTCTGAGACGCTCTGAGACGCTCTTTGACGCATCAAAGCATGCATGCTTTACGTGTGAAACATCTTGACCGGCAGAAATACATCTGCTTTGAGGGACCACTGTCTTTTACATAATTTCTGGAGTGTGGTGAGTGAAACATTGTTCCACAGCATGCCCTATGCCATTGATGGTGTACAAATGATTGGGGTCCATTTGGTTCCATTTTTACACTGTCTTAACATTGATTTTACAATATAAATTGGGGTCCCAGAGATAGACATGCCATTAAATGGGTGTCCTTGATATTAAAATGGTTGAGAATCACTGCTAGAGCCGTAAAAGTCTTCTTAGGGGGTCCCTGGCATATCTTTTCAAATGGGGGTCTGTGGGCTAATTGTCAATTTGGGGGGTCCTTGACATGAAAAATTGAGAACCACTGTCATATGCAACAACATGCTGGGTGTACAGTACAAGGAAGGCACAATCCATTTTATTTAGGATAGAGTGATTCAATGTCTTCAGTAGGGCTGTCAATCTTCCTCATATGATTGAATTTTCTGTGGCTATTTTAATCCATTTTTATGACACATTAATACAAATTAAATCAATTGCACAACAGATTTATCAATAAGCTTGTGCAATCTTGTTTTGTCTTCAGTTGCCAAGAAATTTGAAATTCCTAGTACCTCAGACTTAAAAGTCTATGATGACTTGAACACTGAAGTTGACGAGGAGGCGTTTCAGTTTTTTATAAAGAAATCAGACCTTGGTGTGTTGGAGATTTGTTCACCCCAAGACCCAAATCCTGAAGGTGAGTTCTGTTGCTTATCAACATGGAGCCTTATAGCCTCATCCATACAGTCCTGGCTAACCTAAAATGTCACACAGGTAAATTTTTGTACTTTGAAATGATCTTTGTTTCTATACGCCCAATGTAAGTAAAAGAGAGAAAGTGTCTGAGGAAGAACTTTGTTGGTGTGTGGATCCTTCCGTATCTAATGTGAGCTTTTTACATTACACTTGCCACACACATTCCTCTCTTGCTAATCACACTTATGTCAACATTATTGCGAGATTCAGTGAGCCCCTCTGCAAGCAATTCCATTCCAATTTCCTTAAATATACTTGGCCACCAAATGTAGTGGCCTGTAGGGCCAGACTGAGGAACTTGAAGGGGTCCTTGGGGGGGTTCCAGGGGGTCCCCAGCTTGATTGATTGCTAGGAACCAAATCGACCCTTAATGGGTCTTTAACTCAGAGTCTATAGCGGGAACCAAATGCACCCGTAGTGGTCCATTTGGTTCCATTTACACACTCAGACTGATGCCTTGCCATGTAGATTGGGCTCCCAGAGATGAGAATCGTATGAAATGGGGGTCCGCGACCTCATGCAAAACAAACTGGGGGTCCTCAAAATGATAAAGGTTGATAATCACTGCTCAAAAATCTATGTACACGTGTTTCTTAATGTTTTGTATCTGTCTCTCTTTCTCACCCATCCACCCCTGTCTCTCTGTCCAATGGTTCCTTGCTGTCTCTCTCATTCTTTCTCTCTCTCTGACTCCTCTCTCTACGCCACTCTCTCTATCAACCCTATCTCCCTGTGTGTATCTTTCTCTCCCACCTCTACCGGGTTCCTCTCATCACGCTGTCCCTCCAGGTACAGACGGCGCGGCCTCTAGCTACCATGTCAAACAGTTGGAGGAGCAGAACGGCAGGCTGAAGGAGGCCTTGGTCAGGTCAGTCAAAATGTGTACATCTGTTTAAAAACAACAGCAGTTGACCCAAATGGTTTCCAATCAGGAATGACTTGACAACAGCATGATAGTCATAATAACCATTATCCACAAAAGCAAGTGTTTTAAAAATAAACCACTTGACTTAAATGATATGTAGGTGTCCTCTGCTGCCTCGGACACACGCACATTGTACTTTTACAATAACAAGACATAGTCTGGTTATGGCTTTGCCTCCCTGTCAAATTGTAAGCAGAGTTGTACCGATACTTGTATCGGAAAAGCTGCCGATACTGCCTAAAATGCTGGCATCTGTATTGGCGAGGATGACATTCCGATACCACATAAATGACATGATATTTCATTCATATTTTGATTTCTTCAATTGATGTTGCACGACTGTTTTATACTTGTACTTGTACTATTTACCTGAGAGTGTACAAATTATATACTCTTGGAACCCCCTCAAGGAACTCAGATGGTCCCTGAACCCCACTTTGAGAACCACTGTCCTAGATTTGTTTAAATGAGATGCGCAAGTTATGGGGATCGGTAAGGGAAAAAATGGTATCGGTTACATCTCTAATTGTAAGTTGTTAACCCCCCTGTTATGTTCACAGGACGCGTGACCTGTCCTCGTCAGAGAAGCAGGAGCACGTGAAGCTGCAGAAGCAGACGGAGAAGAAGAACGTGGAGCTGGACACTGTGAGGAGCCAGAAGGAGAAACTCCAAGAGGACATGACACTAGCCGAGGCAACTATCGATGAGCTGAAAGAACAGGTACGGACAGTTAGAGCGAATCACTATCATTTTGAAGAGGGGGTACTGTCTTCCCCTGTATAGGATATGAACCACATGCTTAAAATGAAGATCATTTCATCTTTTTCTTTAAAAAGATGACTGCTAAATGCTCTTTATCATTAAGACCTGAGGCCGATTCTGCAAATGCCTTCTAAACCAGTAGTTTTTCCAAGATCTTTCAAAAATGTAAAAAAATGGCAGATAAAATCTAAAATGACACAGATCCTTTCCCGTTTTTAAGGGGTAACATGTTCTAGTTTACTATTTCACCATATCTAATCTACTTTAACAATACATTTTACACACTTTAATTATACAATGAACAATCAAACAGCTAAGTATGCAATACACATGAACTTAATTTTATTTAACCACTTAAGCCCTAAAATTCTCACTTACATGCCCAAAATTGTGTGTGTGTCACAGGTGGATGCTGCGCTGGGGTCAGAGGAGATGGTGGAGACCCTGACGGAGAGGAACCTGGACCTGGAGGAGAAAGTCCGGGAGCTGAGAGAGACGGTCACTGACCTGGTCAGTGCACCTGTGTTCTTCACCCCGACTTGCATGCAATCAGTGTTTCATAGCCCATTAAGACCTGAGGCCCATTTTACAAACGCCCTCTCAGTGGTTCTCAAACCTTTTCATGTCAAGGAATTGTACACAAATTGTTGTACAAGCTTGCAGCGTGGCACGAAGTGACACGTTGTGAGCTTGTAGATCTGCTATTTTCAAAAGATTTGTACCGGTATACATTTTGAAAACTTAAAATGGGACATTCTGCATAAGGAATACTTTTACTTCTGGTATTTTAAAGGAATAGTTTACCCCGAAAATAACTTTCCGTCGCATTCCTAAGCCAATAATTTGATGACCGGCAGCGGTTCCGTATGGAGACACAAAGGAGTTCTACTTCATTCCTTCTGACCGCCAGAGGCAGTGTTTTCAACACCTGGATATTCATCGCGCGCTCGCGCATAGGTCGAATATTAATACCAACAAAGTCACTCGTGACCTGTGTGCGCGCACGCCACCTATATAGGTGCGGTGGACACAGCGATCATCCTCTTTCATCTTTTCGCCTCCAAGAGGCGTAGGTCGATACAACTACAGCTGCGCGTGGAGTCTCGAAACCAAGAAGGTTGGGGCTACGGACTAGTTCGTCCTCCAGAGACTGCGTAGTCTGTTTTATACATCGGATAGAACCGAAAAGGAAGAGAAAAGAGGACAAAGGAAAAAAAGGGAAAACGAAGCATGTAGGAGCCTGCAGCGGTGAATGGAGCTAGCTTGCTAGCACTGAAGCTAACAACAGATAGCAGCGTGAGCTTCGCCCGCTCCACCGTTGTTGCTTGTCCCGACACGGATAACGTGGAGTAGCCGTACATTGGAGCGACGGTGAGTGCAGTTATTGAACTGTTTACAAAAAAAAAAAAGCGCTCTGCCGCTTTTAAGGGACCACGCCACCGCGGCGTGTGGCCCACCGCCATAGAGCCTCAGCATTGCGAGTGTTTCCCACTCCCTACTGCTCGTCGCTGGACCAAAGGGAATATAAAGTATTAGCGTTGAGTGTTTCCCATTCTGCCGCTTTACAGCCACTTTACAACATAGCGTCAGCATTGCGAGTGTTTCCCACTCCTTACTGCTCGTCGCTGGACCAACGGAATATAAAGTATTAGCGTTGAGTGTTTCCCATTCTGACGCTTTACAACCGCGTGCGGACCACCGCAACATAGCGTCAGCATTGCGAGTGTTTCCCACTCCTTACTGCTCGTCGCTGGACCAACGGAATATAAGGTATTAGCGTTGAGTGTTTTCCCATTCTGACGCTTTACAACCGCGTGCGGACCACCGCAACATAGCGTCGGCATTGTGAGGGTTTCCCATTCACTGCTGCTTGATGCTATGTCTATTGCAGCCTCGGACTCCCAGTTTACGTCCGGAACGGCACAGCATGAGGACGTGGAGGAAGCGGGCGGGTCCCCCACCCGCTCGGGGACAGGCTCTCAGGGATCTGAGGCAGAGCCTCATGGGCCTGGGACTGGGCTCTCTGCAGCTAGGGAGGCTGTTCAGCTGGCCTTATCACGACTTGGACTTGATGTCCCCCCTGGGGAAGCCCCCCCTCCTAATGCCTTCTTCGGGCACGCTCAGCAGCCCTCTTATAGAGTGCCAGTGTCTGAGGACTTCATCACCGAGCTTCAAATGTGTTGGTCGGATCCCAGGTCCAGGGCCAGTCTCAACCTGTCACGAGACTGCAGGGCCTTTGCGGCCATGGACAAAGCGGGAGAATATGGATTGGACCACGTGCCGGCTATGGACCCGGCCGTGGCGTCCTTAATAGTGTCGCCGGATGAGGCCCTCAGACCGGATGCTCGTTGCCCACGAGCACAATGCAGGGTAACTGATGACTACCTCACCAGGAGCTACGATATAGAAGCTCGGGCGGCACGTATCGGGAATTCTCTTTCTCACCTTATACTGGCACTAGGCCAGTCGCTCCGCACGGCGGAGGGTGATGCCCCGTCTCAGAGCCTGAGTAAGGCCTCACTCGCTGCCTTCGGCTATATGACTAGAGAACTTGGCAGACTGATGTCCACCCTGACTTTGGCCCGTCGCCAGGTGTGGCTCGCCCAGGCCCCGTTGACAGAGGGGTGCAGAAGGACACTCCGCACACTGCCCGTCATTCCGGGCCAGATGTTTGGGCCCGCAGCTCAAGAGGCCCTGGAGCGTAGTGTTCAGGCGAACAGGTCCAGACGGCAGTTTGCAGACTTACGCCCAGCACCGTCACCTCAGCCCAGGCGCACAGGCACTCCTTACCCAGCAACCAGGGGCCAGAGCTCCTCGGGAGCCAGACGTCCCTTTCCGAGGCAGGGCCAACCCCAACAAGGCCCCCAACAGCCTTCCTTCCGGCCGCCCACAGGCAGGGCTCCTAGGCGTGGGGCCCCTGCCAGCCGATCCTCTAAACCATTTCAGGACCGGTGGAGTCGGAGGTGACTCTCCCGACCCGGGCCTCAGCCGGTTCACCCCACAACATCTGAGCCGCTGGGAAGCCTTGACTTCAGACCCTTGGGTGGTATCAACGCTATCCGAGGGTTACAGAATTCAGTTCAGTCGTCGGCCCCCAAGTTTCACTGGGGTACGGATGACGGTGGTCGACGGCCCGCTGAGGTCTCAAGCCCTCAGTCGGGAGATTTCAGAGCTCCTAGAGAAGAGAGCAATAGAGAGTGTACCCGGTTCAGCTCAGCTAAGAGGGTTCTACTCCATTTATTTCCTTATTCCGAAGAAGGACGGCGGCCTCCGGCCCATCCTCGACCTCAGGCAGTTGAATCAGTACCTGAAGGTTTTTCGTTTCCGAATGCTACGCACTGTGGATGTTCTCCAGGCCGTATCAAAGGACGATTGGTTCACAAGCATCGATCTGAAAGATGCTTATTTTCATGTGCCAATATCACCACACCACAGACAGTTTCTCCGCTTTGCTTTCAAAGGGCGGGCTTATCAGTTCCGGGTGCTCCCATTCGGGCTCTCTCTCGCCCCCCGGATCTTCACCAGATGCGTAGCGGCAGCGCTTGCTCCGCTGCAAGCCAGAGGCATGCGGATCCTCCCGTATTTAGACGATTGGCTGGTATGTGCTTCGAACCAAGAGCAGGCACTCAGCGACACGTCCACCCTTCTGGCCCATGCCGCTCAGCTAGGGCTCACGGTGAATCTCGCCAAGAGCTCTCTGGCTCCCAGTCAAACCACTGTGTTCATCGGCATCACCCTCAACTCAGTTTCAATGCGGGCCTGCCCCTCCCCGCGGAGATTGGAGGATATTGTGGGCCTTGTTGCTCGTGTACGGGGGAGTACAAGGCTGACATACGGCCTGCTCCTTCGTCTACTGGGCACATTGATTGCGGCATCCGCAATTGTGCCCCTGGGACTCCTTTCGTTGCGCCCCCTGCAACTGTTGGTCAACGGCTTAGGCCTCGACCCCAAGAGGCACCAGAAGAGGCTGGTGAGGAACTCCAGCCAGTGCCGTGGGCTGCTAGAACCCTGGAGAAGGAGGGCGAGTCTGTGCCGGGGCGTCGCCATGGGCTCACTACCCTCTCGCCGGGAGATAGTGGTGACGGATGCATCTCTCTCAGGCTGGGGGGCTGTGTGGAAGCACAGGACAGTCAGAGGAACCTGGGCCGCTCAGCAGGGACTACATATAAATGCACTGGAGCTCCGCGCAGTGTACTTAGCCCTCAAACATTTCCTTCCAGCCTTGGAAGGGAAACATGTCCTTGTCCGATCAGACAATACGTCAACGGTCTACCATGTGAACCATCAGGGAGGTGTCAGGTCCAGGCTGTCTCTGCAGGAGGCTCAGAGACTTCTTCAGTGGGCTTTTCCTCGCCTTGCCAGTCTCAGGGCAGTACATCTGCCAGGTGTTCACAACCAGGCTGCAGATATGCTTTCTCGCCAGAGTCCTCCTCCAGGCGAGTGGAGGTTGGACCCCTCAGTGGTCCAGGAGATCTGGGAGAGGTACGGGAGAGCAGAAGTGGATCTGTTTGCTTCGAGCACATCAACACACTGTCGACTGTGGTTCTCCCTGTCGGATCCAACCAGTCCATTGGGGCAGGACGCATTAGCCTACCCATGGCCCCTAGACTGCCTCTTGTACGCATTCCCTCCAATCCCACTGCTCGGGCTGACACTTCACAGAATCGCCACATGCGGTCACACGGTGCTGCTGGTGGCTCCATACTGGCCGGGGAGGATATGGTTTCCCATGATCCGACGGCTTCTCAACGGAGCACCTTGGCCTCTCCCATCGAGGCCGGATCTCCTGTCGCAAGTAGGGGGCCGCATTTGGCATCCCCAGCCAGATCGGCTCCAGCTTCATGTTTGGTCCCTGAGAGGCCGGGTTCACTGCTGAACTCCTGCGATCAGGCGGTTGTCCATACATTGCTCAACGCTCGTGCACCCTCCACTAGAGCGCTGTACTCTAACAGGTGGAAATTGTTCCGTAGTTGGTGTGAGGGCCAACATGTGGATCCAGTCATGTCCTCGGTACCAATGCTGCTCCGCTATCTACAGACATTGTTGGATAAGGGGCTCTCAGCCTCTACAATGAGGGTGTATGTTGCCGCCATTTCGGCTCAGCATGGGCTGGTGGACGGTCGTACAGTGGGATCTCATCCCTTGGTGAGTCGCTATCTGAAGGGAGCTCTTAGATTGCACCCCCCGCATGTCACTCGGGTGCCCTCGTGGGACTTGCCTACGGTCCTGGAAGCCCTGTGTTCTCCGCCGTTCGAGCCGCTGGAGCGGGCCGATCTCAGGTGGCTGTCGGTTAAAACCGCCTTCCTCCTCGCCATTACATCTGCCAAGCGAGTGGGGGAACTCCAGGCCCTGTCTGTCGCCAGGGACTGTTTGAGGTGGACTTCGGATGGGTCTGAGGTTACTATGTGGCCCAACCCCTCCTTCCTTCCAAAGAGGCTTTCAGCTTTCCATGTCAACCAGCCTGTCAGATTGACGGCTTATGCCCCACAGCCAGGGGCAGAGGGATTGCATCCTGATGGTGGGTTGCTGTGCCCCATCAGGGCCCTGAGGCAGTATGTGGACGTGACTTCTGGGTTTCGGAAGTCGGACGCACTGTTTCTCTGTTATGGAGGGCACAGGAAAGGGTGTGCTCTGTCCAAACAACGACTCTCTCACTGGATTGTTGATGCCATTCTGCAGGCCTACGAACGCAAGGGTTTGCCTGTTCCTCCTGTGAGATGTCATTCGACCAGGAGCATGTCCACCTCCTGGGCTGCATTGAAGGGTGTCCCACTGGCTGACATATGTGCTGCAGCAGCGTGGGCTTCTTCCTGCACGTTTGCCCGCTTCTATAGGGTGAATGTGGCCGCCCCTCATCCCATGGCGATGGCGGTGCTGTCGGCCTCTTCAACCTGCAACTGATGGTCAGGTAAGGGCAGGTTCCTCGTGACTATGTTGGTATTAGTCATCCAGGTGTTGAAAACACTGCCTCTGGCGGTCAGAAGGAATGAAGTAGAACGAGAGTTATGCATATAACTAAGGTTCTACGAATTCCGGATGACCGCCAGAGTTGACTGTCACTCGGAATCCCATTCTCGACGAAAAGATTTCAAGAGGATGATCGCAGTGTCCACCGCACCTATATAGGTGGCGTGCGCGCACACAGGTCACGAGTGACTTTGTTGGTATTAATATTCGACCTATGCGCGAGCGCGCGATGAATATCCAGGTGTTGAAAACACTGCCTCTGGCGGTCAGAAGGAATGAAGTAGAACCTTAGTTATATGCATAACTCTCGTTATTATCTTTATAGTGCCCACAGTCTCTTACAGTAAATTGCCCTTGAGGAAGCCAATGAAGCCCTGACCTGCTCAGCACAGCAGGTGACTCTGAACTCTCTGATTAACTGGCTGATGATGTGATCACCATCTCGCTCTTCTTCTGAAACTAGAAACCGTCTGTTGTCCACAGGATGTCAAACAGACCAGGACATTCCATTTCCATTTAGTTTGGTCCTGCAGTAAGAAACAGTCATGTCTACAAGTTGTGTTTCATAGAGGTTCTATAGAAATTTTCAAAGAAAATGTGGAATTAAACACTAAAATAATTTATACTATAGGGGAAATCGATAATGGAGCTTGAGATGCAACATTCATGCAACGTTCAGCTTTTTTAACATCCTTTTCACTCTTGACAACTGGCCTCGATTATTTTTGAAAATGTTCATGTTGATTCGTTGATATATTTATTTATATACTTCATTTATTCTAAAGTAATTGATTACTTTTTATTTGATTAACCGGAAAAGTATTTCATAGAATAATCGAATAAGAAGATAATTGATATTTGCAGCCCCTGTGTACCCTAACCTGTTTGTGCACCCTTGCTGTCTTCTGCCAGGTGAGTGCAGCGACAGTGTTTGTAATCTGGTCACCTGTGACAATGGAGGAATGTGCTTTGCTAACCGTGCAGATGGCTACATCTGTCTGTGTCCATTGGGCTTCAGAGGGGCACTGTGTGAAGAGAGTGAGTCAAAACACACACACACACACACACACACACACACACACACACACACACACACACACACACACACACACACACACACACTTCTTAAGTGCAGTTTGGAATAACATTGGTCGAGACAAGTACCATTACAGTATATCGTATGTGGAAACAAGAGAATTGATTGCAGATGAGACAGATGAGGTACATTGAAGCCCCTGCCCTCATGTTCTCCTCCACTGTCCTCCTCAGGCATTCTTCCTTCCTACACAGTAATTTCTGATGCAGTGTTCACACTAGCAGGGACAAAGCAACAGGCTACTTGTCATTTTCAATGGAAGCCAGTGACATGAAGCATCAAATTATCATCGGACACTTATTGCTGCTTGACACGTTACGAAATGAGTTTGTGGGTTCGAATCCACGTGGTGCATTCAGCTTTGTCGAGTGCCTACAGTATACGAACACAATTGGCCCGTGTTCAGGGGAGGGAAGCTGGACGGGGAGGGTGATATCACTACATGTATTGATCCTATGGGGATCCTATGCTGACAGGTGCTGGGGCAGCACCTGTCAGCAGGGAGGTGAGTCAGTAGAATACAACAGCAGTGACCACACGCTAATGTGTGTGGGGAGGAATCAATTGGCAAAAATGACTAAATTGGGGAGGAAAAAAGAAAATTGCTTCATCTACAACTCCGACGTGAAACATCAATCATATGTTTTTTCCCCCATTATTTTCACTCCCCTTCTCTCTCCCCACAATTTCTGTTCAGTCCAGTCCAAAAACTAATTATTGCCGTTAGCCAGTCCTTGGATTGTAGGTTGGCTATTTTCGGGTGATGAGATTTTGTGTAGAGGAGAAAAAAGGAGCGGACAGACCTACTATAGACCCTGCTTAAGAGGTTAACCCTACCCGTTTCATTTACGCAGTGTGGCTTGAACAACACTTCAACAGAATACTCGGCAGCAATGTAGTTGGCAACACTGCCTTGGATGTTTTGTAGATTGTATCGCCACTGCAGTGAATGCATCGAGAGTGTTCGTTTAACTTTTAGTTACAAATGGATAAATTAACACTGAGGATTTTAATGTGTAATCATTTTTTTACGCAGACCCTGTTGTTGTCACTGTGCTACTATTTATCAACACACACACACACACACACACGCACACGCACGCACGCACGCACGCACGCACGCACGCACACACACGCACACACACGCACACCTTGGTATCACTATATTTGTGACGACATCAACATTTTAGTTGATGTCCTTTTTTTAACCTCTTATTTTTGTTTTTGCCATTTTTAGCCCTAACCCTAAAGGCTGGGGTATATTTAGTTGTGCGTCGCCATTTGGACCTCATAAGTGTCATCCTTCTCCTTGTCTCTCCAGGTTTCCAGCTGTCCCTGCCCCACTTTAACGCCACAGTGTTTTCATACGCCGCCGTCCCCTGGCCCGAGACCAGCCAGAGTTATCTGTCCTTCATGGAGTTTGAGCTGACATTCCGGCCGTCGGCACCCGATGGAACGCTGCTGTACAGTGACGACGCGGGCAGCGGCGACTTCCTGGCCATCAACCTAGTGGACGGATACGCGGAGTTCAGATTCGACTGCGGCTCTGGAGGGGCCGTAATAAGGTTCCATACTTTTGTCATCTTAATAAGTCGTTTTTCAAACTGTAGCGCTGTGGATTTTTAATGTACATTGTCACTGCACAGTGTAAAATCCTCAGTATACAGTGTACTTGTGTTGTGTCCTGTAGGAGTCAGGAGCAGATCAGTATGAATGCCTGGCATGAGCTGAGGGTGTCTCGGACAGCAAAGAGCGGCATCTTACAGGTGGACAACCAGAAGCCAGTGGAGGGGATTTCTGAGGTATTCAGCCATTCAGTCATTGTCCTCATTATTAATACTAGTGTACTTTGTCCTACGTTTTCATTTTGCTTAACACATTGCAGCAAGTTTGTACTCACTGACACAACTAATCTCAGTCTGTATTTCTCTGTCTAAAGGGAGCTTTCACTCAGATCAAATGCAGCTCTCCTCTTTATGTTGGTGGAGTACCTGCATATGATCAAACCAAGAGCACTGCAGGTGTGCTGCGGCCCTTCACTGGGACAGTCCAGAAGGTATGACAACAGAGTAATAAATGTGCCTTTTGGGACAGTCAGTCTCTTTATTTGATTTGACGATATTGTTGTTTTTAAGTGGTGTAATACAACTGTCATTGAAAGACAGTAATTAAAAGGTCGCAACCTATTCTTTTGCTTCACATTCATCAACCTCTTTTGAGTCCTTTAAACAGAAAAGGTGGCTAATTTACGGCCATAATAGTAGGATATTCTTTAAGCGTATGTCAAGAGCAGTTTCTAACTAGACGCGTCGCAATTCCGGGGAAATTGCAGAGTGTGGTTGCGCCGACGCCGGTCGCGGGTCGCGGCCGCCGGGACTCGAGGAATAGGCCGGGAGGAATAACGTCGGAGGCTGCGCCAATTACATTGTCACGTCTCTCATGAGATCGCTTGCGTTTCATTTTGAAAGGATCGATCCACCCCGAAATAATGTTTTTGCATCAAACGGTTACATTTTGCGCATTTGTGGCGCCCCCTATGGGTCAAAGTGGAAATGCTTTTGGGAATTTGTTGAGTAAACCACCCTCGACATGTGATTCGAATTTGGGATTGACCGGACGTTTCGTTCGTGATTTCTGGCATTTTTGGTAAAACGGGCCCCTCCCGCTAACTTTGGAAGCCATTTACGGACGGACGGTACGGACTATCAAAATTCCGCTTGGATAGGTTTATCGCATGGGTCCATAGATCACGTGTACCGATTTGTGTGAGATTTGGAAAAAAATTGAAGGAAAAGGAGCAAAAAGTGTGTTTTGAAGAAAATTCAAAATGGCGGAAAATTTATCCTGACGCAAATGGGCGTGGCCTATATGGGAAGATGCGTCGTGACCCAAGGAATCCAGGGAAAAAGAAATTTTGATTTTAGGACCTACGGTTCAAGAGTTATAGGCCAAAAGGTAAAGGGGGCTGTTATAGCGCCACCATGTGGCCGACTGGTGTGATTATGTTCTTAATAATTTTTCAAAAAACTATTAACCTCCCCTCCAAATGTGGTAACTGTAGCTCTTACGGTTTCTGAGAAAAAAATACTTGAATGGGAGTTTTTGCAATTCC
The DNA here is from genome assembly GCF_963454915.1 of Gymnoscopelus microlampas. NCBI lineage: Eukaryota > Metazoa > Chordata > Actinopteri > Myctophiformes > Myctophidae > Gymnoscopelus > Gymnoscopelus microlampas. The sequence goes on from NC_139941.1 coordinate 28,845,547, forward strand.
CATTAAAGTGGATGGGGAAATTTAATGCACAAATAAATCAATATCAAAAAATCTATCCTGACGCAAATGGGCGTGGCCTATATGGGGAGATGCGTAGTGACCCAAGGAATCCAGGTGAAAAGAAATTTTGATTTTCGGACCTACGGTTCAAGAGTTACAGGCCAAAACGTAAAGGGGGCTGTTATAGCGCCACCATGAGGCCGAATGGTGTGATATTCTTTTCAATAATTTTGGACAATATTATGAATTATCCCTCCAAATCTGATAACTCTAGCTCTTACGGTTTCTGAGAAAAAAATACTTGAATTTGAGTTTTTTCACTTTTCCATTAAAGTGGATGGGGACATTTAATGGCACTAATAAATTAATATCAATTAAACTATTCAACCAATCTCTTAGCCCTATACACGCGCACGATTCCCGATTTAGACGGTCATTTTGATATATGGCACAACATTAGGGGATAAAAACTGTGGGAGGAGATGCGGTTGAAAATAAGTTTATCTATAAAGATAGAAACAAACTAGACGCGTCGCAATTCCGGGGAAATTGCAGAGTGTGGTTGCGCCGACGCCGGTCGCGGGTCGCGGCCGCCGGGACTCGAGGAATACGCCGGGAGGAATAACGTGGGAGGCTGCGCCAATTACATTGTGTCGTCACTCCTGAGATCGCTTGCGTTTCATTTTGAGAGGATTGATCCCCCCAAAAATCATGTTTTTGCATCGAACGGTTACATTTTGCGCATTTGTGGCGCCCCCTATGGGTCAAAGTGGAAAGTGGAAAGTGCTTTTGGGGATTTGTTGATTAAACCACCCTCGACATGTGATTCAAATCTGGGATCGATTGGACGTTTCGTTCGTGATTTTTGGCATTCTTTGTAAAACGGGCCCCTCCCGCTAACTTTGGAAGCCAATTACGGACGAACGGTAAGGACTATCAATATGCCGTTTGGATATATTCATCGCATGGGTCCATAGATCATGTGTACCGATTTGTGTGAGATTTGGAAAAAAATTGAAGGAAAAGGAGCAAAAAGTGTGTTTTGAAGAAAATTCAAAATGGCGGAAAATCTATCCTGACGCAAATGGGCGTAGCCTATATGGGAAGATGCGTCGTGACCCAAGGAATCCAGGGAAAAATAAATTTTGATTTTACGACCTACGGTTCAAGAGTTATAGGCCAAAAGGTAAAGGGGGCTGTTATAGCGCCACCATGTGGCCGACTGGTGTGATTATTTTCTTAATAATTTTTCAAAAAACTATTAACCTCCCCTCCAAATCTTGTAACTGTAGCCCTTACGGTTTCCGAGAAAAAAATACTTGAATGGGAGTTTTTGCAATTCCCATTAAAGTGGATGGGGAAATTTAATGCAGAAATAAATCAATATCAAAAAATCTATCCTGACGCAAATGGGCGTGGGCTATATGGGGAGATGCGTAGTGACCCAAGGAATCCAGGTGAAAAGAAATTTTGATTTTCGGACCTACGGTTCAAGAGTTACAGGCCAAAACGTAAAGGGGGCTGTTATAGCGCCACCATGAGGCCGAATGGTGTGATATTTTTTTCAATAATTTGGGACTTAATTGTGAATTATCCCTCCAAATCTGGTAACTCTAGCTCTTACGGTTTCTGAGAAAAAAATACTTGAATTTGAGTTTTTTCACTTTTCCATTAAAGTGGATGGGTGAATTTAATGCACTAATAAATCAATATCAATTAAACTATTTAACCAATCTCTTAGCAAAATACAAGCGCACGATTCCCGATTTAGATGGTCATTGTGATATATGGCACAACATTAGGGGATAAAAACTGTGGGAGGAGATGTGGTTCGAAATATTGTTTATCTTGAAGTGGAATAAAGTGTATAGAGTACTATAGTCTGGTTGCCCTGTTAGGGCAACCACACTAACTAGACGCGTCGCAATTCCGGGGAAATTGCAGAGTGTGGTTGCGCCGACGCCGGTCGCGGGTCGCGGCCGCCGGGACTCGAGGAATACGCTGGGAGGAATAACGTGGGAGGCTGCGCCAATTACATTGTGTCGTCACTCCTGAGATGGCTTGCGTTTCATTTTGAGAGGATCGATCCCCCCAAAATAAGGTTTTTGCATCAAACGGTTACATTTCGAGCATTCGTGGCGCCCCCTATGGATCAAAGTAGAAATGCTTTTGGGGATTGGTTTAGTATACCACCCTCGACATGTGATTTAAATTTGGGATTGACCGGACGTTTCGTTCGTGATTTATGGCATTTTTGGTCAAACGGGCCCCTCCCGCTAACTTTGGAAGCCATTTACGGACGGACGGTACGGACTATCAAAATTCCGCTTGGATAGGTTTATCGCATGGGTCCATAGATCACGTGTACCGATTTGTGTGAGATTTGGAAAAAAATTGAAGGAAAAGGAGCAAAAAGTGTGTTTTGAAGAAAATTCAAAATGGCGGAAAATCTATCCTGACGCAAATGGGCGTGGCCTATATGGGAAGATGCGTCGTGACCCAAGGAATCCAGGGAAAAAGAAATTTTGATTTTACGACCTACGGTTCAAGAGTTATAGGCCAAAAGGTAAAGGGGGCTGTTATAGCGCCACCATGTGGCCGACTGGTGTGATTATTTTCTTAATAATTTTTCAAAAAACTATTAACCTCCCCTCCAAATCTTGTAACTGTAGCCCTTACGGTTTCCGAGAAAAAAATACTTGAATGGGAGTTTTTGCAATTCCCATTAAAGTGGATGGGGAAATTTAATGCAGAAATAAATCAATATCAAAAAATCTATCCTGACGCAAATGGGCGTGGCCTATATGGGGAGATGCGTAGTGACCCAAGGAATCCAGGTGAAAAGAAATTTTGATTTTCGGACCTACGGTTCAAGAGTTACGGGCCAAAACGTAAAGGGGGCTGTTATAGCGCCACCATGAGGCCGAATGGTGTGATATTTTTTTCAATAATTTGGGACTTAATTATGAATTATCCCTCCAAATCTGATAACTCTAGCTCTTACGGTTTCTGAGAAAAAAATACTTGAATTTGAGTTTTTTCACTTTTACATTAAAGCGGATGGGGACATTTAATGGCACAAATAAATTAATATCAATTAAACTATTCAACCAATCTCTTAGCCCTATACACGCGCACGATTCCCGTTCAAGACGGTAATTTTGATATATGGCACAACATTAGGGTATAAAAACTGTGGGAGGAGATGCGGTTTGAAAAAAGTTAATCTATAAAGATGGAAAGAAAGCTATAGAGTACTATAGTCTGGTTGCCCTGTTGGGCAACCACACTAACTAGACGCGTCGCAATTCCGGGGAAATTGCAGAGTGTGGTTGCGCCGACGCCGGTCGCGGGTCGCGGCCACCGGGACTCGAGGAATACGCCGGGAGGAATAACGTCGGAGGCTGCGCCAATTACATTGTGTCGTCACTCCTGAGATCGCTTGCGTTTCATTTTGAGAGGATTGATCCCCCCAAAAATCATGTTTTTGCATCGAACGGTTACGTTTTGCGCATTTGTGGCGCCCCCTATGGGTCTGAGTGGAAATGCTTTTGGGGATTTGTTGAGTAAACCACCCTCGACATGTGATTCAAATCTGGGATCGATTGGACGTTTCGTTCGTGATTTTTGGCATTCTTTGTAAAACGGGCCCCTCCCGCTAACTTTGGAAGCCAATTACGGACGAACGGTAAGGACTATCAAAATGCCGTTTGGATATCTTTATCGCATGGGTCCATAGATCATGTGTACCGATTTGTGTGAGATTTGGAAAAAAATTGTAGGAAAAGGAGCAAAAAGTGTGTTTTGAAGAAAATTCAAAATGGCGGAAAATTTATCCTGACGCAAATGGGCGTGGCCTATATGGGGAGATGCGTAGTGACCCAAGGAATCCAGGTGAAAAGAAATTTGGATTTTACGAGCTACGGTTCAAGAGTTACAGGCCAAAACGTACAGGGGGCTGTTATAGCGCCACCATGAGGCCGAATGGTGTGATAATTTTTTTAATAATTTCGGAGAAAATTATGAACCTCCCCGCCAAATGTGGTAACTATAGCTCTTACGGTTTTTGAGAAAAAAATACTTGAATTTGAGTTTTTTCACTTTTCCATTAAAGCGGATGGGGAAATTTAATGCACTAATAAATTAATATCAATTAAACTATACTACGGATGAACGGTAAGGACTATTACAATGCCGTTTGGATATGTTTATTGCATGGGTCCAGAGATCATGTGTACCGATTTTTGTGACATTTGGACGTTTCGTTGGTGAATTTTGGCATTTTTGGTAAAGCGGGCCCCTCCCACTAACTTTGGAAGCCAATTACTGATGAACGGTAAGGACTATCAATATGCCGTTTGGATATATTCATCGCATGGGTCCATAGATCATGTGTACCGATTTGTGTGAGATTTGGACAAAATTTTAAGGAAAAGGAGCAAAAAGTGTGTTTTGAAGAAAATTAAAAATGGCGGAAAATCTATCCTTTCGCAAATGGGCGTGGCCTATATGGGGAGATGCGTCGTGACCCAAGGAATCCAGGTGAAAAGAAATTTTGATTTTAGGACCTACGGTTCAAGAGTTACAGGCCAAAACGTAAAGGGGGCTGTTATAGCGCCACCATGAGGCCGAATGGTGTGATATTTTTTTAAATAATTTCAGAGAAAATTATGAACCTCCCCTCCAAATGTGGTAACTCTAGCTCCTACGGTTTCTGAGAAAAAAATACTTGAATTTCAGTTTTTTCACTTTTCCATTAAAGCGGATGGGGACATTTAATGGCACTAATAAATTAATATCAATTAAACTATTCAACCAATCTCTTAGCCCTATACAAGCGCACGATTCCCGTTCAAGACGGTCATTTTGATATATGGCACAACATTAGGGGATAAAAACTGTGGGAGGAGATGCGTCTGAAAAAAAGTTTATCTATAAATAAATAAACTAGACGCGTCGCAATTCCGGGGAAATTGCAGAGTGTGGTTGCGCCGACGCCGGTCGCGGGTCGCGGCCGCCGGGACTCGAGGAATACGCCGGGAGGAATAACGTCGGAGGCTGCGCCAATTACATTGTGTCGTCACTCCTGAGATCGCTTGCGTTTCATTTTGAGAGGATTGATCCCCCCAAAAATCATGTTTTTGCATCGAACGGTTACGTTTTGCGCATTTGTGGCGCCCCCTATGGGTCTGAGTGGAAATGCTTTTGGGGATTTGTTGAGTAAACCACCCTCGACATGTGATTCAAATCTGGGATCGATTGGACGTTTCGTTCGTGATTTTTGGCATTCTTTGTAAAACGGGCCCCTCCCGCTAACTTTGGAAGCCAATTACGGACGAACGGTAAGGACTATCAAAATGCCGTTTGGATATCTTTATCGCATGGGTCCATAGATCATGTGTACCGATTTGTGTGAGATTTGGAAAAAAATTGTAGGAAAAGGAGCAAAAAGTGTGTTTTGAAGAAAATTCAAAATGGCGGAAAATTTATCCTGACGCAAATGGGCGTGGCCCATATGTGGAGATGCGTAGTGACCCAAGGAATCCAGGTGAAAAGAAATTTTGATTTTAGGACCTACGGTTCAAGAGTTACAGGCCAAAACGTACAGGGGGCTGTTATAGCGCCACCATGAGGCCGAATGGTGTGATAATTTTTTTAATAATTTCGGAGAAAATTATGAACCTCCCCTCCAAATGTGGTAACTATAGCTCTTACGGTTTTTGAGAAAAAAATACTTGAATTTGAGTTTTTTCACTTCTCCATTAAAGCGGATGGGGAAATTTAATGCACTAATAAATTAATATCAATTAAACTATACTACGGATGAACGGTAAGGACTATTACAATGCCGTTTGGATATGTTTATCGCATGGGTCCAGAGATCATGTGTACCGATTTTTGTGACATTTGGACGTTTCGTTCGTGATTTCTGGCATTTTTGGTAAAACGGGCCCCTCCCGCTAACTTTGGAAGCCATTTACGGACGGACGGTACGGACTATCAAAATTCCGCTTGGATAGGTTTATCGCATGGGTCCATAGATCATGTGTACCGATTTGTGTGAGATTTGGAAAAAAATTGCAGGAAAAGGAGCAAAAAGTGTGTTTTGAAGAAAATTCAAAATGGCGGAAAATCTATCCTGACGCAAATGGGCGTGGCCTATATGGGAAGATGCGTCGTGACCCAAGGAATCCAGGGAAAAAGAAATTTTGATTTTACGACCTACGGTTCAAGAGTTATAGGCCAAAAGGTAAAGGGGGCTGTTATAGCGCCACCATGTGGCCGACTGGTGTGATTATTTTCTTAATAATTTTTCAAAAAACTATTAACCTCCCCTCCAAATCTTGTAACTGTAGCCCTTACGGTTTCCGAGAAAAAAATACTTGAATGGGAGTTTTTGCAATTCCCATTAAAGTGGATGGGGAAATTTAATGCAGAAATAAATCAATATCAAAAAATCTATCCTGACGCAAATGGGCGTGGCCTATATGGGGAGATGCGTAGTGACCCAAGGAATCCAGGTGAAAAGAAATTTTGATTTTCGGACCTACGGTTCAAGAGTTACGGGCCAAAACGTAAAGGGGGCTGTTATAGCGCCACCATGAGGCCGAATGGTGTGATATTTTTTTCAATAATTTCGGACAATATTATGAATTATCCCTCCAAATCTGATAACTCTAGCTCTTACGGTTTCTGAGAAAAAAATACTTGAATTTGAGTTTTGTCACTTTTCCATTAAAGCGGATGGGGCAAATTTAATGCACTAATAAATCAATATCAATTAAACTATTCAAACAATCTCTTAGCCCTATACAAGCGCACGATTCCCGATTTAGACGGTCATTTTGATATATGGCACAACATTAGGGGATAAAAACTGTGGGAGGAGATGCGTCTGAAAAAAAGTTTATCTATAAATAAATAAAGAAACTAGACGCGTCGCAATTCCGGGGAAATTGCAGAGTGTGGTTGCGCCGACGCCGGTCGCGGGTCGCGGCCGCCGGGACTCGAGGAATAGGCCGGGAGGAATAACGTCGGAGGCTGCGCCGATTACATTGTCACGTCTCTCATGAGATCGCTTGCGTTTCATTTTGAAAGGATCGATCCACCCCGAAATAATGTTTTTGCATCAAACGGTTAAATTTTGCGCATTTGTGGCGCCCCCTACGGGTCAAAGTGGAAATGCTTTTGGGAATTTGTTGAGTAAACCACCCTCGACATGTGATTTGAATTTGGGATTGACCGGACGTTTCGTTCGTGATTTCTGGCATTTTTGGTAAAACGGGCCCCTCCCGCTAACTTTGGAAGCCATTTACGGACGGACGGTAAGGTCTATGAAAATGCCGTTTGGATATGTTTACCGCATGGGCTCAGAGATCATGTGTACCGATTTGTGTGAGATTTGGAAAAAAATTGTAGGAAAAGGAGCAAAAAGTGTGTTTTGAAGAAAATTCAAAATGGCGGAAAATCTATCCTGACGCAAATGGGCGTGGCCTATATGGGGAGATGCGTAATGACCCAAGGAATCCAGGGAAAAAGAAATTTTGATTTTACGACCTACGGTTCAAGAGTTATAGGCCAAAAGGTAAAGTGGGCTGTTATAGCGCCACCATGTGGCCGACTGGTGTGATTATTTTCTTAATAATTTCGCCAAAAACTATTAACCTCCCCTCCAAATCTTGTAACTGTAGCCCTTACGGTTTCCGAGAAAAAAATACTTGAATGGGAGTTTTTGCAATTCCCATTAAAGTGGATGGGGAAATTTAATGCAGAAATAAATCAATATCAAAAAATCTATCCTGACGCAAATGGGAGTGGCCTATATGGGGAGATGCGTAGTGACCCAAGGAATCCAGGTGAAAAGAAATTTTGATTTTAGGACCTACGGTTCAAGAGTTACAGGCCAAAACGTAAAGGGGGCTGTTATAGCGCCACCATGAGGCCGAATGGTGTGATATTTTTTTCAATAATTTCGGACAATATTATGAATTATCCCTCCAAATCTGATAACTCTAGCTCTTACGGTTTCTGAGAAAAAAATACTTGAATTTGAGTTTTGTCACTTTTCCATTAAAGCGGATGGGGCAAATTTAATGCACTAATAAATCAATATCAATTAAACTATTCAAACAATCTCTTAGCCCTATACAAGCGCACGATTCCCGATTTAGACGGTCATTTTGATATATGGCACAACATTAGGGGATAAAAACTGTGGGAGGAGATGCGTCTGAAAAAAAGTTTATCTATAAATAAATAAAGAAATAAAGAGTATAGAGTACTATAGTCTGGTTGCCCTGTTGGGCAACCACACTAATAAACTAGACGCGTCGCAATTCCGGGGAAATTGCAGAGTGTGGTTGCGCCGACGCCGGTCGCGGGTCGCGGCCGCCGGGAGTCGAGGAATAGGCCGGGAGGAATAACGTCGGAGGCTGCGCCAATTACATTGTCACGTCTCTCATGAGATCGCTTGCGTTTCATTTTGAAAGGATCGATCCACCCCGAAATAATGTTTTTGCATCAAACGGTTACATTTTGCGCATTTGTGGCGCCCCCTATGGGTCAAAGTGGAAATGCTTTTGGGAATTTGTTGAGTAAACCACCCTCGACATGTGATTTGAATTTGGGATTGACCGGACGTTTCGTTCGTGATTTCTGGCATTTTTGGTCAAACGGGCCCCTCCCGCTAACTTTGGAAGCCATTTACGGACGAACGGTAAGGACTATGAAAATGCCGTTTGGATATGTTTACCGCATGGGCTCAGAGATCATGTGTACCGATTTGTGTGAGATTTGGAAATAAATTGTAGGAAAAGGAGCAAAAAGTGTGTTTTGAAGAAAATTCAAAATGGCGGAAAATCTATCCTGACGCAAATGGTCGTGGCCTATATGGGGAGATGCGTAATGACCCAAGGAATCCAGGGAAAAAGAAATTTTGATTTTACGACCTACGGTTCAAGAGTTATAGGCCAAAAGGTAAAGTGGGCTGTTATAGCGCCACCATGTGGCCGACTGGTGTGATTATTTTCATAATAATTTCGCAAAAAACTATTAACCTCCCCTCCAAATCTTGTAACTGTAGCCCTTACGGTTTCCGAGAAAAAAATACTTGAATGGGAGTTTTTGCAATTCCCATTAAAGTGGATGGGGAAATTTAATGCAGAAATAAATCAATATCAAAAAATCTATCCTGACGCAAATGGGCGTGGCCTATATGGGGAGATGCGTAGTGACCCAAGGAATCCAGGTGAAAAGAAATTTTGATTTTCGGACCTACGGTTCAAGAGTTACAGGCCAAAACGTAAAGGGGGCTGTTATAGCGCCACCATGAGGCCGAATGGTGTGATATTCTTTTCAATAATTTCGGACAATATTATGAATTATCCCTCCAAATCTGATAACTCTAGCTCTTACGGTTTCTGAGAAAAAAATACTTGAATTTGAGTTTTTTCACTTTTCCATTAAAGTGGATGGGGACATTTAATGGCACTAATAAATTAATATCAATTAAACTATTCAACCAATCTCTTAGCCCTATACAAGCGCACGATTCCCGTTCAAGACGGTCATTTTGATATATGGCACAACATTAGGGGATAAAAACTGTGGGAGGAGATGCGTCTGAAAAAAAGTTTATCTATAAATAAAGAAATAAAGTGTATAGAGTACTATAGTCTGGTTGCCCTGTTGGGCAACCACACTAACTAGACGCGTCGCAATTCCGGGGAAATTGCAGAGTGTGGTTGCGCCGACGCGGTCGGGACTCCAGTAATACGCCGGGAGGAATACCGTCGGAGACTGCGCCAATTACATCGTCACGTCACTCCTGAGATCGCCTGCGTTTCATTTTGAGAGGATTGATCCCCCAAAAATCATGTTTTTGCATCAAACGGTTACATTTCGAGCATTCGTGGCGCCCCCTATGGATCAAAGTAGAAATGCTTTTGGAGATTGGTTTAGTATACCACCCTCGACATGTGATTCAAATTTGGGATTGACCGGACGTTTCGTTCGTGATTTATGGCATTTTTGGTCAAACGGGCCCCTCCCGCTAACTTTGGAAGCCATTTACGGACGGACGGTACGCATAATCAAAATTCCGCTTGGATAGGTTTATCGCATGGGTCCATAGATCACGTGTACCGATTTGTGTGAGATTTGGAAAAAAATTGAAGGAAAAGGAGCAAAAAGTGTGTTTTGAAGAAAATTCAAAATGGCGGAAAATCTATCCTGACGCAAATGGGCGTGGCCTATATGGGAAGATGCGTCGTGACCCAAGGAATCCAGGGAAAAAGAAATTTTGATTTTACGACCTACGGTTCAAGAGTTATAGGCCAAAAGGTAAAGGGGGCTGTTATAGCGCCACCATGTGGCCGACTGGTGTGATTCTTTTCATAATATTTTTTCAAAAAACTATTAACCTCCCCTCCAAATCTTGTAACTGTAGCCCTTACCGTTTCCGAGAAAAAAATACTTGAATGGGAGTTTTTGCAATTCCCATTAAAGTGGATGGGGAAATTTAATGCAGAAATAAATCAATATCAAAAAATCTATCCTGACGCAAATGGGCGTGGCCTATATGGGGAGATGCGTAGTGACCCAAGGAATCCAGGTGAAAAGAAATTTTGATTTTCGGACCTACGGTTCAAGAGTTACAGGCGAAAACGTAAAGGGGGCTGTTATAGCGCCACCATGAGGCCGAATGGTGTGATATTTTTTTCAATAATTTCGGACAATATTATGAATTATCTCTCCAAATCTGATAACTCTAGCTCGTACGGTTTCTGAGAAAAAAATACTTGAATTTGAGTTTTTTCACTTTTCCATTAAAGTGGATGGGGACATTTAATGCACTAATAAATTAATATCAATTAAACTATTCAACCAATCTCTTAGCAAAATACAAGCACACGATTCCCGATTTAGACGGTCATTTTGACATATGGCACAACATTGGGGGACGAAAACTGTGGGAGGAGATGCGGTTTGAAATATTGTTTATCTTGAAGAAGTGGAATAAAGTTATAGAGTACAATAGTCTGGTTGCCCTGTTAGGGCAACCACACTAACTAGACGCGTCGCAATTCCGGGGAAATTGCAGAGTGTGGTTGCGCCGACGCCGGTCCCCCTATGGGTCAAAGTGGAAATGCTTTTGGGAATTTGTTGAGTAAAGCACCCTCGACATGTGATTCAAATTTGGGATTGACCGGACGTTTTGTTCGTGATTTCTGGCATTTTTGGTGAAACGCGCCCCTCCCACTAATTTTGGAAGCCAATTATGGACGAACGGTAAGGACAATCAAAATGCCGTTTGGATATCTTTACCGCATGGGTCCATAGATCATGTGTACCGATTTGTGTGAGATTAGGACAAAATTTGAAGGAAAAGGAGCAAAAAGTGTGTTTTGAAGGAAATTCAAAATGGCGGAAAATCTATCCTGACGCAAATGGGCGTGGCCTATATGGGGAGATGCGTCGTGACCCAAGGAATCCAGGTGAAAAGAAATTTTGATTTTAGGACCTACGGTTCAAGAGTTATAGGCCAAAAGGTAAAGTGGGCTGTTATAGCGCCACCATGTGGCCGACTGGTGTGATTATTTTCATAATAATTTCGCAAAAAACTATTAACCTCCCCTCCAAATCTTGTAACTGTAGCCCTTACGGTTTCCGAGAAAAAAATACTTGAATGGGAGTTTTTGCAATTCCCATTAAAGTGGATGGGGAAATTTAATGCAGAAATAAATCAATATCAAAAAATCTATCCTGACGCAAATGGTCGTGACCTATATGGGGAGATGCGTCGTGACCCAAGGAATCCAGGTGAAAAGAAATTTTGATTTTAGGACCTACGGTTCAAGAGTTATAGGCCAAAAGGTAAAGTGGGCTGTTATAGCGCCACCATGAGGCCGAATGGTTTAATTATTTCTTCAATAATTTCGGATAATATTATGAACCTTCCCTCCGAATTTGGTAGCTCTAGCTCTTACGGTTTCTGAGGAAAAAATACTTGAATGTGAATTTTTTCACTTTTACATTAAAGTGGATGGGGAAATTTAATGCACTAATAAATCAATATCAATTAAACTATTTAACCAATCTCTTAGCCCTATACACGCGCACGATTCCCGATTTAGACGGTCATTTTGATATATGGCACAACATTAGGGGATAAAAACTGTGGGAGGAGATGCGGTTTGAAAAAAAGTTAATCTATAAAGATGGAAACTAGACGCGTCGCAATTGGCAATTGCAAAGTGTGGTTGCGCCGACGCGGTCGGGACTCCAGTAATACGCCGGGAGGAATACCGTCGGAGACTGCGCCAATTACATCGTCACGTCACTCCTGAGATCGCCTGCGTTTCATTTAGAGAGGATCGATCCCCCAAAAATCATGTTTTTGCATCAAACGGTTACATTTCGAGCATTCGTGGCGCCCCCTATGGATCAAAGTGGAAATGCTTTTGGGGATTGGTTTAGTATACCACCCTCGACATGTGATTCAAATTTGGGATTGACCGGACGTTTCGTTCGTGATTTATGGCATTTTTGGTCAAACGGGCCCCTCCCGCTAACTTTGGAAGCCATTTACGGACGGACGGTACGGACTATCAAAATTCCGCTTGGATAGGTTTACCGCATGGGTCCATAGATCACGTGTACCGATTTGTGTGAGATTTGGGAAAAAATTGAAGGAAAAGGAGCAAAAAGTGTGTTTTGAAGAAAATTCAAAATGGCGGAAAATCTATCCTGACGCAAATGGGCGTGGCCTATATGGGAAGATGCGTCGTGACCCAAGGAATCCAGGGAAAAATAAATTTTGATTTTACGACCTACGGTTCAAGAGTTACAGGCCAAAAGGTAAAGGGGGCTGTTATAGCGCCACCATGTGGCCGACTGGTGTGATTATTTTCTTAATAATTTTTCTAAAAACTATTAACCTCCCCTCCAAGTTTTGTAACTGTAGCCTTTACGGTTTCCGAGAAAATAATACTTGAATGGGAGTTTTTGCAATTCCCATTAAAGTGGATGGGGAAATTTAATGCACAAATAAATCAATATCAAAAAATCTATCCTGACGCAAATGGGCGTGGCCTATATGGGGAGATGCGTCGTGACCCAAGGAATCCAGGTGAAAATAAATTTTGATTTTAGGACCTACGGTTCAAGAGTTACGGGCCAAAACGTAAAGGGGGCTGTTATAGCGCCACCATGAGGCCGAATGGTGTGATATTTTTTTTAATAATTTGGGACTTAATTATAAATTTTCCCTCCAAATCTGATAACTCTAGCTCTTAAGGTTTCTGAGAAAAAAATACTTGAATTTGAGTTTTGTCACTTTTACATTAAAGTGGATGGGGGACATTTAATGCACTAATAAATCAATATCAATTAAACTATTTAACCAATCTCTTAGCAAAATACAAGCGCACGATTCCCGATTTAGACGGTCATTTTGACATATGGCACAACATTGGGGGATAAAAACTGTGGGAGGAGATGCGGTCCGAAGTATTGTTTATCTCAGTTTATCAATAACAATAGTCTGGTTGCCCTGTTGGGCAACCACACTAATAAACTAGACGCGTCGCAATTCCGGGGAAATTGCAGAGTGTGGTTGCGCCGACGCCGGTCGCGGGTCGCGGCCGCCGGGAGTCGAGGAATAGGCCGGGAGGAATAACGTCGGAGGCTGCGCCAATTACATTGTCACGTCTCTCATGAGATCGCTTGCGTTTCATTTTGAAAGGATCGATCCACCCCGAAATAATGTTTTTGCATCAAACGGTTACATTTTGCGCATTTGTGGCGCCCCCTATGGGTCAAAGTGGAAATGCTTTTGGGAATTTGTTGAGTAAACCACCCTCGACATGTGATTCGAATTTGGGATTGACCGGACGTTTCGTTCGTGATTTATGGCATTTTTGGTCAAACGGGCCCCTCCCGCTAACTTTGGAAGCCATTTACGGACGAACGGTAAGGACTATGAAAATGCCGTTTGCATATGTTTACCGCATGGGCTCAGAGATCATGTGTACCGATTTGTGTGAGATTTGGAAAAAAATTGTAGGAAAAGGAGCAAAAAGTGTGTTTTGAAGAAAATTCAAAATGGCGGAAAATCTATCCTGACGCAAATGGTCGTGGCCTATATGGGGAGATGCGTAATGACCCAAGGAATCCAGGGAAAAAGAAATTTTGATTTTACGACCTACGGTTCAAGAGTTATAGGCCAAAAGGTAAAGTGGGCTGTTATAGCGCCACCATGTGGCCGACTGGTGTGATTATTTTCATAATAATTTCGCAAAAAACTATTAACCTCCCCTCCAAATCTTGTAACTGTAGCCCTTACGGTTTCCGAGAAAAAAATACTTGAATGGGAGTTTTTGCAATTCCCATTAAAGTGGATGGGGAAATTTAATGCAGAAATAAATCAATATCAAAAAATCTATCCTGACGCAAATGGGCGTGGCCTATATGGGGAGATGCGTAGTGACCCAAGGAATCCAGGTGAAAAGAAATTTTGATTTTCGGACCTACGGTTCAAGAGTTACAGGCCAAAACGTAAAGGGGGCTGTTATAGCGCCACCATGAGGCCGAATGGTGTGATATTCTTTTCAATAATTTCGGACAATATTATGAATTATCCCTCCAAATCTGATAACTCTAGCTCTTACGGTTTCTGAGAAAAAAATACTTGAATTTGAGTTTTTTCACTTTTCCATTAAAGTGGATGGGGACATTTAATGGCACTAATAAATTAATATCAATTAAACTATTCAACCAATCTCTTAGCCCTATACAAGCGCACGATTCCCGTTCAAGACGGTCATTTTGATATATGGCACAACATTAGGGGATAAAAACTGTGGGAGGAGATGCGTCTGAAAAAAAGTTTATCTATAAATAAAGAAATAAAGTGTATAGAGTACTATAGTCTGGTTGCCCTGTTGGGCAACCACACTAATAAATAAAGAGTATAGAGTACTATAGTCTGGTTGCCCTATTGGGCAACCACACTAACTAGACGCGTCGCAATTCCGGGGAAATTGCAAAGTGTGGTTGCGCCGACGCCGGTCGGACTATCATAATGTCGTCTGGACAGGTTTATCGCAGGGGTCCATAGATCACGTGTACCGATTTGTGTGAGATTTGGAAAAAAATTGTAGGAAAAGGAGCAAAAAGTGTGTTTTGAAGAAAATTCAAAATGGCGGAAAATCTATCCTGACGCAAATGGGCGTGGCCTATATGGGGAGCTGCGTAATGACCCAAGGAATTTAGGGAAAAAGAAATTTTGATTTTACGACCTACGGTTCAAGAGTTATAGGCCAAAAGGTAAAGTGGGCTGTTATAGCGTCACCATGTGGCCGACTGGTGTGATTATTTTCATAATAATTTCGCAAAAACCTATTAACCTCCCCTCCAAATCTTGTAACTGTAGCCCCTACGGTTTCCGAGAAAAAAATACTTGAATGGGAGTTTTTGCAATTCCCATTAAAGTGGATGGGGAAATGTAATGCACAAATAAATCAATATCAAAAAATCTATCCTGACGCAAATGGGCGTGGCCTATATGGGGAGATGCGTAGTGACCCAAGGAATCCAGGTGAAAAGAAATTTTGATTTTCGGACCTACGGTTCAAGAGTTACAGGCCAAAACGTAAAGGGGGCTGTTATAGCGCCACCATGTGGCCGACTGGTGTGATTATTTTCTTAATAATTTTTCAAAAAACTATTAACCTCCCCTCCAAATCTTGTAACTGTAGCCCTTACGGTTTCCGAGAAAAAAATACTTGAATGGGAGTTTTTGCAATTCCCATTAAAGTGGATGGGGAAATTTAATGCAGAAATAAATCAATATCAAAAAATCTATCCTGACGCAAATGGGCGTGGCCTATATGGGGAGATGCGTAGTGACCCAAGGAATCCAGGTGAAAAGAAATTTTGATTTTCGGACCTACGGTTCAAGAGTTACAGGCCAAAACGTAAAGGGGGCTGTTATAGCGCCACCATGAGGCCGAATGGTGTGATATTTTTTTCAATAATTTCGGACAATATTATAAATTATCCCTCCAAATCTGATAACTCTAGCTCTTACGGTTTCTGAGAAAAAAATACTTGAATTTGAGTTTTTTCACTTTTCCATTAAAGCGGATGGGGACATTTAATGGCACTAATAAATTAATATCAATTAAACTATTCAACCAATCTCTTAGCCCTATACAAGCGCACGATTCCCGTTCAAGACGGTCATTTTGATATATGGCACAACATTAGGGGATAAAAACTGTGGGAGGAGATGCGTCTGAAAAAAAGTTTATCTATAAATAAAGATATAAAGAGTATAGAGTACTATAGTCTGGTTGCCCTGTTGGGCAACCACACTAATAAATAAAGTGTATAGAGTACTATAGTCTGGTTGCCCTGTTGGGCAACCACACTAACTAGACGCGTCGCAATTCCGGGGAAATTGCAGAGTGTTGTTGCGCCGACGCCGGTCGCGGGTCGCGGCCGCCGGGACTCGAGGAATAGGCCGGGAGGAATAACGTCGGAGGCTGCGCCAATTACATTGTCACGTCTCTCATGAGATCGCTTGCGTTTCATTTTGAAAGGATCGATCCACCCCGAAATAATGTTTTTGCATCAAACGGTTACATTTTGCGCATTTGTGGCGCCCCCTATGGGTCAAAGTGGAAATGCTTTTGGGAATTTGTTGAGTAAACCACCCTCGACATGTGATTTGAATTTGGGATTGACCGGACGTTTCGTTCGTGATTTCTGGCATTTTTGGTAAAACGGGCCCCTCCCGCTAACTTTGGAAGCCATTTACGGACGAACGGTAAGGTCTATGAAAATGCCGTTTGGACAGGTTTATCGCAGGGGTCCATAGATCACGTGTACCGATTTGTGTGAGATTTGGAAAAAAAATTGTAGGAAAAGGAGCAAAAAGTGTGTTTTGAAGAAAATTCAAAATGGCGGAAAATCTATCCTGACGCAAATGGGCGTGGCCTATACGGGGAGCTGCGTAATGACCCAAGGAATCCAGGGAAAAAGAAATTTTGATTTTACGACCTACGGTTCAAGAGTTATAGGCCAAAAGGTAAAGTGGGCTGTTATAGCGCCACCATGTGGCCGACTGGTGTGATTCTTTGCATAATAATTTCGCAAAAAACTATTAACCTCCCCTCCAAATCTTGTAACTGTAGCCCTTACGGTTTCCGAGAAAAAAATACTTGAATGGGAGTTTTTGCAATTCCCATTAAAGTGGATGGGGAAATTTAATGCACAAATAAATCAATATCAAAAAATCTATCCTGACGCAAATGGGCGTGGCCTATATGGGGAGATGCGTAGTGACCCAAGGAATCCAGGTGAAAAGAAATTTTGATTTTCGGACCTACGGTTCAAGAGTTATAGGCCAAAAGGTAAAGTGGGCTGTTATAGCGCCACCATGTGGCCGACTGGTGTGATTCTTTTCATAATAATTTCGCAAAAAACTATTAACCTCCCCTCCAAATCGTGTAACTGTAGCCCTTACGGTTTCCGAGAAAAAAATACTTGAATGGGAGTTTTTGCAATTCCCATTAAAGTGGATGGGGAAATTTAATGCACAAATAAATCAATATCAAAAAATCTATCCTGACGCAAATGGGCGTGGCCTATATGGGGAGATGCGTAGTGACCCAAGGAATCCAGGTGAAAAGAAATTTTGATTTTCGGACCTACGGTTCAAGAGTTACAGGCCAAAACGTAAAGGGGGCTGTTATAGCGCCACCATAAGGCCGAATGGTGTGATATTTTTTTCAATAATTTCGGACAATATTATGAATTATCCCTCCAAATCTGATAACTCTAGCTCTTACGGTTTCTGAGAAAAAAATACTTGAATTTGAGTTTTTTCACTTTTCCATTAAAGCGGATGGGGACATTTAATGGCACTAATAAATTAATATCAATTAAACTATTCAACCAATCTCTTAGCCCTATACAAGCGCACGATTCCCGATTTAGACGGTCATTTTGATATATGGCACAACATTAGGGGATAAAAACTGTGGGAGGAGATGCGTCTGAAAAAAAGTTTATCTATAAATAAATAAACTAGACGCGTCGCAATTCCGGGGAAATTGCAGAGTGTGGTTGCGCCGACGCCGGTCGCGGGTCGCGGCCGCCGGGACTCGAGGAATACGCCTGGAGGAATAACGTCGGAGGCTGCGCCAATTACATTGTGTCGTCACTCCTGAGATCGCTTGCGTTTCATTTTGAGAGGATTGATCCCCCCAAAAATCATGTTTTTGCATCGAACGGTTACGTTTTGCGCATTTGTGGCGCCCCCTATGGGTCTGAGTGGAAATGCTTTTGGGGATTTGTTGAGTAAACCACCCTCGACATGTGATTCAAATCTGGGATCGATTGGACGTTTCGTTCGTGATTTTTGGCATTCTTTGTAAAACGGGCCCCTCCCGCTAACTTTGGAAGCCAATTACGGACGAACGGTAAGGACTATCAAAATGCCGTTTGGATATCTTTATCGCATGGGTCCATAGATCATGTGTACCGATTTGTGTGAGATTTGGAAAAAAAATGTAGGAAAAGGAGCAAAAAGTGTGTTTTGAAGAAAATTCAAAATGGCGGAAAATTTATCCTGACGCAAATGGGCGTGGCCTATATGGGGAGATGCGTAGTGACCCAAGGAATCCAGGTGAAAAGAAATTTTGATTTTAGGACCTACGGTTCAAGAGTTACAGGCAAAAACGTACAGGGGGCTGTTATAGCGCCACCATGAGGCCGAATGGTGTGATAATTTTTTTAATAATTTCGGAGAAAATTATGAACCTCCCCTCCAAATGTGGTAACTATAGCTCTTACGGTTTTTGAGAAAAAATACTTGAATTTGAGTTTTTTCACTTTTCCATTAAAGCGGATGGGGAAATTTAATGCACTAATAAATTAATATCAATTAAACTATACTACGGATGAACGGTAAGGACTATTACAATGCCGTTTGGATATGTTTATCGCATGGGTCCAGAGATCATGTGTACCGATTTTTGTGACATTTGGACGTTTCGTTGGTGAATTTTGGCATTTTTGGTAAAGCGGGCCCCTCCCACTAACTTTGGAAGCCAATTACTGATGAACGGTAAGGACTATCAATATGCCGTTTGGATATATTCATCGCATGGGTCCATAGATCATGTGTACCGATTTGTGTGAGATTTGGACAAAATTTGAAGGAAAAGGAGCAAAAAGTGTGTTTTGAAGAAAATTCAAAATGGCGGAAAATCTATCCTGACGCAAATGGGCGTGGCCTATATGGGGAGATGCGTCGTGACCCAAGGAATCCAGGTGAAAAGAAATTTTGATTGTAGGACCTACGGTTCAAGAGTTACAGGCCAAAACGTAAAGGGGGCTGTTATAGCGCCACCATGAGGCCGAATGGTGTGATATTTTTTTTAATAATTTCAGAGCAAATTATGAACCTCCCCTCCAAATGTGGTAACTCTAGCTCTTACGGTTTCTGGGAAAAAAATACTTGAATTTCAGTTTTTTCACTTTTCCATTAAAGCGGATGGGGACATTTAATGGCACTAATAAATTAATATCAATTAAACTATTCAACCAATCTCTTAGCCCTATACAAGCGCACGATTCCCGTTCAAGACGGTCATTTTGATATATGGCACAAAGGAGCAAAAAGTGTGTTTTGAAGAAAATTCAAAATGGCGGAAAATCTATCCTGACGCAAATGGGCGTGGCCTATATGGGGAGCTGCGTAATGACCCAAGGAATCTAGGGAAAAAGAAATTTTGATTTTACGACCTACGGTTCAAGAGTTATAGGCCAAAAGGTAAAGTGGGCTGTTATAGCGCCACCATGTGGCCGACTGGTGTGATTCTTTTCATAATAATTTCGCAAAAAACTATTAACCTCCCCTCCAAATCTTGTAACTGTAGCCCTTACGGTTTCCGAGAAAAAAATACTTGAATGGGAGTTTTTGCAATTCCCATTAAAGTGGATGGGGAAATTTAATGCACAAATAAATCAATATCAAAAAATCTATCCTGACGCAAATGGGCGTGGCCTATATGGGGAGATGCGTAGTGACCCAAGGAATCCAGGTGAAAAGAAATTTTGATTTTCGGACCTACGGTTCAAGAGTTACAGGCCAAAACGTAAAGGGGGCTGTTATAGCGCCACCATGAGGCCGAATGGTGTGATATTTTTTTCAATAATTTCGGACAATATTATGAATTATCCCTCCAAATCTGATAACTCTAGCTCTTACGGTTTCTGAGAAAAAAATACTTGAATTTGAGTTTTTTCACTTTTCCATTAAAGTGGATGGGGACATTTAATGGCACTAATAAATTAATATCAATTAAACTATTCAACCAATCTCTTAGCCCTATACAAGCGCACGATTCCCGTTCAAGACGGTCATTTTGATATATGGCACAACATTAGGGGATAAAAACTGTGGGAGGAGATGCGTCTGAAAAAAAGTTTATCTATAAATAAATAAACTAGACGCGTCGCAATTCCGGGGAAATTGCAGAGTGTGGTTGCACCGACACCGGTCGCGGGTCGCGGCCGCCGGGACTCGAGGAATAGGCCGGGAGGAATAACGTTGGAGGCTGCGCCAATTACATTGTCACGTCTCTCATGAGATCGCTTGCGTTTCATTTTGAAAAAGGATCGATCCACCCCGAAATAATGTTTTTGCATCAAACGGTTACATTTTGCGCATTTGTGGCGCCCCCTATGGGTCAAAGTGGAAATGCTTTTGGGAATTTGTTGAGTAAACCACCCTCGACATGTGATTTGAATTTGGGATTGACCGGACGTTTCGTTCGTGATTTCTGGCATTTTTGGTAAAACGGGCCCCTCCCGCTAACTTTGGAAGCCATTTACGGACGAACGGTAAGGTCTATGAAAATGCCGTTTGGATATGTTTACCGCATGGGCTCAGAGATCATGTGTACCGATTTGTGTGAGATTTGGAAAAAAATTGTAGGAAAAGGAGCAAAAAGTGTGTTTTGAAGAGAATTCAAAATGGCGGAAAATCTATCCTGACGCAAATGGGCGTGGCCTATATGGGGAGATGCGTAATGACCCAAGGAATCCAGGGAAAAAGAAATTTTGATTTTACGACCTACGGTTCAAGAGTTATAGGCCAAAAGGTAAAGTGGGCTGTTATAGCGCCACCATGTGGCCGACTGGTGTGATTATTTTCATAATAATTTCGCAAAAAACTATTAACCTCCCCTCCAAATCTTGTAACTGTAGCCCTTACGGTTTCCGAGAAAAAAATACTTGAATGGGAGTTTTTGCAATTCCCATTAAAGTGGATGGGGAAATTTAATGCAGAAATAAATCAATATCAAAAAATCTATCCTGACGCAAATGGGCGTGGCCTATATGGGGAGATGCGTAGTGACCCAAGGAATCCAGGTGAAAAGAAATTTTGATTTTCGGACCTACGGTTCAAGAGTTACAGGCCAAAACGTAAAGGGGGCTGTTATAGCGCCACCATGAGGCCGAATGGTGTGATATTTTTTTCAATAATTTCGGACAATATTATGAATTATCCCTCCAAATCTGATAACTCTAGCTCTTACGGTTTCTGAGAAAAAAATACTTGAATTTGAGTTTTTTCACTTTTCCATTAAAGTGGATGGGGACATTTAATGGCACTAATAAATTAATATCAATTAAACTATTCAACCAATCTCTTAGCCCTATACAAGCGCACGATTCCCGTTCAAGACGGTCATTTTGATATATGGCAAAACATTGGGGGATAAAAACTGTGGGAGGAGATGCGTCTGAAAAAAAGTTTATCTATAAATAAAGAAATAAAGTGTATAGAGTACTATAGTCTGGTTGCCCTGTTGGGCAACCACACTAACTAGACGCGTCGCAATTCCGGGGAAATTGCAGAGTGTGGTTGCGCCGACGCCGGTCGCGGGTCGCGGCCGCCGGGACTCGAGGAATACGCCGGGAGGAATAACGTCGGAGGCTGCGCCAATTACATTGTGTCGTCACTCCTGAGATCGCTTGCGTTTCATTTTGAGAGGATTGATCCCCCCAAAAATCATGTTTTTGCATCGAACGGTTACGTTTTGCGCATTTGTGGCGCCCCCTATGGGTCTGAGTGGAAATGCTTTTGGGGATTTGTTGAGTAAACCACCCTCGACATGTGATTCAAATCTGGGATCGATTGGACGTTTCGTTCGTGATTTTTGGCATTCTTTGTAAAACGGGCCCCTCCCGCTAACTTTGGAAGCCAATTACGGACAAACGGTAAGGACTATCAAAATGCCGTTTGGATATCTTTATCGCATGGGTCCATAGATCATGTGTACCGATTTGTGTGAGATTTGGAAAAAAATTGTAGGAAAAGGAGCAAAAAGTGTGTTTTGAAGAAAATTCAAAATGGCGGAAAATTTATCCTGACGCAAATGGGCGTGGCCTATATGGGGAGATGCGTAGTGACCCAAGGAATCCAGGTGAAAAGAAATTTTGATTTTAGGACCTACGGTTCAAGAGTTACAGGCCAAAACGTACAGGGGGCTGTTATAGCGCCACCATGAGGCCGAATGATGTGATAATTTTTTTAATAATTTCGGAGAAAATTATGAACCTCCCCTCCAAATGTGGTAACTATAGCTCTTACGGTTTTTGAGAAAAAAATACTTGAATTTGAGTTTTTTCACTTTTCCATTAAAGCGGATGGGGAAATTTAATGCACTAATAAATTAATATCAATTAAACTATACTACGGATGAACGGTAAGGACTATTACAATGCCGTTTGGATATGTTTATCGCATGGGTCCAGAGATCATGTGTACCGATTTTTGTGACATTTGGACGTTTCGTTGGTGAATTTTGGCATTTTTGGTAAAGCGGGCCCCTCCCACTAACTTTGGAAGCCAATTACTGATGAACGGTAAGGACTATCAATATGCCGTTTGGATATATTCATCGCATGGGTCCATAGATCATGTGTACCGATTTGTGTGAGATTTTGACAAAATTTGAAGGAAAAGGAGCAAAAAGTGTGTTTTGAAGAAAATTCAAAATGGCGGAAAATCCATCCTGACGCAAATGGGCGTGGCCTATATGGGGAGATGCGTCGTGACCCAAGGAATCCAGGTGAAAAGAAATTTTGATTGTAGGACCTACGGTGCAAGAGTTACAGGCCAAAACGTAAAGGGGGCTGTTATAGCGCCACCATGAGGCCGAATGGTGTGATATTTTTTTAAATAATTTCAGAGAAAATTATGAACCTCCCCTCCAAATGTGGTAACTCTAGCTCTTACGGTTTCTGAGAAAAAAATACTTGAATTTCAGTTTTTTCACTTTTCCATTAAAGCGGATGGGGACATTTAATGGCACTAATAAATTAATATCAATTAAACTATTCAACCAATCTCTTAGCCCTATACAAGCGCACGATTCCCGTTCAAGACGGTCATTTTGATATATGGCACAACATTAGGGGATAAAAACTGTGGGAGGAGATGCGTCTGAAAAAAAGTTTATCTATAAATAAATAAACTAGACGCGTCGCAATTCCGGGGAAATTGCAGAGTGTGGTTGCGCCGACGCGGGTCGCGGGTCGCGGCCGCTGGGACTCGAGGAATATGCCGGGAGGAATAACGTCGGAGGCTGCGCCAATTACATCGTGTCGTCACTCCTGAGATCGCTTGCGTTTCATTTTGAGAGGATTGATCCCCCCAAAAATCATGTTTTTGCATCGAACGGTTACATTTTGCGCATTTGTGGCGCCCCCTATAGGTCAAAGTGGAAATGCTTTTGGGGATTTGTTGAGTAAACCACCCTCGACATGCGATTCAAATCTGGGATCGATTGGACGTTTCGTTCGTGATTTTTGGCATTCTTTGTAAAACGGGCCCCTCCCGCTAACTTTGGAAGCCAATTACGGACGAACGGTAAGGACTATCAAAATGCCGTTTGGATACCTTTATCGCATGGGTCCATAGATCACGTGTACCGATTTTTGTGAGATTTGGAAAAAACTTGTAGGAAAAGGAGCAAAAAGTGTGTTTTGAAGAAAATTCAAAATGGCGGAAAATCTATCCTGACGCAAATGGGCGTGGCCTATATGGGGAGATGCGTTGTGACCCAAGGAATCCAGGTGAAAAGAAATTTTGATTTTAGGACCTTTGGTTCAAGAGTTACAGGCCAAAACGTAAAGGGGGCTGTTATAGCGCCACCATGAGGCCGAATGGTGTGATATTTTTTATAATAATTTCGGAGAAAATTATGAACCTCCCCTCCAAATGTGGTAACTGTAGCTCTTACGGTTTCTGAGAAAAAAATACTTGAATTTGATTTTTTTCACTTTTCCATTAAAGCGGATGGGGGAAATTTAATGCACTAATAAATGAATATCAATTAAACTATTTAACCAATCTGTTAGCCCTATACACGCGCACGATTCCCGATTTAGACGGTCATTTTGACATATGGCACGAGTGTGTGCTGGCAAAACTGTGGGAGGAGTTAAGGTCTGAAGTTTAACATTGATCAGGAACAATGTTAACACTAGACGCGTCGCAATTCCGGGGAAATTGCAGAGTGTGGTTGCGCCGACGCGGGTCGCGGGTCGCGGCCGCCGGGACTCGAGGAATAGGCCGGGAGGAATAACGTCGGAGGCTGCGCCAATTACATTGTCACGTCTCTCATGAGATCGCTTGCGTTTCATTTTGAAAGGATCGATCCACCCCGAAATAATGTTTTTGCATCAAACGGTTACATTTTGCGCATTTGTGGCGCCCCCTATGGGTCAAAGTGGAAATGCTTTTGGGAATTTGTTGAGTAAACCACCCTCGACATGTGATTTGAATTTGGGATTGACCGGACGTTTCGTTCGTGATTTCTGGCATTTTTGGTAAAACGGGCCCCTCCCGCTAACTTTGGAAGCCATTTAGGGACGGACGGTATGGACTATCAAAATTCCGCTTGGATAGGTTTATCGCATGGGTCCATAGATCACGTGTACCGATTTGTGTGAGATTTGGAAAAAATTGAAGGAAAAGGAGCAAAAAGTGTGTTTTGAAGAAAATTCAAAATGGCGGAAAATCTATCCTGACGCAAATGGGCGTGGCCTATATGGGAAGATGCGTCGTGACCCAAGGAATCCAGGGGAAAAGAAATTTTGATTTTACGACCTACGGTTCAAGAGGTATAGGCCAAAAGGTAAAGGGGGCTGTTAAAGCGCCACCATGTGGCCGACTGGTGTGATTATTTTCTTAATAATTTTGCAAAAAACTATTAACCTCCCCTCCAAGTTTTGTAACTGTAGCCTTTACGGTTTCCGAGGAAAAAATACTTGAATGGGAGTTTTTGCAATTCCCATTAAAGTGGATGGGGAAATTTAATGCAGAAATAAATCAATATCAAAAAATCTATCCTGACGCAAATAGGCGTGGCCTATATGGGGAGATGCGTAGTGACCCAAGGAATCCAGGTGAAAAGAAATTTTGATTTTCGGACCTACGGTTCAAGAGTTACGGGCCAAAACGTAAAGGGGGCTGTTATAGCGCCACCATCAGGCCGAATGGTGTGATATTTTTTTCAATAATTTCGGACAATATTATGAATTATCCCTCCAAATCTGATAACTCTAGCTCTTACGTTTTTTGAGAAAAAAATACTTGAATTTGAGTTTTTTCACTTTTCCATTAAAGCGGATGGGGACATTTAATGGCACTAATAAATTAATATCAATTAAACTATTCAACCAATCTCTTAGCCCTATACACGCGCACGATTCCCGATTTAGACGGTCATTTTGACATATGGCACAACATTGGGGGATAAAAACTGTGGGAGGAGATGCGGTTTGAAAAAAGTTTATCTATAAAGAAAGAATAAAGAGTATAGAGTACTATAGTCTGGTTGCCCTGTTGGGCAACCACACTAACTAGACGCGTCGCAATTCCGGGGAAATTGCAGAGTGTGGTTGCGCCGACGCCGGTCGCGGGTCGCGGCCGCCGGGACTCGAGGAATACGCCGGGAGGAATAACGTCGGAGGCTGCGCCAATTACATTGTGTCGTCACTCCTGAGATCGCTTGCGTTTCATTTTGAGAGGATTGATCCCCCCAAAAATCATGTTTTTGCATCGAACGGTTACGTTTTGCGCATTTGTGGCGCCCCCTATGGGTCTGAGTGGAAATGCTTTTGGGAATTTGTTGAGTAAACCACCCTCGACATGTGATTCAAATCTGGGATCGATTGGCCGTTTCGTTCGTGATTTTTGGCATTCTTTGTAAAACGGGCCCCTCCCGCTAACTTTGGAAGCCAATTACGGACGAACGGTAAGGACTATCAAAATGCCGTTTGGATATCTTTATGGCATGGGTCCATAGATCATGTGTACCGATTTGTGTGAGATTTGGAAAAAAAATGTAGGAAAAGGAGCAAAAAGTGTGTTTTGAAGAAAATTCAAAATGGCGGAAAATCTATCCTGACGCAAATGGGCGTGGCCTATATGGGGAGCTGCGTAATGACCCAAGGAATCTAGGGAAAAAGACATTTTGATTTTACGACCTACGGTTCAAGAGTTATAGGCCAAAAGGTAAAGTGGGCTGTTATAGCGCCACCATGTGGCCGACTGGTGTGATTCTTTTCATAATAATTTCGCAAAAAACTATTAACCTCCCCTCCAAATCTTGTAACTGTAGCCCTTACGGTTTCCGAGAAAAAAATACTTGAATGGGAGTTTTTGCAATTCCCATTAAAGTGGATGGGGAAATTTAATGCAGAAATAAATCAATATCAAAAAATCTATCCTGACGCAAATGGGCGTGGCCTATATGGGGAGATGCGTAGTGACCCAAGGAATCCAGGTGAAAAGAAATTTTGATTTTCGGACCTACGGTTCAAGAGTTACAGGCCAAAACGTAAAGGGGGCTGTTATAGCGCCACCATGAGGCCGAATGGTGTGATATTTTTTTCAATAATTTCGGACAATATTATGAATTATCCCTCCAAATCTGATAACTCTAGCTCTTACGGTTTCTGAGAAAAAAATACTTGAATTTGAGTTTTTTCACTTTTCCATTAAAGCGGATGGGGACATTTAATGGCACTAATAAATTAATATCAATTAAACTATTCAACCAATCTCTTAGCCCTATACAAGCGCACGATTCCCGATTTAGACGGTCATTTTGATATATGGCACAACATTGGGGGATAAAAACTGTGGGAGGAGATGCGTCTGAAAAAAAGTTTATCTATAAATAAATAAACTAGACGCGTCGCAATTCCGGGGAAATTGCAGAGTGTGGTTGCGCCGACGCCGGTCGCGGGTCGCGGCCGCCGGGACTCGAGGAATAGGCCGGGAGGAATAACGTCGGAGGCTGCGCCAATTACATTGTCACGTCTCTCATGAGATCGCTTGCGTTTCATTTTGAAAGGATCGATCCACCCCGAAATAATGTTTTTGCATCAAACGGTTACATTTTGCGCATTTGTGGCGCCCCCTATGGGTCAAAGTGGAAATGGTTTTGGGAATTTGTTGAGTAAACCACCCTCGACATGTGATTCGAATTTGGGATTGACCGGACGTTTCGTTCGTGATTTCTGGCATTTTTGGTAAAACGGGCTCCTCCCGCTAACTTTGGAAGCCATTTACGGACGGACGGTACGCATAATCAAAATTCCGCTTGGATAGGTTTATCGCATGGGTCCATAGATCACGTGTACCGATTTGTGTGAGATTTGGAAAAAAATTGAAGGAAAAGGAGCAAAAAGTGTGTTTTGAAGAAAATTCAAAATGGCGGAAAATCTATCCTGACGCAAATGGGCGTGGCCTATATGGGAAGATGCGTCGTGACCCAAGGAATCCAGGGAAAAAGAAATTTTGATTTTACGACCTACGGTTCAAGAGTTATAGGCCAAAAGGTAAAGGGGGCTGTTATAGCGCCACCATGTGGCCGACTGGTGTGATTATTTTCTTAATAATTTTTCAAAAAACTATTAACCTCCCCTCCAAATCTTGTAACTGTAGCCCTTACGGTGTCAGAGAAAAAAATACTTGAATGGGAGTTTTTGCAATTCCCATTAAAGTGGATGGGGAAATTTAATGCACAAATAAATCAATATAAAAAAATCTATCCTGACGCAAATGGGCGTGGCCTATATGGGGAGATGCGTAGTGACCCAAGGAATCCAGGTGAAAAGAAATTTTGATTTTCGGACCTACGGTTCAAGAGTTACAGGCCAAAACGTAAAGGGGGCTGTTATAGCGCCACCATGAGGCCGAATGGTGTGATATTTTTTTCAATAATTTCGGACAATATTATGAATTATCCCTCCAAATCTGATAACTCTAGCTCTTACGGTTTCTGAGAAAAAAATACTTGAATTTGAGTTTTTTCACTTTTCCATTAAAGCGGATGGGGACATTTAATGGCACTAATAAATTAATATCAATTAAACTATTCAACCAATCTCTTAGCCCTATACAAGCGCACGATTCCCGATTTAGACGGTCATTTTGATATATGGCACAACATTAGGGGATAAAAACTGTGGGAGGAGATGCGTCTGAAAAAAAGTTTATCTATAAATAAATAAAGAAATAAAGAGTATAGAGTACTATAGTCTGGTTGCCCTGTTGGGCAACCACACTAACTAGACGCGTCGCAATTCCGGGGAAATTGCAGAGTGTGGTTGCGCCGACGCCGGTCGCGGGTCGCGGCCGCCGGGACTCGAGGAATACGCTGGGAGGAATAACGTCGGAGGCTGCGCCAATTACATTGTGTCGTCACTCCTGAGATGGCTTGCGTTTCATTTTGAGAGGATCGATCCCCCCAAAATAAGGTTTTTGCATCAAACGGTTACGTTTCGAGCATTCGTGGCGCCCCCTATGGATCAAAGTAGAAATGCTTTTGGGGATTGGTTTAGTATACCACCCTCGACATGTGATTCAAATTTGGGATTGACCGGACGTTTCGTTCGTGATTTATGGCATTTTTGGTGAAACGGGCCCCTCCCGCTAACTTTGGAAGCCATTTACGGACGGACGGTACGGACTATCAAAATTCCGCTTGGATAGGTTTATCGCATGGGTCCATAGATCACGTGTACCGATTTGTGTGAGATTTGGAAAAACATTGTAGGAAAAGGAGCAAAAAGTGTGTTTTGAAGAAAATTCAAAATGGCGGAAAATCTATCCTGACGCAAATGGGCGTGGCCTATATGGGGAGCTGCGTAATGACCCATGGAATCTAGGGGAAAAGAAATTTTGATTTTACGACCTACGGTTCAAGAGTTAAAGGCCAAAAGGTAAAGTGGGCTGTTATAGCGCCACCATGTGGCCGATTGGTGTGATTCTTTTCATAATAATTTCGCAAAAAACTATTAACCTCCCCTCCAAATCTTGTAACTGTAGCCCTTACGGTTTCCGAGAAAAAAATACTTGAATGGGAGTTTTTGCAATTCCCATTAAAGTGGATGGGGAAATTTAATGCACAAATAAATCAATATCAAAAAATCTATCCTGACGCAAATGGGCGTGGCCTATATGGGGAGATGCGTAGTGACCCAAGGAATCCAGGTGAAAAGAAATTTTGATTTTCGGACCTACGGTTCAAGAGTTACAGGCCAAAACGTAAAGGGGGCTGTTATAGCGCCACCATGAGGCCGAATGGTGTGATATCTTTTTCAATAATTTCGGACAATATTATGAATTATCCCTCCAAATCTGATAACTCTAGCTCTTACGGTTTCTGAGAAAAAAATACTTGAATTTGAGTTTTTTCACTTTTACATTAAAGTGGAAGGGGGGAATTTAATGCACTAATAAATAAATATCAATTAAACTATTTAACCAATCTCTTAACAAAATACAAGCGCACGATTCCCGATTTAGACGGTCATTTTGATATATGGCACAACATTAGGGGATAAAAACTGTGGGAGGAGATGCGTCTGAAAGTATTGCTTATCTAAGTTTATCAATAACAATAGTCTGGTTGCCCTGTTGGGCAACCACACTAATAAATAAATAAATAAAGAGTATAGAGTACTATAGTCTGGTTGCCCTGTTGGGCAACCACACTAACTAGACGCGTCGCAATTCCGGGGAAATTGCAGAGTGTGGTTGTGCCGACGCCGGTCGCGGGTCGCGGCCGCCGGGACTCGAGGAATAGGCCGGGAGGAATAACGTCGGAGGCTGCGCCAATTACATTGTCACGTCTGTCATGAGATCGCTTGCGTTTCATTTTGAAAGGATCGATCCACCCCGAAATAATGTTTTTGCATCAAACGGTTACATTTTGCGCATTTGTGGCGCCCCCTATGGGTCAAAGTGGAAATGCTTTTGGGAATTTGTTGAGTAAACCGCCCTCGACATGTGATTTGAATTTGGGATTGACCGGACGTTTCGTTCGTGATTTCTGGCATTTTTGGTAAAACGGGCCCCTCCCGCTAACTTTGGAAGCCATTTACGGACGAACGGTAAGGTCTATGAAAATGCCGTTTGGATATGTTTACCGCATGGGCTCAGAGATCATGTGTACCGATTTGTGTGAGATTTGGAAAAAAATTGTAGGAAAAGGAGCAAAAAGTGTGTTTTGAAGAAAATTCAAAATGGCGGAAAATCTATCCTGACGCAAATGGGCGTGGCCTATATGGGGAGATGCGTAATGACCCAAGGAATCCAGGGAAATTTTGATTTTACGACCTACGGTTCAAGAGTTATAGGCCAAAAGGTAAAGTGGGCTGTTATAGCGCCACCATGTGGCCGATTGGTGTGATTCTTTTCATAATAATTTCGCAAAAAACTATTAACCTCCCCTCCAAATCTTGTAACTGTAGCCCTTACGGTTTCCGAGAAAAAAATACTTGAATGGGAGTTTTTGCAATTCCCATTAAAGTGGATGGGGAAATTTAATGCAGAAATAAATCAATATCAAAAAATCTATCCTGACGCAAATGGGCGTGGCCTATATGGGGAGATGCGTAGTGACCCAAGGAATCCAGGTGAAAAGAAATTTAGATTTTCGGACCTACGGTTCAAGAGTTACAGGCCAAAACGTAAAGGGGGCTGTTATAGCGCCACCATGAGGCCAAATGGTGTGATATTTTTTTCAATAATTTCGGACAATATTATGAATTATCCCTCCAAATCCGATAGCTCTAGCTCTTACGGTTTCTGAGAAAAAAATACTTGAATTTGAGTTTTTTCACTTTTCCATTAAAGCGGATGGGGACATTTAATGGCACTAATAAATTAATATCAATTAAACTATTCAACCAATCTCTTAGCCCTATACAAGCGCACGATTCCCGATTTAGACGGTCATTTTGATATATGGCACAACATTGGGGGATAAAAACTGTGGGAGGAGATGCGTCTGAAAAAAAGTTTATCTATAAATAAATAAATAAAGAGTATAGAGTACTATAGTCTGGTTGCCCTGTTGGGCAACCACACTAACTAGACGCGTCGCAATTCCGGGGAAATTGCAAAGTGTGGTTGCGCTGACGCCGGTCGGACTATCATAATGTCGTCTGGACAGGTTTATCGCAGGGGTCCATAGATCACGTGTACCGATTTGTGTGAGATTTGGAAAAACATTGTAGGAAAAGGAGCAAAAAGTGTGTTTTGAAGAAAATTCAAAATGGCGGAAAATCTATCCTGACGCAAATGGGCGTGGCCTATATGGGGAGCTGCGTAATGACCCAAGGAATCTAGGGAAAAAGAAATTTTGATTTTACGACCTACGGTTCAAGAGTTAAAGGCCAAAAGGTAAAGTGGGCTGTTATAGCGCCACCATGTGGCCGATTGGTGTGATTCTTTTCATAATAATTTCGCAAAAAACTATTAACCTCCCCTCCAAATCTTGTAACTGTAGCCCTTACGGTTTCCGAGAAAAAAATACTTGAATGGGAGTTTTTGCAATTCCCATTAAAGTGGATGGGGAAATTTAATGCACAAATAAATCAATATCAAAAAATCTATCCTGACGCAAATGGGCGTGGCCTATATGGGGAGATGCGTAGTGACCCAAGGAATCCAGGTGAAAAGAAATTTTGATTTTCGGACCTACGGTTCAAGAGTTACAGGCCAAAACGTAAAGGGGGCTGTTATAGCGCCACCATGAGGCCGAATGGTGTGATATTTTTTTCAATAATTTCGGACAATATTATGAATTATCCCTCCAAATCTGATAACTCTAGCTCTTACGGTTTCTGAGAAAAAAATACTTGAATTTGAGTTTTTTCACTTTTACATTAAAGTGGAAGGGGGGAATTTAATGCACTAATAAATCAATATCAATTAAACTATTTAACCAATCTCTTAGCAAAATACAAGCGCACGATTCCCGATTTAGACGGTCATTTTGATATATGGCACAACATTAGGGGATAAAAACTGTGGGAGGAGATGCGTCTGAAAGTATTGCTTATCTAAGTTTATCAATAACAATAGTCTGGTTGCCCTGTTGGGCAACCACACTAATAAATAAATAAAGTGTATAGAGTACTATAGTCTGGTTGCACTGTTGGGCAACCACACTAATAAAGAGTATAGAGTACTATAGTCTGGTTGCCCTGTTGGGCAACCACACTAATAAATAAAGTGTATAGAGTACTATAGTCTGGTTGCCCTGTTGGGCAACCACACTAATAAAGTGTATCAATAACAATAGTCTGGTTGCCCTGTTGGGCAACCACACTAATAAATAAATAAAGAGTATAGAGTACTATAGTCTGGTTGCCCTGTTGGGCAACCACACTAACTAGACGCGTCGCAATTGGCAATTGCAAAGTGTGGTTGCGCCGACGCGGTCGGGACTCCAGTAATACGCCGGGAGGAATACCGTCGGAGACTGCGCCAATCACATTTTCACGTCACTCCTGAGATCACTTGCGTTTCATATTGAAGGGACTGACCCCCCCAAAAATCATGTTTTTGCATGAAACGGTGACATTTTGCGCATTTGTGGCGCCCCCTATGGATCAAAGTGGAAATGCTTTTGGGGATTGGTTTAGTATACCACCCTTGACATGTGATTCAATTTTGGGATTGACCGGACGTTTCGTTCGTGATTTATGGCATTTTTTGTCAAACGGGCCCCTCCCGCTAACTTTGGAAGCCATTTACGGAAGAACGGATATATGGCACTAAATTGGGAAAAATAAACTGTGGGAGGAGATGCGGTTTGAAATATTGTTTATCTTGAAGAAGTGGAATA
Organism: Gymnoscopelus microlampas; assembly: GCF_963454915.1. Lineage (NCBI taxonomy): Eukaryota > Metazoa > Chordata > Actinopteri > Myctophiformes > Myctophidae > Gymnoscopelus > Gymnoscopelus microlampas. Next base: position 28,878,786 of record NC_139941.1, read on the forward strand.
AAGTGTTTAGAGTACTATAGTCTGGTTGCCCTGTTAGGGCAACCACACTAACTAGACGCGTCGCAATTGGCAATTGCAAAGTGTGGTTGCGCCGACGCGGGTCGGGACTCGAGCAATACGCCGGGAGGAATACCGTCGGAGACTGCGCCAATTACATCGTCACGTCACTCCTTAGATCGCTTGTGTTTCATTTTGAGAGGATCGATCCCCCCAAAATAAGGTTTTTGCATCAAACGGTTACATTTTGAGCATTCGTGGTGCCCCCTATGGATCAAAGTAGAAATGCTTTTGGGGATTGGTTTAGTATACCACCCTCGACATGTGATTCAAATTTGGGATTGACCGGACGTTTCGTTCGTGATTTATGGCATTTTTGGTCAAACGGGCCCCTCCCGCTAACTTTGGAAGCCATTTACGGACGGACGGTACGGACTATCATAATTCTGCTTGGATAGGTTTATCGCATGGGTCCATAGATCACGTGTACCGATTTGTGTGAGATTTGGAAAAAAAATTAAGGAAAAGGAGCAAAAAGTGTGTTTTGAAGAAAATTCAAAATGGCGGAAAATCTATCCTGACGCAAATGGGCGTGGCCTATATGGGAAGATGCGTCGTGACCCAAGGAATCCAGGGAAAAAGAAATTTTGATTTTACGACCTACGGTTCAAGAGTTATAGGCCAAAAGGTAAAGGGGGCTGTTATAGCGCCACCATGTGGCCGACTGGTGTGATTATTTTCTTAATAATTTTTCAAAAAACTATTAACCTCCCCTCCAAGTTTTGTAACTGTAGCCCTTACGGTTTCCGAGAAAAGAATACTTGAATGGGAGTTTTTGCAATTCCCATTAAAGTGGATGGGGAAATTTAATGCACTAATAAATCAATATCAAAAAATCTATCCTGACGCAAATGGGCGTGGCCTATATGGGGAGATGCATAGTGACCCAAGGAATCCAGGTGAAAAGAAATTTTGATTTTAGGACCTACGGTTCAAGAGTTACGGGCCAAAACGTAAAGGGGGCTGTTATAGCGCCACCATGAGGCCGAATGGTGTGATATTTTGTTAAATAATTTGGGACTTAATTATGAATTATCCCTCCAAATCTGATAACTCTAGCTGTTAAGGTTTCTGAGAAAAAAATACTTGAATTTGAGTTTTTGCACTTTTCCATTAAAGTGGATGGGGACATTTAATGGCACTAATAAATTAATATCAATTAAAGTATTCAACCAATCTCTTAGCAAAATACAAGCACACGATTCCCGTTCAAGACGGTCATTTTGATATATGGCACAACATTAGGGTATAAAAACTGTGGGAGGAGTAGCGGTTTGAAAAAAGTTTATCTATAAAGATGGAAAGCTATAGAGTACTATAGTCTGGTTGCCCTGTTGGGCAACCACACTAATTAACTTACTACACTTTTACAGGCTTCTTTTTCTTGCTCTTTTTTTATATGTATTACACGTGTGTATGTTTGTGCGTGCGTGTGTTTCACATACACACTCTCACCCCTGCAGCTGGTTCTCAACGACCGCACCATCCCCATTGCGTTGGGCTCTGCTGGTGGCGTTAACGTGGCGAACGCAGATCATCCATGTGTAGACAATCCCTGTGCCAATGGAGGAACCTGCAGACCAAAGTGGGACGGGTACGAGTGTGACTGCTCCCTGGGCTACGACGGCAGGCACTGCCAGAAAGGTCAGTCGCATTTTAGACAGTGTGGTACTGTAATGTTGTCCTTTTACATTAAGCTGCTGACATTGTGACTTTTCTTATGACATTTACATATTCTGAGCACTTAGCGGTTTTTATTCTGGTCAATTTATGAGTGTTATAATTTAGTAAAACAGACTAGAATTATGTGAAAGCAGCATGTTGACATGGAGAGCAGAGCTATTGTTATTAAGATATTGTAGGTTATACGGATGTTTACTGTATACTGTATACAGTATGAGGCAGGACATTTCACCTTGTAAACTGTGTTCATTTGTCCTCTGGGATTAAATGCTTTGTTATTCCATTGCATTCTAATATAATCTAATGTATTGAACAATTTAATCTCTTCTAAGCCCCTCTATGCCTTCCTTTTTTTTATGCTTTCGCTACCAGAATGTGGGAACTATTGTTTGAACAGTAAGTTTTTCATCCAATATTAAAACAAGGAAATATTCAAACCTCAAAACAACAAACAAATCTCAAAACATTGTCAACATCACCATAAACTAGACGCGTCGCAATTGGCAATTGCAAAGTGTGGTTGCGCCGACGCCGGTCGGGACTCGAGCAATACGCCGGGAGGAATACCGTCGGAGACTGCGCCAATTACATTGTCACGTCACTCCTGAGATCGCTTGCGTTTCATTTTGAGAGGATCGATCCCCCCAAAATAAGGTTTTTGCATCAAACGGTTACATTTCGAGCATTCGTGGCACCCCTTATGGATCAAAGTAGAAATGCTTTTGGGGATTGGTTTAGTATACCACCCTCGACATGTGATTCAAATTTGGGATTGACCGGACGTTTCGTTCGTGATTTATGGCAGTTTTGGTGAAACGGGCCCCTCCCGCTAACTTTGGAAGCCATTTACGGACGGACGGTACGGACTATCAAAATTCCGCTTGGATAGGTTTATCGCATGGGTTCATAGATCACGTGTACCGATTTGTGTGAGATTTTGAAAAAAATTGAAGGAAAAGGAGCAAAAAGTGTGTTTTGAAGAAAAATCAAAATGGCGGAAAATCTATCCTGACGCAAATGGGCGTGGCCTATATGGGAAGATGTGTCGTGACCCAAGGAATCCAGGGAAAAAGAAATTTTGATTTTACGACCTACGGTTCAAGAGTTATAGGCCAAAAGGTAAAGTGGGCTGTTATAGCGCCACCATGTGGCCGACTGGTGTGATTCTTTTTTTTGATAATTTTGCAAAAAACTATTAACCTCCCCTCCAAGTCTTGTAACAGTAGCCCTTACGGTTTCCGAGAAAAAAATACTTGAATGGGAGTTTTTGCAATTCCCATTAAAGTGGATGGGGAAATTTAATGCACAAATAAATCAATATCAAAAAATCTATCCTGACGCAAATGGGCGTGGCCTATATGGGGAGATGCGTAGTGACCCAAGGAATCCAGGTGAAAAGAAATTTTGATTTTAGGACCTACGGTTCAAGAGTTACGGGCCAAAACGTAAAGGGGGCTGTTATAGCGCCACCATGAGGCCGAATGGTGTGATATTTTGTTAAATAATTTGGGACTTAATTATGAATTATCCCTCCAAATCTGATAACTCTAGCTGTTAAGGTTTCTGAGAAAAAAATACTTGAATTTGAGTTTTTGCACTTTTCCATTAAAGTGGATGGGGACATTTAATGGCACTAATAAATTAATATCAATTAAAGTATTCAACCAATCTCTTAGCAAAATACAAGCACACGATTCCCGTTCAAGACGGTCATTTTGATATATGGCACAACATTAGGGTATAAAAACTGTGGGAGGAGTAGCGGTTTGAAAAAAGTTTATCTATAAAGATGGAAAGCTATAGAGTACTATAGTCTGGTTGCCCTGTTGGGCAACCACACTAATTAACTTACTACACTTTTACAGGCTTCTTTTTCTTGCTCTTTTTTTATATGTATTACACGTGTGTATGTTTGTGCGTGCGTGTGTTTCACATACACACTCTCACCCCTGCAGCTGGTTCTCAACGACCGCACCATCCCCATTGCGTTGGGCTCTGCTGGTGGCGTTAACGTGGCGAACGCAGATCATCCATGTGTAGACAATCCCTGTGCCAATGGAGGAACCTGCAGACCAAAGTGGGACGGGTACGAGTGTGACTGCTCCCTGGGCTACGACGGCAGGCACTGCCAGAAAGGTCAGTCGCATTTTAGACAGTGTGGTACTGTAATGTTGTCCTTTTACATTAAGCTGCTGACATTGTGACTTTTCTTATGACATTTACATATTCTGAGCACTTAGCGGTTTTTATTCTGGTCAATTTATGAGTGTTATAATTTAGTAAAACAGACTAGAATTATGTGAAAGCAGCATGTTGACATGGAGAGCAGAGCTATTGTTATTAAGATATTGTAGGTTATACGGATGTTTACTGTATACTGTATACAGTATGAGGCAGGACATTTCACCTTGTAAACTGTGTTCATTTGTCCTCTGGGATTAAATGCTTTGTTATTCCATTGCATTCTAATATAATCTAATGTATTGAACAATTTAATCTCTTCTAAGCCCCTCTATGCCTTCCTTTTTTTTATGCTTTCGCTACCAGAATGTGGGAACTATTGTTTGAACAGTAAGTTTTTCATCCAATATTAAAACAAGGAAATATTCAAACCTCAAAACAACAAACAAATCTCAAAACATTGTCAACATCACCATAAACTAGACGCGTCGCAATTGGCAATTGCAAAGTGTGGTTGCGCCGACGCCGGTCGGGACTCGAGCAATACGCCGGGAGGAATACCGTCGGAGACTGCGCCAATTACATTGTCACGTCACTCCTGAGATCGCTTGCGTTTCATTTTGAGAGGATCGATCCCCCCAAAATAAGGTTTTTGCATCAAACGGTTACATTTCGAGCATTCGTGGCACCCCTTATGGATCAAAGTAGAAATGCTTTTGGGGATTGGTTTAGTATACCACCCTCGACATGTGATTCAAATTTGGGATTGACCGGACGTTTCGTTCGTGATTTATGGCAGTTTTGGTGAAACGGGCCCCTCCCGCTAACTTTGGAAGCCATTTACGGACGGACGGTACGGACTATCAAAATTCCGCTTGGATAGGTTTATCGCATGGGTTCATAGATCACGTGTACCGATTTGTGTGAGATTTTGAAAAAAATTGAAGGAAAAGGAGCAAAAAGTGTGTTTTGAAGAAAAATCAAAATGGCGGAAAATCTATCCTGACGCAAATGGGCGTGGCCTATATGGGAAGATGTGTCGTGACCCAAGGAATCCAGGGAAAAAGAAATTTTGATTTTACGACCTACGGTTCAAGAGTTATAGGCCAAAAGGTAAAGTGGGCTGTTATAGCGCCACCATGTGGCCGACTGGTGTGATTCTTTTTTTTGATAATTTTGCAAAAAACTATTAACCTCCCCTCCAAGTCTTGTAACAGTAGCCCTTACGGTTTCCGAGAAAAAAATACTTGAATGGGAGTTTTTGCAATTCCCATTAAAGTGGATGGGGAAATTTAATGCACAAATAAATCAATATCAAAAAATCTATCCTGACGCAAATGGGCGTGGCCTATATGGGGAGATGCGTCGTGACCCAAGGAATCCAGGTGAAAAGAAATTTTGATTTTAGGACCTACGGTTCAAGAGTTACGGGCCAAAACGTAAAGGGGGCTGTTATAGCGCCACCATGAGGCCGAATGGTGTGATATTTTGTTAAATAATTTGGGACTTAATTATGAATTATCCCTCCAAATCTGATAACTCTAGCTGTTAAGGTTTCTGAGAAAAAAATACTTGAATTTGAGTTTTTTCACTTTTCCATCAAAGTGGATGGGGACATTTAATGGCACTAATAAATTAATATCAATTAAAGTATTCAACCAATCTCTTATCAAAATACAAGCGCACGATTCCCGTTCAAGACGGTCATTTTGATATATGGCACAACATTAGGGTATAAAAACTGTGGGAGGAGTAGCGGTTCGAAAAAAGTTTATCTATAAAGATGGAAAGAAAGCTATAGAGTACTATAGTCTGGTTGCCCTGTTGGGCAACCACACTAATTAAGAAAATGTACTCAATTTAACTTTCTGATAATGTTACTGCATCTCCTTTGAGATTTTTTGTCTGGTATGATCAAGTATGATTATGCTGCCACCCTGTGGTCCTCTTAAGTAATTGCCTTTTCCTATCATTGCCAGCTGTGACTGAAGCGATCGAGATACCCCAGTTCATTGGCCGAAGCTACCTAACATACGATAACAGGGATATTCTGAAAAGGTTGGCAATTTCACACTCTTTTACACTTTTTCATACAAAATAAATATCTGTTTAAAAGCACATAATAAACACACACACATGCATGCGCACAGGCACGTACGTAGGTACACACACATGCACGCACGTACAAATACGCACGCACGCTAGAATCCCTTGCTACATGCATTTGTAGAACAGGAGTAGTTAACTAGCTGTGCAAACAAAATAAAAATCTAAGACATCTTTGAGTAATTGTGTGTGTGTGATTGTGCGTTCTCACATGCATACCATCTGTTTGTTCAGGGTGTCAGGTGTCAGGACAAGCCTTTTCATGCGTTTTAAGAGCACTGCAAAGGATGGCCTGTTGCTATGGCGAGGAGACAGTCCAATGAGACCCAACAGTGACTTCCTGTCCATGGGGCTTCAAGACGGGGCACTAATCTTCAGGTGTGGCTATTTTCTCTGAATGTTTGACTATTTTCGCTGAATGTTTGCCTATTATGACATGCCCAGTATCGGGACACAAGGGATGTGTCAACACCTTTTACAGCAGGAGTGAATCCCTTCACCAGCAATTGAAGTCAATCTCTTGGGACCAAAACAAAAGACACTTTTGAGAGCCAAGGAACATCTTTGTTAAGATGGCTCTTACAGTATGTGAAGAACAAAGTTTCAAACCATCTCTTAAGATGCCAAGACATGAATTACAAGGTCTATTTTAGCACCTTTACCCACTACATAAAACATTTTCCACTAATGAGCGCAGTGTTGAAGACCAAAGTTCATCAACGGAAAACCTTTCAGCATAAATGCTCTGGGAAATGAGGAAAACACTGCTGTGGGAATAAAACGGATTAATTGGAAGACCTTTGAAGGAATTATTTTTCAGTTATATCTTATTTATTTTTTCTACTTGACATCATTATTTGGTTTCTGGAAATACCAAATTATTTAAGCAATTGCAATTGTACTTTTCTTAAATGTGACCTTGAGCGATTAGTACTAACTTGTTTGTAGAATATTTTCATCTGCTTTTGGCCCACAAATTACCATTGTGGTTATTGTATTATTATTTATGTTGTGATGTTTTTTATGTTATGTTTTGTTTCAGTCCTTAGGCTACATTGTGTTTTTTAAACTCATGTGTTGAGTTGACAGTGTAAACTGGCCAAAATGAGGGAGACAGCCCATTTCTGTAATTTGACACTGCACTATATTGTATATTTCAGCCTTGGAGTTCAGTTGAGTTGTGTTGTAGCTTTTGTTTTCATACCAGTGAACATGGGTAATATCTATGAGTTGTGTTTTTAGTTATCAGTTTATTGTCCTCACAGGCCTAAGGATAATGCCCTCACTCTAAAAGGGACCTTTTTTTTTATCAGGTATGTCATGTGGGGTCCCAGGGATGGCAATTGCCATCCCCTATTGTTTGCATTTAACCTCCAAATCAATTCATTTATGCATATTTTCTCCACCACTGAAGCTTTTTCCTTTTGCGGATGAATCAGATCGGCATTGAGTGCATCTCAATCCACTTCACACATGTTATAGACACGTGTTTTCCTGTCTGCAACCATACATTAATTGGGGGGTGCTCTCCATTCCGACATCTCGCCACTCCGACTAGTGGCTTCCGCGTGCGGTTAGGGTTAGGGTTAGGTATAGGGTTCGTAACGTTAACGTCGGAAAGGCGACATGTCGGAAAGGCGAAATGCACCCACATTAATTGGCCACTTTCAAACTGCCATCGTTATTTTGGGCATGTTATTATAGTTGAATATTTAAAAAAGAATATCAAGTTTATTTTTTTCTTAGCAGATCATAAGCTCACAATGAGCTTGCAGATCAGTTATTTTTGCTATTTTTGAAATAGGGTTTATTCTGCTTTTTTTTGCCACCCTCTTTAAATATTGCTCTGGTTCTGATGTTTCTGGTCTGGTTCATAAGAATTACTGTATGTTTGACAATCATTTTTGTCACGCTTGTGAACACGTTTTATTTACAACTTAACATAACACTGTATTCTCAATGCCCAAAGAAAACTGTTAATTATAAAGAGGTATTTGAAATAATAAAACAAATATCTATCCCTTAATCTGCTCGATTGATTTTGTTTTTATTAAAACATTTATAATTTAACAGCTACTGGTATTCCAATGAGAGCCCACCAGTTATTTCTACAAGGGAAAAGGGTCAGCTGTATTAATGTTACTGTTGTCTGCTGCATTGTCACCCAGTTGGTTTGAAAGTCTCAATCAGAGATCTCAGATCCTCTGGCTACACAAGACTATGACATTCTGTACCTGTCAGCATTGTGCCAAACTGACAGTTAATGACCTGACACATGACAGTTAATGACATGACACACAAGTATGGATGCAGGGTGGACTGTGTACAGATTAGAGCACATTGACAACTTAAAAACCCTATATACTTAGTTGACCGGAGTCTCCCAGGGGTCTACAAGGCCCACTACTTTTTTTATCTTTGCCAAAAATAGCAGATCTACAAGCTCACAACGCGATGTGTTGTGTGCTTGTAGATCTGCTGTTTTAGCTGAATGTTCGCCCCCCAGAATAGGGATGCTGGGTAAATCCTAAATGCAGCTTCTCACCTCTCAGTCAACCACACTGACCACTAGGTGGTAGTAATGGACAAGGTCTGTCAAACCACTAATCAAGATAGCATTCAGGGTGATGGTCTCCTCATGACAAGTATGTTGATATTCTATGTATGAATCCTCTTCTCCCTTCTCTTATAAGGACAAAATGAGGATACGGTTCATCTTGATATTCTAATAATGTAAGTAATGGCTGGTAGCTGGGCTACAATCATGCAGACACAAACCCCCTGGGTAGTAGTGAAGCAGTACAGTGGCAGTACTGTGTAAAATAATAATAATAATGATATTGTAAAGATTATGCCTTTTCCTAGCTAAATAAGAGTTCCATTACACTCCCTGTGTTGCTGTAAAATGTTAAGTTATCACGCAGAGACATGACAGAGATCATATTGTAGGGCCTGTTTTAATAGTCACTTCAGGGGAGAGACACGGACATGTGGTTTCTCTATACACAGTAAAATCCTGGAAAAAAGTGTTCATTTAACTCTGAGAGTGTATAAATGCAACAAAGTGGACCCGACAGAATGGCATTGTGTTCACCTCTTATAGGCCTACTGCTGGTCATGATGTTGTATTGTCTATCTTCTTTATTCAGTGTTTTTAGGCATAGGTGCAACGCAAAATCAAAGAGTTTGTCTGATTCCACTGACTATAAAAGCCATTAATTTGATCATGCGTTAATAAGCAACCATGGCCTTTGTGGAAGCCAAACCACAGATAACAGTTCATATTGATATTTCATAATTAATGTGTGTTGAGTACAAATGGTAAAACCTAAATATTTGAAGAAGATAAATAATTGCTAAATTCATATGTTTAATTCATGGTATATGTATGTACAAGTATTGACATAAGAGGACTTTTGCTTTAAGAGAACATCACAGAGTACCTTTGTTAATTAAAGGGGAAATCCACCCATTTTCAATATTTAACTATGTCATTAATATAGCATAAAGGAGTTGTGTGGAAATAAGAAAAAAGTTCCCCCCTTTCTGTGTTGCCTTGAACTGGAGGATTGATTGTGGGTTTAACATTGTAAATTACAACATGATGAGTCATCACGTTGTAATTTACAATGTTAAACCCACAATCAATCCTCCAGTTCAAGGCAACACAGAAAGGGGGGAACTTTTTTCTTATTTCCACACAACTCCTTTATGCTATATTAATGACATAGTTAAATATTGAAAATGGGTGGATTTCCCCTTTAAGGCCTTTGATAATTAAGGTTGAGTAAGGACAGGTGTGTATTGTGTCACTGTGACATTTTGATGATTAGACTCAGCTGCTGTCATCGGTGGGACTGAGAGTCAGTCAGTACCAGTCAGTGTCAGACAGTTTGGAAGCATACAGTTTTCTTACCGTCTTGAACGTGTTCATCTCACAATTATTGTAACCTGTGGAATATTTGTTTTTGTCTTTTGAGAAGTAAAACTTCAAGTACATTTTTACATCCGTCTGGAGTGAATTATTTTAAGACATTTTTTTGGGAAATACAAACAGTGAGCAAACGAGTAAGCCACATGCTTCCAGTGGACAATTTAAACCTCTACAGCCTTTGTTATGAGTGAAGAATTAAAACTTCTACTGTCATACAATAAAGTATTCTCAGACTAGCTCAGGACAAGGTGTGTGTAAAAGCAGTGGCAGCGGTGGCCTAGTGGTTAGAGGGGCGGCCTTGATACCGGAAGGTCCCTAGTTCGATTCCCCAATTCATCACATCAATCATGAATCACCGCTGAATAGCCCTTGAGCAAGGCTTCCATGCAGGGTCCGGCTGGAAACAAGCTTCGTGCTTAGTCCGACACCCTGGGTAAACAACAAACTTTGCTTTGCTTTTTAGCCTGCTTTTCATCTCAACCATAATAAAAACAATTTCAGATTATTTCAAGATTTTCCAATGTTTTTCAAAGAATTTCAAACTTTAAAAAGAATAATAATCAAATACAGCACTTTAAGTATGGGCCTGAGCTTTTCGTTTGTATGAGGATCTTGCTCTGGTCTACATTGATTTCTTAGAAAGAAACTTAGAAAGTCTTGTCCAAAGTGTTCACTTGTCCAGTAGCACATACAGTAAATTGTGAGGAATATTGTTTTTACAGGTCAAGTGAGACAAATTGCAATTTCTTGCTGATGCTGGTGGAAAATAAAGACTGCCTTTGTGTTATCATTAAGTGAATGAATAGTGCTGTTGTTTTCCAGAAACCTGACTACCCAGATCATTGAGTGTAAAAGTGGAATAAATGACAACTGAAGAAAATTAATTCTTATTGGTTGAGTGACTCAGCGGCAATATTTCAAAAGAGCATAGCTCAGTTCTGACAGTTTCTGTCTGTCCTTTTCTTCACATTTGTGGTGTTCAGGGGAAGTGGATGAATCGGATCCAACCTGATGGAGTGTTCTTGTCTATTATGCTTCATGTGCTCTCGTTGGGTGGTGGATATCCAACCGGTGCACCCACTTCTGCCTGTGTAGATATGGTACCTCGCCATGGGGTGCAGCCACAGCCCTTACCTGCACCCTATACTCTCCTTACCAACGCCAAGACCTTTCAGCCGGGTGAGCCCATCACAGGTAAGAGGACTGGTTCCCTGATCTTCTTAATTTGTCAAATGTAATTACCATGTTTATCAAGCAAGGTTGTGTGTTGAATGATGGCTTATTATTATTGATGAGAGAGCATGTATTAGTAGTTCAGTGTGTGTGTGTGGGGACCAGCCAGGTCGACTTCATCTGCACCACTGGAAACCCCTCTTGTTCATCTGAGTTTAGTCACATATTTATGAAGTGAAAACCGAAGCCATGAATGGAGGAATGAATTAATAAATTTGTTCTCGTGTCTTATCATAAGACACATCATACATCCCTTAAGGGATTATAAAACACCATAAACGAATAAATGTTCTCAGTTTTGGTTTCCGCAATATGTCCTGTGACCATTTGTTCTGATATAATAAAGTGTGTCTGTAACCATAGAGATGTCATGATGTTTACAATGCTGTTATTTTGAACCCAGTGTATCCTCTAGTCTATACTGCCCTTGCCCATGCACCTTATAGATACATCCCAGTTAAATATGTTCCTGGCAACCCTATTCTCTGGCATTTTTATTAGTCTATGCCATAAGGATACCATGCTGCCTTTCCACCTTATCTCACACGGTTCCCATTCCATGTCTCCTGTTATTGCCAATACAGGTGCGAATGTATGCACTCCAAGGAAATACCGTATAGCCCTATTCTGGACCGTTTGTCCTTTCATAGTTGTGTTTGAGCCCCAAGTGTGAAATAGTTTGGAACAGGAAGCATATATCCCAGGTTACCTAGCTTTTTGTTTTTTTTGCTATTATACCACCCAGAGCCCTACCTGCAGATTCAACCAATACAGATGTACCATATTAAAAATGTAAATGTTCATCCAAATGACGACGTAAGTAAGTATTTATAATTACTGTATGTACAAAAGGTAGAAAATAGTCTCCATTTTGTCCTATGAAAAAGGTATGTTAAGAGCGAGGATCAACACCTAACCAACAGGCTCACTAACCAACACTGCTTGACGAACAGTGGACATACAGTATAGAGTGCATCCCAAAAATATAATAATAATAAATAAATACATTTATTTTCATAGATGTCAAACATTTGTAAATATGATGTGCCTTATAAAATATGTATAAATTATATCAGAAATAATGTGAAAATATATTGCCATAATAGACTGTTAAGAAACTGATCAGCTAACACAGGGAAGCTGTCAGAACCTTCGCTAAAACATCCGGGACAACGCTCCACACGTCCCAGACTCTTCTCCCTTCTGGCTCCCATGAACTCCCAATGAACTCCCCATTTCAATTAGAACTGCAGACTCACTCCCAATCTTCTGCCGTAATCTGAAGATTCACCTCTTCAGGCTCCACCTCAGCCTATAGCACTTGCCCTAGCCTTGACGATCTTGCAGGATTATGCAAAGGCTAAAATGTAATTTAGATAGCATGTTATGTAGACATAGTATGTAAAGTTTCAATGCAGGCTGATGATAGGTTCTTGGTTTACATATGTATTAGTTATCATTAGATTATTGTTTTACTTATGTATTACTTTATTATTAGATTACTATTTTTATGTATTTGATGTAGGCCTATTATGATGTATTATGATGTATTATCTTGTGTCCTTGCTTACTGTAAATCGCTCTAGATTAAGAGCGTCTGCTAAATACATAAACTGTAAACTGTAAGAAACAAAACAATTTCAGATTGTGTCACAGCAGCACACACAAAGCAAGTCTACTCTTCTGTTCAAAAGTGACAATAATGGGACCAGACTACAGAGGTGTGCTTTTGGAAGCTCGAACAGGAGAAAACACCACGTTTATTGAGGTACCATTCATGTTTTTCTGTCTTTTCCCGATGTTCTAACATTAACTGCTGAAGGATTCATGAATAGTGCTCCACCCATCCATCCATCTATCCGTCCATCCATCCATCCATCCATCCATTCATTCATTCATTCATTCATTCATCCATTCATTCATTCATTCATCCATCCAATTTTTGTCAGCTTTAGAGTAAGATTAAGTAAGCAAATGTTTCACAAAGATCAATGCTCATTGCTCAGTGTAAACCACATTAAACCTGGCTCCCCTATTTTGGGCATGTCATCACAACCAGTGGTGTCATGGGGCCACACCAGAGTTATAACATATCGGGCCACATGGAGTGCCACGGCGTTCCACCGGTACATTTTCCATGCGCACCCACAAGGTACGGTGCACGCGCATTGGGGGCACTATGCATAACGACGTGAGCGCGCGTGCATGTGACGTCATTAAAATACCGTTCCACTGGGGGGAAAAAAACACCATTACGCCAATGATCACAATGCGTGCATCCCGTGCAATGTTACTTGCTGTGAAGTGATTGTTGTGTGCTTGTAGATCGTTATTTTAGCTATTCCTCGTACAGCAAACTATGAATTATGCCATCTAGTAACTGAACAATTGCATTACATAACAGAAAAACATCAGCCAGTATGTATACCCATTTTTTGCACATTGTAACATGATGGAAATATAGATTATCTGCACAGCACATTGGCACTTTACTTACATAGTAAGTGCAATATATAGAGAAGTGCAATTTGTATTGTTAAGTGACGATATATTTCGACTTTATTATCCTACCCCAAGGTAATTTAGAACGTTTCAAATAAATAATCAAATCATCATCATCTTAGTCTTAATTTACTAGTCTTTTCTTACTTTTATTCCGCCGACAGACTGTCCAAGAGATTTGACATGGATTTTAAGGAATCGTGACATTACATGAGCAGTGAACTTCTTTCATAAGAAAAAACACAGTTAAATTCTGAACCTGACTGAGCCAGATGGACTTAAAGTTAAACTGATATGAATGAAATTTGATGATGATTATTCAATGACAACAATTATTAAAGGAAGTCTTGTCCAAAGTGTTCACTTGTCCAGTAGCACATACAGTAAATTGTGAGGAATATTGTTTTTACAGGTCAAAGTGAGACAAATTGCAATTTCTTGCTGATGCTGGTGGAAAATAAAGACTGCCTTTGTGTTATCATTAAGTGAATGAATAGTGCTGTTGTTTTCCAGAAACCTGACTACCCAGATCATTGAGTGTAAAAGTGGAATAAATGACAACTGGAGAAAATTCATTCTTATTGGTTGAGTGACTCAGCAGCAATATTTCAAAAGAGCATCTAGCTCAGTTCTGACAGTTTCTGTCCTTTTCTTCACATTTGTGGTGTTCAGGGGAAGTGGATGAATCGTATCCAACCTGATGGAGGTGTTCTTGTCTATTATGCTTAATGTGCTCTCGTTGGGTGGTGGATATCCAACCGGTGCACCCACTTCTGCCTGTGTAGATATGGTACCTCGCCATGGGGTGCAGCCACAGCCCTTACCTGCACCCTATACCCTCCTTACCAACGCCAAGCCCTTTCAGCCGGGTGAGCCCATAAGAGGACTGGTTCCCTGATCTTCTTAATTTGTCAAATGTAATTACCATGTTTATCAAGCAAGGTTGTGTGTTGAATGATGGCTTATTGATGAGAGAGAGCATGTATTATTAGTTCAGTGTGTGTGTGTGTGTGTGTGTGTGTGTGTGTGTGTGTGTGTGTGTGTGTGTGTGTGTGTGTGTGTGTGTGTGTGTGTGTGTGTGTGTGTGTGTGTGTGTGTGTGTGTGCGTGCGTGCGGACCAGCCAGGTCGACTTCATCTGCACCACTGGAAACCCCTCTTGTTCATTTGAGTTTAGTCACATATTTATGAAGTGAAAACCGAAGCCATGAATGGAGGAATGAATGAATACATTCGTTCTCGTGTCTTATCATAAGACACATCATACATCCCTTAAGGGATTATAAAACACCATAAACAAATAAATGTTCTTTTGGTTTCCGCAATATGTCCTGTAACCATTTGTTCTGATATAAGTGTACATAAAGTGTGTCTGTAACCATAGAGATGTCATGATGTTTACAATGCTGTTATTTTGAACCCTGAGAACCTCTCATGTACCTGTTGAAGTTGCTGCTGTCTTCCAATGTAATAGGGCTGGACCAAGTCAGGATGGCAGAGGGGTGGTTGTAATATGTATTTAGGTTTGCTTAGGATAGTTGTAGTAGTGTACAGAGTCATTTTGAAGGAAGCCTTACGTATCTGTAGTTCATAAGTTTAGTATAATTGATGTGGGTTTAGGTATTCAGTGTATGTTTCTTTATGTATTTATTGTACGCTCCATTTATTACGGTATGATTTAGAATACACCCCTTAGAGTGGTATAGTCCAGGCTGGCTCATTAGCTCAGCTGAGCATAGAAAGCTGCCATTTGAAAGTTGACTAAAGTCTGTGTTGAGGGTGGTCTTGTCCTGTTCTGTATTTCCTATGGTGAATAAATACACCTTCTGGTTGCAACGCACTACAAGGCCTCTGTACTAATTCCAGCCGCTAAGATGGTCCACTTGATGTGATTTTGTGTTTACAGTGCACAGAGAACCCACAAGGTGCTGTAACTCATTCCAATACCAACCTAAAGGGCAACACTATTGCATATACTTGGATACCACCCAGCTCTGCCAGCACCATCTATTTTAGGTAAGATTGCTGCTGCTGGTGTAATAAACCTTCAGATTTAAGACAAATGATTCTCACCTTATCATCATATTTCAAAATGCCAATATATTGATTTATTTATGTTTATGATTTGTTTCTATCTAATTGGAAAATCTGATCAAAACATGGAGTTGTGTCTAACCCAGTTCAGCTAAAAAAGATGTGATAGAATGATTTTTCAGATTTTCTGTCTTCTAGTCCAGCACAATAAAGTGTGTGTGTGTGTGTGTGTGTGTGTGTGTGTGTGTGTGTGTGTGTGTGTGTGCGCGTGCGCGCACGTGCGCCACTGTAGCCCATCAGCGCACTGTGTTTAGGCTGAATGTCAGATCTGAAAGTCTGACCAAAGGTGGGTATATACTAGAAAAATCTGTGGTCCAGGGACCCCAGGGTTCCTTGAAGGTGTCAGTTTTGGGGTCCTTGAGAAGTGAACCACTGTTCCAGGCATACAGGTGAATAATAGACAGCCAATCAGACCCAGCCACTCTACGTATTACTCACCTGTCTCATTAGTTCACTCCTATCCACACGTTTGCTAGGGCATGGTGGGCATCACTTCCTGTCGATTTGATCAGGTATCAAGGAAGCTTTTGAAAGGACATAAATTCTGTCCGTTCTCTAGATATCCCCAGGGTGGCAAAACTCGCACCAGAAGTTTGGTGAGATACATTGAAGTGGATGGAGCCGGCTGGAGAGGCTCATGAACAAACATTATTTCTGAATGATTGAGACCATTGTAAAATAATCGCCTCTGGAAAATAAAAGAAAAAAAACATATCACACACTTTTTTTCTGCTGTCTTGTTTTTCCATTACACTCTACATCATCTTATTTAGGTATCCAAAGAGCAGAGAGAGTAAGATTCTCACTGGGCATTGATTGGCAGACAGCTGTCAATCAGTGACTGTCAACACTGTCTATCAACACCTGAGAGTTTATGGCTGCCCAGTGAAATCATTCAGAAATAATATTTGTTCATGAGCTTCTCCAGCCGGCTCCATCCACTGCAATGTATTTCACCAAACTTCTGGTGCGAGTTTTGCCACCCTGGGGATATCGACGGAATTTATGTCCTTTCCTTTCAAAAGCTTCCTTGTCAGGTATCAGGAACCAAATCGACAGGAAGTGATGCCCACCATGCCCTAGGAAACTTGTGGATATATCCCCCTCTCACTCCACCTCAGGTTATTGTTTCTCTTCACTCCACAAGGTCTTGTCTGTGTACAACTATATTTAGTGTCATTTATTGCCAAACTAAACTTTGCGTTGGACAATGTTTTTTGCCTTGTGTACTTTTGCTTGGACTTCATTAAAACTTTTGAAACCTGCACTTGCATCCGAGTAAGCTATGTCATAATACAGTTCCAGTAAGCACCTGAGATCTGAGATATGTTTCTGCGATTTAAAAATATATATTTGTTCTAAGGTTAATTCATCAAGAAATTGTGATAAAGCCATCTTTGCTTCAATCTCAAAACATCATGAAAGACCTCCAACATTAAATTTGTCCTTATAAGTTCGCATTCTCAGCCTTCACTTTCTCAGGTTCACTGAAAACCTAAACGTCACAGGAATCAAAAGCAGGAATGTTTATATGCATCAGCACCTGATGTATATACTTAAATAGCTGATCTACAAGCTCACAACGCAATGCTGTTCGATGCATAGTGAGCTTGTATATCATCTTTTTCTGTGTTCAACATCCACACAACAAAGCATAACTTTAGCTTACCTTCACTTGGACTAAGGTAGACGTGACATCAAGTTACAGCAATGGCCGAGATCTATAGCAACAGACAAGACCAATGTAATGGATTGCCTTACAACAGGTTTGCAATTTTGTATGTTACATAATGCAAGGCAATATGTGTAGGATTTGGAAACAATTTAAAATGAGGTAGATGAAGATGATGTGTTCCTGTCTTTAGAAGGCTACACATAATGACATTGAGATGCCTATGAAAGTAATGATCAGAATGGAATTGCACCATCATTATCACTTGGTCACCACTGAGACACAAGCAAGTGATAGACAGACTGTGGTCAGTGTAGTGGTGACACACACACACACACACACACACACACACACACACACACACACACACACACACACACACACACACACACACACACACACACACACACACACACAGAATGGTGCTTATGTTGATGTGTCCTTCCATTGTCTTCTTCAGGGACACAGTTTGGCATTGGCCTGGCTGCCAATGGAGGTGTTGGATTGGACCATGGACTGCTGCTGCCTGGGTTTCTTCTTACGATATGGCTGCTTTTGTCACAGGTACCTGTATAGAGGGTACGTGCAGGAAATGTTTCCCGTTGACATTTCTTTGTTTTGGACTGCTGATGTGCTTTAACGAAACCCTCTATACTTGGTGAACTAATACTTAATATCTGTGCTGAACATGTTCTCCCCAGGATAGGGATGCTAGGGTTCAAGTGGTTAAATTGAATGAAACGTATTTGACTCTATTATTGTTATGCCTGACATGTTACTGGATTAGACTCCAATGTCAAACACATTGTGATTTTATCACATGTCCTCTGTGAACTGCTTTCTATTGCCATATTTAATTTGTGCTCCACACGTCCCAAACTCTTCTCCCTTCTGGCTCCCAACCTATGGAATGAACTCCCCATTGCAATTAGAACTGCAGACTCACTCTCAATCTTCTGCCATAATCTGAAGACTCAGCTCTTCAGACTCCACCTCAGCCCGTAGCACTTGCCCTAGCCTTGACGACCTTGCGGGATTATGCAAAGGCTAAAATGTAACTTTGATAGCATTAACTTATGTAGACAGATGCCAGGTCATTGTTGTCCTAGCCTTGATCTCCAGGCTTTTATTGTTTAGTTTTGCTAAAAAATAAAAGCCTGGAGGAGCGCGTCGGTGTACCCGGTATGGGAAGTGTTTCTTTTCCCCAACCAACCAGAGTGAAGTGGGCGTCGCTCGTAATGTTGTGTTAACGGGGCGGGGGTTGACGGACAGATCGGTGAACCAATGGGATCAGGTGCAATCTCTCCGCGCCTCTATACACCCGCCCCTCTATACACCCGCCCCTCTATACACGGAAACAGGAGCGCTACTGCAGCCTATTGTTGACCTGGCATCCTATAGTGTGTATAGTTTTAATGCAGGCGGATGATAGGTTCTTGGTTTACGTATGTATTAGTTATTATTAGACTATTGGTTTACTTATGTATTACTACTTTATTATTAGATTACTATGTCTATGCATTTGGTGTATTATTGATGTATTATGATGGATTATCTTGTGTCCTTGTTTACTGTAAATCGCTCTGGATTAAGAGCGTCTGCTAATGGCTACTCTAAGGGAATTTAATATATATGTAAAATAGAACCCTTCAAATACCCAAAGTGGACCAGTTACCAGCATGAAACATTTAGCAGTTTGTACCTGTATGAGTAAGTGACAAATAAACCCCTCTTTAGAGATTAATAAAAAATAGGTCCTGTTGTGTCCTTGCAACCACCAAATGCATGAATTACAAATAGCCTAAGTGAATGGTCCAATCATAAGATGATTAATAAGCTAGAATTAATTCATAATAACCATAAACAAACCCCATATGCCTATAGTATATAGGCAGGACCATGGCCACGTCACTCTGACTCAGACATTTACCAAACAAACCCGATATGTCCATACTGTATATAGGCATGTCACTATGACTCAGACATAACCATAAACAAACCCAGGCATATGTGGAGATAATGGTTGTCCAGAGGAACAGATCCGACCGCTATGCACATATATGGTCATGTGCATATGGGACCGACCAACTTCAAACTCGGCTTGTGCATCGGCATGATTCGGCAAGGACTCGGGGGAGTGTGGTGCCGGCCGCCGAGTTGTTCAGATATTCGGTTGTCCATAACCGCCGATCCGACCGATACGTCCATATATGGACATGCGAAAATATACAGGGTATGGGCATATACTAATGACATCAGGGATCTCCAATATGGGCATTAAAGGGACACGGGTAGACAGACAGATACAGAGATCTCCATATATGGGCACAAAAGGGACACAGACAGACAGGTACAATGGGTACTCTGACAAATCCCCCGCATAAACAGACCAATCCCTCTTAAAAATGCATCCATTTAATTGTGACTTTAATTTTTGAGATATAAATAAATGGGGGAGAAAGACAGGGAGGGGGAGGGGGGACTATAGATTTGTCCTACAGTAAATCTCATTCCATTTATCCCTAAGCCTGTATACTGCCCTGGTTTTTCCACATGCAATCTAAGCTACATTCTCTCTACGTACTGGTCAACATGAACCCAGGGGACGCTAAAGAGGCTTAAATTGGACATTACATGTGTCACTCTCATTTCTGTCAATTTCCATGTCAGATTGCTGCATTTCCTGTTTTCATCTCACTTTCGTAATCGTAATAACCACAAAGACAAATTCCGACCTTCTAAGATCAAATGGCTCAAAGCCTTCCAACCCCATATTCTGCTTCCAACTTTAAATAGGTCACACCTCAAAAGTATAAACAAAAGTGTAGCTAAATGTAGCTGAGCAACAGTACCACTCAGTAGGTTAATGGTTTGCTACAGTCCATGCTTGACGGATGTCTACAAGCTATCAATGCGCCACGTGTGTGTGTGTGTGTGTGTGTGTGTGTGTGTGTGTGTGTGTGTGTGTGTGTGTGTGTGTGTGTGTGTGTGTGTGTGTGTGTGTGTGTGTGTGTGTGTGTGTGTGTGTGTGTGTGTGTTAACTTTTACAACACTGTAATGTTTAATTTGGCATTGACATTCCAGTAAATCCTACATTTACACCAAGGGATTAGGCTGAAGATATTATGGGATGTGCTGCGGGAGTATGGGGAGAGGGGGACCCTGTTGAGGCCGGGCCATCCAATCCTTGTACACCCAAAGCGAGAGCTGTGTTGGGTTCTCGACAGTAAGTAAAGTCAGACTCGTTCTCGGTGGGAACAGTCATGGAGGAGAGAGTATACAGTTCAGTGGGCTGAGGATTGCATCACTGCTTTTTGCATATGATGTGTTCCTGATGACATCATCGGTCTGTGACCTCCAGCTCTCACGGGATTTGTTCTTAGGCCAAGTGTGAAGCAGCTGGGATTGAGGATCATCGTCTTCAAATCTGAAGGCATGGTTATTGGCAGGAAATCGGTGGATTGTTCACTCCGGGTTGGGAATGAGGTCTGGCCCCAGTGAAGGAGTTCAAGTATCTCGGGGTCTTGTTCACAAGTGAGGGCAGGACGGAGCGGAAGATCAGCCAGAGAATTGGAGCAGCAGGGCATAGCAGTGGCGGCCATTTTGTGGTGCCACAATTCAAATATTTATATTAATTAATTTAAGCCTGGAATCATGACCATAAGACATTTGATTCTGTGTAAAAATACATTTGAGAACCGCAAAACAAAGGGTATTTATCATTTATAGTAGTAGTTAAGTATATATTTTTTATTACACAGAATCAAATGTTTTATGGTTATGATTCACCAGGAGCTTTCATGGCTTAAAATAATTAATATAATTATTTTTAATCTATAGGAAAAATGTATGGGCTTTTGAATTGTGGCACCACTAAATGGCTGCCACTGCTATGCCCTTGCATGAGAGAACCTCACCGTTTACATTACACTTACAATTTGAATTTTAATAACATAAAAAACGTACACAACTTAAAAGATAAAAACCAAAACAAACATAAAGTACATTAAACAAAAATAAAACCCCAAAAAACTCAGACATACACTATCTAAGTATCTATGGTACTTACTATGGTACGTACCTATTATCTATGGTACTTACTATGGTAGGTCTATTATCTTTGGTGCTTACTATGGCACTTACCTATAATCTATGGCACTTACTATGGTACTTACCTATAATCTATGGTACTTACTATGGTACTTACCTATACTTTATGGTACTTACCAGGCCTGGAATTTCATCATTTTAGGGACATGGCCACTTGGCCTTTGGTGTAGTAAATGTATACACAGTATAACTATTACAGAAAAAAAATGAATATAGCTTTTTATTTCAGAATTCAGAATCTCAATAAGACACTGGTGTCTAAAAACCATATAGACCCCTTAACAGATGACGTCACATTGGCTGCAAACGTCACTCTGGCTCCAAATGAAACCCATTATGTCAAGTCTCGCTAGGACGCGCCTCACTAGTCAGCACACACCCAAAACAACAGGTTGAGAATTGATTGCATGAAACAATCACCTGTGCATCCAGTCTCAATGTTGGTAAACAAATAATTGGTCTATAGACAGAAAAGAAGCAAAGGAGAAAACTGTGGAATCAGCTGGCACACTGGGGCTGTGTGGACAGGGCATCAAGGCCACTGTAGCCGTAAGGCCTTCATTCTTTGAAGGGCATAAGGCCAAAACGAAGGGCAACGGCGGCCATGGCCTTCATGGCCTCCATGACATTCCTGCCATGGTCATGACTGAAAGAATACGTTGGCGGATACGAAACGAGGGAGGTCCTCTGGGCATGTCCCACTGGGAGGACCAAGGACCAGATGGTCCACTGGCCTTAGAACGCCTCGGAATCCATCAGGATAAAGTAGCTAATATGGCCCAGGAAAGGGAAGTCTGGCACTCTCTGCTGGAACTGTTGCCCCCGCGACCTACTCCGGATAAGCGGTTAAAGATGCATGGATGGATGGATGGATTAGGCTGAAGAGAGTGGGACATAAGCCTTGTCACTTTGACCTCAGATGATAATCATTCATAGAAAACGGCAACATTTATCATGAATATTATATACATCTCTCATATCTCTCTCTCTCTCTTGCCGTCTGTCTGTCTGTCCGTCCGTCTGTCTGTCTGTCTGTCTGTCCGTCCGTCCGTCCGTCCGTCCGTCCGTCTGTCCGTCCGTCCGTCCGTCCGTCCGTCCGTCTCTCTCTCTGTCTGTCACTCTCTCCCACTCTCTCTCTTCTGTCTCTGATAATTTCCCTATAAGCAACAGTTTATAATGTTGCCATATTTCAGTTATTTTTATAATGTTGACTCAACTGAATGGCCCATAGCCCTGGGGATGTACAGTACCCTTGGTCATGGGACCATTACAACACCATTATAGCCTGGCTCCACTGCAGGCCAATAGCTGCGGGAGCTTAATCAACATATTCAAGCATGTGGGACTTGAGCACCTATAAAGCCTAATTTATGTTCCGTTGCACGACGTGCCACGTGTCGAAAATAGAAGACCTAGAAGCTCACAATGCGGCTATTCTATTTCCAACGCGCGATACCGGCGTGCAACGCAGTATAAACCAGGCTTAATGCTGATCAATAGTAATTGGAACAACGGACTAATATTGCCCTGGCCTACATCATGGAGACCTTCCACAACACTAATGTTGTTGTTTTTTCCATAGACCCAAGGGCATTTTACTTGGTATGAATGTTGGTGTAGGCAGGATAGTGACTGGCTGGTTGCCAGTTGGAATCCAGACTGGCTGGCAAAGTCTAGGTGGGCGAAGTGAATTAATGATGCCCAACTACTTTAACAAATGACTTATTAATGTTCTAGGAAGTGCTTTTACTGTCTGATAAAGTTCCTTCAATTGCATTTTATTTTATTTATTCATGGCCTCGAAATGTCTTCCTTTGTAGCAATTTATTCACTTAATGTTGTACAATTTACAATTTACAATTTACAATTTACAATTTACAATTTACTTAATCCAGAGCGATTTACAGTAAGCAAGGACAAATGTATAGAAATAGTAAGGTAATTCATATGTAAACCAAGAACATATCATCAGTCTAACAGTAGAATATCCAAAAAATTATCAATAATCTGTACATTGAAACTATACACACTATAGGATGCCAGGTTAACAATGACTAGGCATCTGTCTACATAACATGCTATCTAAATTACATTTGGCCTTCGCATAAGCCTGCAGGGTTGTCGAGGCTAAGGCAAGTGCTACAGGCTATGGTACAGTATAATCTGAAGAGGTGAGTTTTACGTCGAGATTACGATGGAAGATTGGCAGTGAGTCTGCAGTTCTAATTGCAATGGGGCGTTCATTCCACATTGTACGGTGCAATTGGCAAAAAAGAAGCGTAATAACTCCCATTCTGAGTACTGTAGATCAGTGGTTCTCAAAGTGGGGTCCGGGGACCCTCAGACCCAGGGTTCCTTGAGTCTGTTCCAAATGGACCCTTACAGGTCTGTAACTCTGAGAGTGTACAAAAGTTACCACGCCACTAGCCTGGGATCAATACCATTTTCGGTTTTCTGCTCCGGTCTGGAGCGGAAATAACTTTACGTCATCAGGCGGCCGGAACCCACGGCCGGAAGCTATGGTGCCGAGCACCTCCAAAATGATTCCCCTAGTTGCACATTTGTTTAGTTTGGTATAATCGTTTTGTTTCTTTTGGTATAATAATCGTTCGGGATGTACATCTTTTGTTCTAACTCGTAGCAAGACTAAACTCATTGATTTGCATTATGTGGGGAACAAAATCCATGCGACGCCAACTGGAACCCACCACCGGAACACGATTCGCCCCCTTTTTTTGGTATACTGTAGGTATGCTTATACAGTTAGTTTTTTTTATTTGGAAAGACAAGATACAGTAGAATCAGGCTAATTGTGATGCCTAAATCTGGATCTTTTTATAAAATTCACAAATACCCCTTTATGCGTTTATACATGAAATGAAGTATATTTGAATATTGTGCACATAGACACAGACAGCCACCTACCTCAATGGGTAAAGTGTCAATCCTCTCTTAATAAGACCAATCTCTCAATAATGCGTGTCTCAAATGAACAACAGACATCCCCATCTGTTCACCATGCCCACTGGTCAAATCCCATCGTTCCCCATGGGAACGTATTTCATGCATCCATACATCTTTCGGCATCCATTATCTGCTTAAGATTGATTGCTTTTTTCTTTCTTTTACCACTACCTGATTAGATTCATGAGGCTTGTCATACTATACAGTACATGGCAGTTTGACAGGGATTAGAGAAAGATGAGAGGAGCAAGTCAGTCTCCACTTTGTAGCTCAAGCTTGTTTTCACACGACATACAGTAGGATGTATTAACCTGACAAGTAACCTGCTGCCATGCTTAATATAGATTTGACCCTTTTGTAGGAGTAGTAGTGGATACAATCCAATAAACTGTACAAAGTCAATAGATTATTCCATTCTCTGTTTTAGTATAGAGTTTTGTAATTTGTATTTTGTTTTGTGTATAAAATTAGTTTTTTTTTGTTTAAAAAGTTTTTAAAAAGTTGAAATTGTAGTACTGGTGTTTTGGGGGTTAGAGCCAAATAGATATTTGTAAAAAGCTATTTTGTGTCAGCAATTCTAAATAATGGAATTCCTGGAGTAAATTTACCCACTGTTTCTATGATGCACTAACATACGTAAACATAAACATAATTCTAGCATAAGGTCAACAAGGCTAGAACAGCCCTGCAGCTGTCAACCTGAAAACATCTGCTGATGCTGTGCATGATATGTATTATAGAATGGACTTACACAGCACAACACACATACACAGACATACGCATACAGTGCATGCATACTGTATCTGCACACACTGACATGCATACGGGCAGGCACAGATTCAAATACACATGCATGCACACATACACACAATATCATAATATCTCATATCAAGCAGAGCAAATGCCCATCCACATGCATGCACAATGGAAAGATTATGGCCGTTATTGGTTGCTGTAGAGGCTTAGTTGATATCGTCTTCTAATCTTTGCATTCCTCCCCTTCCTTCATCTCTTAACCTTTGGCCAACATGAAGGTCCTGCACCATAAAAAGTAACAAAGTGAAATGTAGCGTTCCAAAGTGAAACAGCTTTAAAATGCTGCGAGACATCAGAAGGACATTCAAGAGGGGATTTGCCAATATCTTTTCTTATCAGTGACCCGTTATATTGCAATGGACACACAACTCAATTTGTAAGTAGCCATATGTGTGCATCTTTGAAGCACATAGACATAAGCCAGTTAGCCAGTAATAGTAACACACACACACACACACACACACACACACACACACACACACACACAGTACGCTTCTAAGGACTTTCATGATGACATGTGCTTGCCTGCATGGAAAGGTTCGAACAGTCAAGAGATCGATAGCCGTGGCCATACAAACCTAATGTAAGTGTGTGCGTGCGAGAGAGAGAGAGAGAGAGAGAGAGAGAGAGAGAGAGAGAGAGAGAGAGAGAGAGAGAGAGAGAGAGAGAGAGAGAGAGAGAGAGAGAGAGAGAGAGAGAGAGAGAGAGAGAGAGAGAGAGAGAGAGAGAGAGAGAGAGAGAGAGAGAGAGAGAGAGAGAGAGAGAGAGAGAGAGAGTAAAATAATGTAGGGTAAAATGGCTATTGGGGCTGGTTACTTATGTTGGTTAACATGTGTTACATAAGAGACAGGGAGTTAAAGGGTCCGACCTCAGGGCTGTGTTGTGTTCCATGCGCACAGATTGGGACACAGAGAACAGAAGGGGCAGGATGTGTTTGAGGAGAGGGAGGAAGATATTTAGACAGAGACAGAGAGATAAAGGGAGGGCGGTAAAGCAGAGAGCGAGTGACAGAGCAGAGAGACTCATCGAGTGAGAAAGAGAGAGAGAGAGAGGGGAGGACTAGCTGCAAATATAATCAAAGACAGGACACTAATACACAGAGCTGGTAGGGCAGATGCTGCATGTGGCTGGTGAAGAGGCTGCAGGCTAAAACTGAATGGATGCTTAGAGACAAGTGTCTCTACAGTGGAGGGCTTGTGCCCATGGATCTAACACACAGGAGGAGATTCTTATTTCACCAAATCAACATGGAGCCAGTTTGAGACCTGTGCAACCCCATTTTTGACCATACTACTGGGGGAGAATAATGGACCTATCTCCTAACGGCACCTGCAGAGAGCCGGCACCTCAGTGGCCCCTTGGAGTCCAGAGCCAAGGTTTGGTGAGGAAGTTTTGGTCGGGACCACAAATTGAATCACAGGAGAATAAAAAAATCGGTCCTTAAATTATTCTGGACATAGTTATTGTCTTCAGCAGCTGAAGGCTTTATGTGCAATTTTGTTTAAAGCTGCTTTTTATGTTGCCCTCCACTATTCTCTGCAACACAGTTGAACTCACATTTTGAACTATTTATAAGTAACATAAAGCTGGAGGAATGTTTGGATTAGCACAACAACATTCTAAACCATTTGGACTTGCAAGACTTATTTTTTCTTTCTGAATGAATAAACAATATCTGTTTTAACGGCCACAAAGATTTGCTAGACTAGCCTATGTGTGCAATGGCATGCACAGAGAATGCTGAGAATTCTCTGCTAGAATTTCACAATAGTGTCAGGGACGCCTGTGGGCAGTAAAATGAGAGATGAGGCTGTCAGAACATATTGGATGAGACATACAGTAGAGTTTCACTGACGATCAGAGCAGCATGATATTTAGGATGTAACCAGTAGTTATTAGAGCCTAGGTTTATTTTTGTTTTAACAAACTACAGGATACATGCACCTCTGCTTTTGAGAAATTCGGTAATTAGCTACATGTATAGTTTTACGGTGAAATGAAATGGATGTACAGCTTGCTCCCTCTTGATCAGGCAGAGCTGACATACTGTCACTGCTGTGCTGTGGCCATAAGC
This sequence comes from Gymnoscopelus microlampas, assembly GCF_963454915.1. NCBI lineage: Eukaryota > Metazoa > Chordata > Actinopteri > Myctophiformes > Myctophidae > Gymnoscopelus > Gymnoscopelus microlampas. Next base: position 28,906,210 of record NC_139941.1, read on the forward strand.
TGCCAAAGACACCCTTTGATGGTGCCTCCATATGAACATTACAGCTCAAATCAAAAGACAGGGACACAGCATTTCATCCTTCCTAATTGGCACATCTGTTTGTTGTTTGTTTTGATGATTGAACCGATGATGTCTGCCGAATAATCCAAAGTTGGTTTTGTTAAAGATACATTTTGATTCCTTAACATTCCTTGACCTTGACATTGCACGTTATAAAGAGGGTAGCCAACTGTAGATCTCCACTGCATTGAACTCATCAGAGTGCCATGGAGGCTAAGCAGAGGCGAAAAGCAATGACTCCCAAACTTGTAACCCTAGAACCAGAGGCTTCCATCTTCTCAACTCTTCCAAATCCTGCAATGCTGTTTAAAAGCGTCTTCATCATATTGCCCAACACTGTGGTCCCGCTTCATTCTGCTGAGCTGACAGTTCTGATGGGGTGTATGAACCATGTGGTCCACTAGCAGCATGGAGCCAGAGCAGACGTTCACCCAGAGCAGCTTCTTTCACAAGGTGGAGGTGCCAGACCATGTTCACTACATTGTCGCCGCCTTCGTCTTTGTCATTGGAACTCTGGGCGTTACCGGGAATGCCCTGGTTATGTTCGCCTTCTATAGGTGGGTTTGTGCCTATTATTTATTTTGCTGATTTTAATTTTGTGATTACAATATGCATTTGTGGGAGTGTTTATGCTTTGATTTCAGCTGAACACTGTATATCAAACTGTCATTGAATGTATTATGTCAGAGTTGGATATGTGTGTGTGAGTGCACGCATGAGTGCGTGGCATGGTGTTCCCCTGTTTATGCAAGAAAGATGTGGAGAGAGCAATCTGTTTTCAGCAAATATTTCAATTTTTGCAGGCGTTGCACTGTAGGTTCTTACTCTAGATTTATTTTCAATTATTTAATATATATCTAAAATAATATGGCAATGTGACATTTTCAAAATGTAGTTTAGTGATTGAATGATAATGGAGTAAAAAATGGCAATTACAGTTGAAATGGATTTTGCACATACCTGGAATCACCTCTGCATTTAACCCATCCAGTTGAGCGTTCGATGTTTTACATAAATACACTTCAGCCTGATGCCAGGAGGGTCACGGTCCAACCAAGAACCTTCTGATTATGTGATTCCTAGACAACCCAAAGGCTTAAGCCTGAGTCATACTTAGATGTGCGTGCGTCCCGAAAATAGCTGACTTACTGTACAAGCTGTCAATGCATCGCACTGCGACACATTGTAAGCTTGCAAATATGCTATTTTCATGTATAAATCAGGCATTCGTGTTGTGCAGTACAGTCCAGGGTTGACCTCTGTTGAAGTCTGATTTTAAAGCTTGTTGAACAGATTATATGTTTTCAGAACCTCTTTCATCACTTTTCTTTAAGAGGAACAGAGGGCTTACACAAAATGCTATTAAATGGGCACGTCCTGTGTTCATAAAGTACATTCTGAAAGTTCATCTTAGTTGAATGGTGGTGAAATAAGACCAAGATGGCCATGCTATTCTTTGGGGGAGAACATCTTCTCTGATCATTCAGTAGTCAGCTTATTCAAAGAGACTGTCAAACCTATGATCTTTGGTTCATACTGGCCCAGTATAAATGGATGGCTGCATACAGTAAGTATCAGCCAGGTCCCCTTCACTGTACAAACTGAATCAATTCAAGTCAAATCCAACAGGTGGTATGAAAGATGTCTCCGTCTTGTTTGTTATAGAGAAGTCTTCTAGTCATTATCACCCCCGTCTCTGTCCCGTCTATCTGTCTGTCTGTTCGTATAGCTAATCTCACGCAAACCTTCTGTGCCATCATACATAAGGCGTTTCCTATTACGAAAATAATAATCATAATGAAAATGTATGCGATAATGTATACATACATTAATATAAACATTAATATAAAAAGACAACAATGCATTCAGTCAAGTGCTGAAGGCATATGCTATTAGGGAAACACTGATAGGTGAAGGTGAACACACGCCAGGAGTTTTATACTTCAGCCTACTAAACGAGAATGCCTATAGGCTCTGCCCATTCCAACAAGACAGGACACGCTCAAACACTGAATCAAGAAAGTTCATTTATTATTTATTTAGTTTAGTAAAAATCTAAGTTAAATTACAAGCTTGTTTTAAAAGCAATGCCTGGCGAAGATCTACACTCCACGGAGCGCAGCTTTCTAGGATTATGTTCTTTTTGTCATCAGATTCTGAAAATAAATGTTGGTCAGGTGTTTATAATATGGACCACCATTGTAAGCTCTTACCTCTTATGTATGCTATCTGTGTGTGTGTGTGTGTGTGTGTGTGTGTGTGTGTGTGTGTGTGTGTGTGTGTGTGTGTGTGTGTGTGTGTGTGTGGTGGGCGGGGGGGGGGGGGCTTAGATATATTAGATTGGTTGTCAGCGTGTGTATACTGACTCAGGGAAGTATATTATCATACAGTATGCACTGTATTATCATGGCTTCTAAGAAAAAACCCTCTGCCCCATAACCCACATCCACCCATCCGTACGTGGACATTACTGTAGTGGGTTCCGGAAATCAAGAGCCTGGACATGGGGCTGGTTATCGAACCCTAAACAATGAGGGGCATTCATGTCTTTAAAACTTAGAATTGATGTCAGGATTTATTCGTGAGAAGATAAAAATATGTCTGAACAAGTTTGTTAATGGGACTCTCAATAAAACACTAAGGTTTTTGGCAACAGGCCTGACATTGTTGGATAAAATGAATTTGTTGGAATTTTAGGTTTGTCAAAAGTAAAATTCAAGGACATCCATAATATCCGCTAGACAGTGAACTAAATGGGACAATATTGTATAATTGTTAATTAAACCTTGTGGAGGTTATAGGGTAGGAAGGTGAAACATGCGGTCGGCAACTGATACTAAAGAAAACCTATGATTTGTGAAATATAAGCCACTGCAAAACAGTGCCAGATATTATATACTAAATCACTGCTGCAATATATTGATGAGAACATTATGATCAATAGTGTCAAATGTTGCACTCAAGTCCAACAAAACAAATATGGAACCTTCACCGTTGGTCTGGGATGACTAAAACACTCATAAATCTGAAATTTGACCACCATCACCGTGCTTTAACCACATCTGTTACAAATATAACTAAATATAACATCATAAAATCAAGCTTAGTAGAAGCAATAAAATAATTAAATGTCGTATTTGACAGTGCTGATCTAACATATAAAGACCCAGTTTCACGGTCGTATTAGAAGATGGAGCAACAGGCTTAATGTATATGAGTTTATGTTATCTGATAGAAATCAGGTCAGCGAGGATGGGGAGATCTGTATGTGTGTGTGTGTGTGAGTGGGGGGGGGGGGGGGGGAGTAGTCTATGTAGATAGATTAGATTGGTTCTCAGCGTGTGGTCACTGACTCAGAAAAGCACATTAACATACATGCTCATGGCTTCTAAGAAAAATCTCTCTGCGCCAAATAACCCACATCCACCCATATTCACCCATCCATATGGCGGTGAACATTACTGTAGTGGGTTCCAGGAATTAAGCGGGTGGAGCTGGGGTTGATTATGAAATATAGGAAAACAATGATGTGCACACATACTACTACGTCCTGAAGGCTCGATTTCAAAGAGGCAGAGCAAAATACGGCTGTCCCAGCTTATTGTGTAGTCAATGTAAAAAGAAAAGAAAAAGGTTTATAATGAAAGTAAGCTTCAGGGCCAACCACATGTTGGGCTGTCGGACCAGTGCCACGTCTTCAACTAAACGTTCTAAACATCGCCAAACTAAACTAGCTAAGCAAATACTTAACAATATAGGACCCTTTTCCCCAAAACAAACAGGGAAAACAAGTAAACCTACTGCACATCTTTCCACTCAAACAGAGAGCGTCTCCTTTCAAACCCCAATGGTTCTAATCAGCCCCCCGCCCACAGGAGTGGCCCAATTCTCTCACAACTTGCTACAAAAATCCCTCATGAAAAACTATATAATCTCCTACATTTCATTTTCCACCTTCACATGTGTCTCCTTCTCTAATAATCAAAAAGTGCTATATATTTCATCTCGCAATCTACTTCCGGATGGTTCGTTTTGCACCTTCTCTTGCCACATCGGTCACGGGAAAGAAATAAGCACTGCCGTGGTCTATGGAAACGACGAGCCCAAAAGTGCACCCAAATAAGCCCACAATCGCTTATACAAACAGTCAGACCTGGCAACGCAGCCTACGCCAATCATGCGTGAGAGATCTACAAGCTATGGGGCAGAGACGCCACCGTATCTTAGCAACAACTACAGCGCTCACTCTCATTGGTCGTGTCACGCTAAGAGCAGTCTCCAGACAATGGCATCTCAGAGAGCTTGCTGTAGTGTTTATATATCTATGCCTGTAGCCATCACAGTCTAGCCTGGGTGGCAGCCTGCTTCGCTGCGTTCGGCGGACTTTTTTTCTCTCTCCAGAGAAAAAAAGTCCGCCGAACGTAGCGAAGCAGGCTGCCACCCAGGCTAACCACAGTCAGTCGCAGCGACGACGGACAGGGCGCTGTGATAGCTGCCATGTCGCTAACGCTAACGTGGTTGTCATGCCTGCAGCGGCTGTGCAATCACTTTGTCAACAATGCACGCCCCCCCCCCCCCCCCCCCCCAAATAAACGTACTTGATCTGGGGACCCCCCCATTCTGTTTGACTCCGTTCCACAAGTAAATATTGTGAAAATAGCCGATCTACAAGTTCGTAACGCCTCACGTTGAGAGGCTTTGTAAGCTTGTAGATCGGCTATTTTCTACATGATTGCCTCTTTCTTAGATTATTTGACAATGTGGCCCATGTTTTTATAGTATAGTTTGTTGACTACTTTTGTTGCAGAAATGCTCATTTCCTTTACTTTCGTTTTTTAATTGTCTCCGCCAAGCCGAAAGGCATGGCGCAAGACTATGTTTCACCCCCTGTCCGTCCGTCTGTGATAGCTAATCTCTCACATCGTTGACTTGATCGCAGCGAAACTGTGCACACACACTCCCTGGATGCCAATTCAGAACCTCTGCCCTATTTCTTTCACATGGCCCTGTTACAGTGCCACCAGGAGGCCGCTTTTTGCTAAACACATTTTCTCACAGTACTCCTACATATTTTGCCCAAACATCACGCAAATCGGTACACAGTATCTCCACAGTCATTAAAAAAAAGGCTCTTTCAGATTTTTCATATTCCATCCTGATTGGCTAAAATGGCTTCCAAAGTCTGCAGGACTGCTCCGTTTGGACCAAAATGCCTCACATTATGAACACAGCATGCACTTTCCGTGCAACTTTGCACCCACATTCCCACTATGCCGAGGAAGAAATTCCACTTGAGATTTCTCTAATCAGCCTCATGGTGGCGCTATAACAGACCGATGTGGAGAGTCAGTGAGAGCTGGATAAACGAGGTAAAATGTGTCAAAAGGAGTCTGTACGGCTGTCGATATGACGTCGGTCGGAGAGGAGATATTGTGTCTTTTGGACAAACAGCAGCGTGGTGCTGATGTTTGTTGTGTGAAGCAGCTTAATGTCAGAGTGTTTGTGTTGGAGCGCCTCAGTGCGGCTGCAGAGTTCATGTGCAACCTCTTCCAGAGAGAGACAGAGACACTAGAAACTCTGCTGGAGAAAAAAAAACACTGCTGGGCATTGACTTTCATATGGACATTGATCTACACACTGCAGGTATATCTGCTACACACACAACATCAAACTAAACACTACAGGTATGATGCAGCGTTTGCATTCCAGCCAGCATGCCAGCGTAGTTCCCATATGGTTTCAAGGTGGGCTAAACCATATGGACCCCATGTCAGCAATGTCAGCGCCATCCACTTCAGTCCCAACTGCGATGCCCATGCAGGCTATAAGTAGCTTCTACCTGGCCCTTAGGTGGGCCCCAACTAGCCATGTTTATGTGGGACCAAGGCGGGTCCTAACTGGGTTTGCCCATGCAGGCTTTAACTGGGTTCTACCTGGGCCCTAGGTGTACCCTAACCAACCAGAGTGCAGTGCCCATCGCTCCAATTGTTGTGACGTCAGGGCTCTCAATACTGCACATTGGTGGAGGAGGAGGGGCCGCAGGGCGACCGCACACATCGCTGAACCAATGGTAGCCCACGGATGTTTCCTCTGGGGATTTACAATCTGCCCCTCTATGCCACATATCATCCGCACTACAGGGTCTTCACTGACCGAGCCACGGCCCCACTGACCCTCATGACGCTACGCCACTTATATGAGTTGCCAAGTGGCCGCGGGCGCTACGTGGGCGTGGCCGCGGGCTAGACGCGAGCCCCCGCGTAGCGGGGGCGAGCTTCTAGTGTTTACAAAATGTGTGGTGCCACATATTGTTCTTCTGTCGACCCTATGACTCTACTGAGCAGTTAGGAGATGGAGCAGGTAAAGGGAACACAGCAGGCAGTAGCAGTGGAGTATAAATAGAGTTAGAGTTTACTGTACATTGTACAGCATTGTCCCTGCTGCACACAAACAAAGACAGACAAACACAAGTGATGAAAAAAGAAGACACAGGTGGCATGGCTTCTCTGTGCAATCTACTGAATCTCTGGAAGTAGGAAGTTACTTGATGCAACGATGTGCTAATGTGCTAACATGAGCTTAGCAGCATGAAGTGAGCTGGTGTAGCCACATCCTTCAGCACCGCATGGCATAGGCCTACAATTTGGTCAAAAATATACTGTAAACATTAACTGGTCACTAAATCTAAAAGCTAACAAATATTTGAAACAGAAATGTTAATGTAATAAATAATGTGTATAACTAACCAGAATCTCTTATTGTACCCTGTGTGTGTGTGTGTGTGTGTGTGTGTGTGTGTGTGTGTGTGTGTGTGTGTGTGTGTGTGTAGTAACAAGAAGCTTCGCAACTTGCCAAACTACTTTATAATGAATCTGGCGGTGAGTGATTTCCTCATGGCCTTCACTCAGTCACCCATCTTCTTCATCAACTGTCTGTATAAGGAATGGGTGTTCGGCGTGATGGGTAATTCTCTTCTCTTCTCTTCTCTTAATTCTCTTCTCTTTTCTTCTAAATCTATATTAAACGAAGATGTTGATCAATATAAATTAGGTCAGTGTACTAGTAAATGAGATTACGTGTTCTGTGTTACAGGCTGTAAGATGTATGCATTCTGTGGAGCCCTGTTTGGCATTACTTCCATGATAACCCTGCTGGCCATCTCCATTGACCGCTACCTGGTTATCACCAAGCCCCTGAAGGCCCTCCGCTGGAGCTCCAAACGAAGAACCACCATTGCCATCCTATTGGTCTGGCTGTACTCCCTGGCCTGGAGTCTAGCACCTCTCGTTGGCTGGAGTGAGTTTATAAACCAGGAAATGCTTTTGATTAGTCTGCATCATAGAGCATGCCACTGTTTTGGCTGCGGGCATACATAAAGCTAGTGAAGAGGATTAATTAACAGTAATTTACCCACCAGCAATAACGCAATTCAACTGTTCATCACACAAACATAGCCAAACATGTTTTTATCAGCCATCGTTTTAACTTTGACATTTTTTCTTTTTCCCTCTAGGTTCCTATATTCCTGAGGGACTGATGACTTCCTGTACCTGGGATTATGTCACATATTCACTGGCCAATCGGAGCTACACCTTGATGCTGTGTTGCTTTGTTTTCTTCATTCCGCTGGCTGTAATCTTCTACTGTTATCTCTTCATGTTCCTGGCAATACGAAAAGCCAGCAGGTACTTTATATTTGTGTGTGTGTGTGTGTGTGTGTGTGTGTGTGTGTGTGTGTGTGTGTGTGTGTGTGTGTGTGTGTGTGTGTGTGTGTGTGTGTGTGTGTGTGTGTGTGTGTGTGTGTGTGTGTGTGTGTGTGAGAGTGAGTGAGTGAGTGAGTGAGTGAGTGAGTGAGTGAGTGGATGAGTGTACATGTGGTTGAGGTAAGGTAGGGGCAACATTGTTCCACTATACCTTATTAATGCCTCTAATAACAAACCTGCCATGTGAGAAAACGTCATACAATACTGTAAATCACCCCCTGGTTTTCTTTCCTGAGGTTAGGAGGGAGATCACTAACAGTGCCTATTAGGTCATGATAGGTTATATTTTGAGCAAATGAGAACAATTTGATCCACTTTTCTCAAGCTAAGATGGCCATATCGGTGATGTGTAATGAGGCGTTTATTTAAGGTATTGTCATCACTATATTGTCAGCTACTGCCATATTGCACAATCGGTTATTGGCTTTATTTTTCAATTTTGTTTGTTTATATTTTTGTCTGAAGTCATTAATCATGACCAAACCTAGCTGAATAATTGAGTCAAGTCATGCAAGTATCAAGTATCATAAAGTTGTTTTGTATACGGTACTGAATGAATACCAGTGGCTTCCTCGACAAAAACAAAATAAGAAAACTACAGTATGCTCTCTTAACTCCATAAATGATTGTCTAGATGAATCCCTAACCTTTAGTCATTCTGGTGATGTGAAAACATAGACGCCCAGTAATGAAGGATGAGAAAACTTCCAACAGCACTTATTGCAGTAGATGACCTAAAGCGTGTTACTGCCCCCCACGCTGTGTTCACTATGATGTGCTTATGTGCACTACCACTCAGGAAATACACAAGATCTGCCTGCCTCCGGCACGGCTGCTTCAAAACCACTGGTGGAACAAGTACTCAGATGTTTTACTTAAGTAAAAGTAGTGCCACAGTATAGAAATACTTGAGTACTTGAGTAAAAGTACAAAAGTTGGCATCAAAATATACTTACAGTACCAATGTAAAGGCACTCAAATTTGTAAAACCTTTTCAAAATAGCCTAAGTATAAAATAGGACCTAAGTGGTTCATGAATGTAATGTAATAATAATCGATCTAGTATTCTATCTATCTATCTATCTATCTATCTATCTATCTATCTAGTAGGGGTACCTCAAAATTGTACTTGAGTACAGTACTTGAGTGAATATATTTAGTTAATTTACACTACTGTTTAAAACCCACATTATTGTAATACTAAGATGCAGACTTTGATGTACTGGACGCACACCTGCGCGCTCACACACACACACACACACACACACACACACACACACACACACACACACACACATACACACAGACTAACACACGCACGAATGGCTACACACATTTCTGTATTGATATTGACGAATAAGTAAACTGTCTCGATTACCTTTCTTATCTGTCCAACATCATGGTAATAATAAGACATGTTTTGTTTTATGGCAGGTTTTCATTTGATCTGTCCATCCTGTTTCTGCTGCAGGGAAGTGGAACGACTGGGGGCCCAAGTGAGGAAATCCACCTTGATCCAGCAGAAAACCATCAGGACTGAGTGGAAGTTGGCTAAGATTGCCTTTGTGGTCATCGTGGTTTATGTCCTCTCCTGGTCACCATATGCCTGTGTGACCCTCATTTCCTGGGCAGGGTAAATAGCACAAGATAATGCTCTCAGAAAGACTGAAAACAGCAACAGCTAACCACTTAAACATATGAAACTTATATGGTTTCATGGGGTTATTTATATGTCCCTATTCAGCGGCGAACATGCGGCGAAAATAGCCGATCTACAAGCTCCGGGGGACCCTGGTCAACTAAGTATATCCCATTTAGACCTGTTGTAACCTATACATCTTTATTCCTTTCAATCCGGGACAGGATCTGTGTCATTTTAGATGTTGCTGTATAAATAGCAACAATATATATATATATTTTTTTTTATAGAAATGTGAAGTTGTTCAGACAACTATTTGAAGGTGTTTTTAGAATCGGACTCAAGTCTAAATTGGATATTGGGTTTCAGTTGTTAAAACCAATACAATTTATGCTGAATGTTTGCCTATTATGACTTTATGGATCCTAGGGTTCATGTGGTTAATAAATAACATATACTCCACTGGGGTGGGAGAAGAATAAAATGACATTCATGTGAATATGGTCAGAATATCCGATTTAGTTGACCGGGGTCCCCCAGGGCTCTATACAAGATCTGCTCCTTTTCCCCCCTCAACACCAGATCTCTTTGCCTATTTTTGCAGAATGTTTGCCTCAGAATAGGGTTCAAGGGGATAAGGACAAAATATTCCTGAATGGATGAAATACAATAAATGGTACAGACTTGCCTTTCTTTGAGCTCTGCTAATCCAACCTTTTGAAATATTTCTTCCACCACATGTTTTGTCTTAAATTCTTCTGGGAACAAAGAATGGACTGTAGTTATATAACCTTGTGCCATTTATGGGGGAAGGTAGCCACATACAGTACATACAGTACACACATGCACGTGCGCACGCATCCGTTTACACACACTGCATGCACACAATCACATGTGCATGTACACCCCGCTGTGGGGTTAATCCACCTAATATGCCCCTTAATTGTTCTGCAAAATGTCAAGTGATGAAGAGAAGTCTTTGTTCAAATACTCTGAAATCGCTCCATATGAGACTACACTGTGAAATCCTCAGTTTTAATTTAACTCTGAACAATGTACAAATGTAAACGAAATGGACTCTTACAGGTCCATTTGGCTACATTTGTGCACTCTACACAAATGGAAAAATTAACAATGAGGATTTTACAGCGTACAGTAGTACTCAGTAATAATTGCATTCAAGAGAAAGAAAGACAGAGAGACAGACAAACAGACATTGTTTGTTGTTTGGCACTTTTCTTAGCTTATTGTGGACATGTGCATCAGGTTGGATTGTGTTCTGTTTGATTCAGGCATGCCAACATCCTGTCGCCGTACTCCAAGGCTGTTCCTGCTGTCATAGCAAAGGCCTCCGCCATCTACAACCCATTCATCTATGCTATAATACACAACAAATACAGGTGAATTGACAGTGAATTGACAGTTGATATGTTTGGAGGGATGGTTTGGTTTGAGGGGAACTACAGAGGGGGGAAATAACAGAAACATTCCTTTTATCCCTCTTCTCTGAATAGATGCTCCCTCCTTATTTCTCTACCAGGCCTCGGACTTGTTCACGTTAAAATCTAACCATTCACAATGTAGAGAAACAGAGAAGTTCATAACATTGAAATATTTTAAGAAATAATTGACATTGCTAATGAAGCATAGTTTCTCTCCTTCTCTACTCTCTACTCAGAACAACCTTGGCGGAGAAGGTTCCTTGTCTGTGGTTTTTGTCACCGACTCGAACTGAGCGCATCAACTCGTCCATCAGTGAGTCCTCCTACAGGGACTCCATCATCAGCAGGCAGTCTGCTGCGTCCAAGACTCAGTTTGTAGTTGCTTCCTCCAACCTCTCTGCTGACACGGTGAGGACAAACACTAGCTTGATAACATCGCAGCAGAAATAGTCGATCTGATGCATAGTGAGTTGGTAGACCTGCTATTTTCAGTATGCGACAGCAAGTGTCAAAGCGATTATCTATTCTATTTTCCTCTCCTCTCCTCTCCTCTCCTCTTCTCTCCTCTCCTCCAGATGTTTGAGGATGTGGATATCGATTCGCTGGAAATGAAGTCAGGTGACTCCTTTAGAAATGTGACATCCTACAATCATCAGTCCATTAAAGACAAACTCTATAGGAAACAGCTTGAGCAGAAGACTATCAAGACTCACACGGCGGACAAGGTGAGAAGTGAGAACAAAACATGGGGAAGCTCATATATATTGTTGCTCTCATGTAGAAACCTTGCATCTCCATATTTTGTACTTGTATGTTTCTTTGTTCATAAATGAATGCCCCACTTGGTTGTTCAGTAAGACAGGATGGGCAAAAAATAACTGCCCCGAAACATGGTGCTCTCTCCAGATGGGAGTTCCGCTGGGTCAAATAATTTCTGGATCATTCTGTCAGGAATAGAGCGTCGCAGTTCCGCCACTTCCTGGTGCCGGAAGTAAATACTCGATGCATTTTTCCCATTGACTTTTCCAAAAATATTTATATCAATCAATTTAAGCCTAGAATCAAGCCATCCAGGATCCTGGTGAATCATGACCATAAAACCTTTTTTTCTGTGATTTTTTTTAATGATATACTATATTTAATAAATACCCTTTGTTTTGCCGTTTTCAAAAAAGTTTTTTCACAGAATCAAACGTTTTATGGTCATGATTCACCAGGATCCTGGATAGCTTGATTCTAGGCTTAAATTAATTTATATAAATATCTTTGTAAAAGTCAATGGGAAAAATGCATCGAGTATTTACTTCCGGCACCAGGAAGTGGGCGGGAACTGCGACGCTCTATAGTCTTGAACATAAAGTAGGACCCAAAAGCAGGAACTTAGACTCGAAAAACCAAACGCCGGCGTCGTGAAGACATTTAACAAAGACTTTACTTTACACTTTAAATCACAAGCTCACACAAACACAAGCACACACAAGCACAAGCATGAGAGTAAAACTATCACACCGCTGACCCGGGAATGTAGTGTAAACCCAGAAACGGAGACGTGAACCAGAATAGCCATCAACGAGAACTCTTTACTTAAAGTAATCACAAATAAAGTACACCACACAGGGCGTTGAGAACTTCACACAACGGAATGAAGGTATACACAGGAAGCAACGCAAACGTTTAAGAACCGGCACAGAGCCATCAAAGGTAGTCCAATAAATAACCAAGGCAGTCATTAGGCCCATTAGGCACAGTTCACAGCTGGGCACCGGGGTGGACCTCAGTCTCTCAATCAAGGACTCACAGCAATTAGCAATCAGCTAAGGAAGTGGTCAAGCAGAGAGTGGGAAAGGCAGAGGAAAGACACAGGACGTGAGAGAAAAAAAACAAGACAATGATCCAGCAAGGAGTTAAAGGACGACTTCACCCATTTGCAATCTATCTTCATATAATGGTCCTCACTAATGCTCATGATAAAATGGTAAAAAAAACAAATCTACTCTGTCTGTGTCTAATAGGACAACTGTGGACAGTTCAGAATCCCGTCTACCAGTGACATCATCGAATCCAGGGAATCCAAGCTAATAGAAACTGCAGGCGTTCTAGTCATGGAAAATTGCAATGCAATAATTGTTGCCATTGTTCTTGCGTTAATACAAATCTAAATAAAAAGATTTGTTGGAAAAAAAATCCTGCCTAACGATAGATAGATGGTAGACGGGTTTCTGGCCTGTACACAGTAGAAACACCTAGAAAACCTAGAAGAAATGGTACCATTTTATCATGAGCATTAGTGAGGACCAATTATATGGTTGAAAATGGGTGAAGTCGTCTTTTAACTCTCAAGGCAGCTTAGTTGTTAGCTAACTGGGCACAGCTGGCCCTCGCAGGTGAGTCCACTCAGGGCAATCAGGACTGGGAGCACAGGCAGGTGGGGAGAGTGGCAGGGGAATGAAGGCAAAACTGGAACGGGGAAAGGGGGTGACAACGGGACAAACTGGAGGGGGGCAGAGGCTTTGACCGTGACACAGACGTTGGATCTATTGGAACATAGGTTATTTTTCTTGCATTAATACAAATAACACAATAGAATTCTAACAATCAACAACTCACATATTTAAATGAACTATTACTTCATGCAGTATATTCTACTGCACTATTTTCAGAAAATCTACAGATTGTTGCAGCTAGACCAATACGATACCAACATATTCATTACCTGTGTGTGTGTGTGTGTGTGTGTGTGTGTGTGTGTGTGTGTGTGTGTGTGTGTGCGTGTGCGTGTGTCTGTGTTTAACAGTACCAGCATCCATCTACCTTGGGGGATTCGGCAAACGTCTATGAGCATGAGCTGGTCTCTGGCTCTGTCACCATGGCCACTGTTCCCCTAATGGTTCTGAGCGGGAGGCGAAGCCAGAGTTTGGTCAATGGGATATCAGATGAAGCATTGAGAGGCGGTGCCAGCAGTGAGCTGGGCAACCGCAAAAGTGACTCTGCTGACTCACTGCCGCTTGGAAGAACTCAAGCTTCTGCCCAAGAGAACATTCCACGCATCATTGTCATCAGTCCCACGTCTAATGGCAGTCTGACCAATCTGGAGACTATACAGGAGACAGTAGACAATCTGGAGACAGTGGACAATCTGGAGACAGTGGACAAGTGACTGGAATAACTTTTACTTGAACCCCTGAAGCCCTATATACTGTACTTCATTGTACGTCAATAGCGAAAATAGCTAGCTAGATAGAGACCTCTATTGATCCCGCGGGAGAAATTCAGGCAGTTACAGCTGTAAAGAAGGAGACAAAGGACAGGTACAGGTAAAGACAAAGGAGATCAGCTAAGGGCAGCAAAAGAAAAAAAATACTAATAGCAATGATGATGAAGAAACTAAAAATGGGTCAGCAGGTAGCAGTTGGGCAGCAAAGTCTCCAGCTTCTTTCTCGTTCTCCCCTCTGCCACCACCTCCACACTGTCCAGTTTAGCACCGACTACAGAGCCAGATTGCTTCACCTTTCCTTTCGTCTGTTCAGTCACACAGTCTGCTAGTGTCCCCCAGCATACAACTGCAAAGAGGCCAGGGCACTGGCCACTGCAGACTGGTAGAACATCTGCAGCATCCTGTTGCACTCAATTAAGGAGCTGAGCCTCCTCTGGAAGAACAGCTTGCTCTGTCCCTTACTGTAGAGGTCAGTCCAACTCTGATCTGCAAGCTCACAACACAAGTTGTGACCTCGCTTTGCAGAATGTTCGCCTATTTCGCCAAATGTTCGGCCACTTTCGCCAAATGTTCGCCTACTTTCACCAAATGCTTGTCTATTTTGATATGCCCAGAATTAGGCACGCTATGGTTCATGTGGTTAACACAGGTGTTACACCTAGGGCACCAAATGCAGCGTTATCTTAGCCTGATTATCAGACTGAAGCTGCGTGGAGTTTCAGTCTGAAATTGGCTCCAGTGTCGGTGATTACAAGGGGGAGGGGATTAGAAATTCCCAAACCAATCCTAAGGGATCCCCACGCCCACCTCCGCCTCTCATTGGACAATGCATTTTGTACCGGAGAAGTCCTAGGTTCACATTTACAAGTCCAGACCAAGAGGCAAGACTCTATTGACTCAGAGAGTGGGCAGGGTCTATGGTATGGAACCAGGCTAGCGTTATCTTACTCAAGGAAAACTATTGCTTGAAACTTTCAAGACAGTTTTATGTCAATCAGAACATACAGTACGCTGTAAAATCCTCAGTGTTAACTTAACTCTGAGGAGTGAACAAATGTAACCACCCTGGCTAATGTAACACATCTTAATCAATGATAAGCCGCTACATTCTCCACCCTCCCTTGGTATGTATTGCATAGCATACTGGATGAAAACGTTCTCCTAATTTCATTGTTCATTTGCTGTCATTTTTACTCACTGATGACACATAAGCCTGTTATTTATTACGGGGCCAGAGCTCTGCTCTGGACACGTATTGTTATTCGCATTATTCTGTCACTTCTTCTTCTGCCACTTTTCGCAGTTCTGGCTGAACCGCGCTGTCGGTTTTTACGAAACTCGGCCATATGGTAGATGGTCATGAAAAACGATCAAAAAATAATTCTCACAATCTTTCGTCCAAAGGTGGCGCTATAGCACTCAATTGAAAATGCCAACTTTGACCAGGTACAATTCATGACCTGTTTGACCTACAGCCATGAAACTTGGATACACATATGCGTCTCCTCATGCTTAACAACTTTCACACTCTGACTTTTGACCTCTGACCTTTAGATCTCCCACCATTTTGAATTATATGAAAAACAGTCATTGGCTCCTAACTTCTGCATTTTTTCACTTATGGAAAATCCGTTGGAAATTTTTGTAGAAAGTGGTCCAAAGTTCAAGTACGAAACGTTTCGTGCAGATTGCTCAAAAATCCCAGGAGGAGATAGATTTTAACTATTACAGTTTTATGAAAATTATTCATCTGTGCCTAAAACATACATGCAGACTCACATTTCTTTGAAACTTTGCAGAAATGTACAGGGTCATTCCAAATATCACTGAAACCAATCTTACTCCAATTGGCCAAAAGGGGGCGCTATAGCAATTTTTTGAAAAGGCAGACTTTAAACAGGCATAAGTCATGCCTCGTTTGGCCGAAAGTCGTGAAACTTGCTTACACATGTGCCTTGACTCATGAGGAACACACGTATCGATTTGACCATTAAGCTCCGCCCTTAGATTTTCTGCAATTTTGAGCAGTTTGAAAAATACTTGTTTTTGCCAGTTCTGGCTTAACCGTGCATACGCTTTTTACGAAACTCGGCCATATGGTAGATGCTCATGCAAAACTACCAAGAAATAATTCTCACACTCATTCGTCAAAGGGTGGCGCTATAGCACTCAATTGAAAGTGCCAACTTTGAACAGGTACAACTCATGCCCTGTTTGACCTACAACCATGAAACTTCGATACACACATGCGTCTCTTCATGCCCGACAACTTTCGTGGTCTGACTTTTGACCTCTGACCTTTAGATCGCCCACCATTTTGAATTATATGAAAAACAGTCATTGGCTCCTAACTTCTGCATTTTTTCACTTATGGAAAATCCGTTGGAAATTTTTGTAGGCAGTGGTCCAAAGTTCATGTGTAAAATGTTTCGTGCAGATTGCTCAAAAATCCCAGGAGGAGATAGATTTGAACTATTACAGTTTTATGAAAATTATTCATCTGTGCCTAAAACATACATGCAGACTCACATTTCTTTGAAACTTGGCAGAAATGTACAGGGTCATTCCAAATATCACTGAAACCAATCTCACTCCAATTGGCCAAAAGGGGGCGCTATAGCAATTTTTTGAAAAGGCAGACTTTAAACAGGCATAAGTCATGCCTCGTTTGGCCAAAAGTCGTGAAACTTGCTTACACATGTGCCTTGACTCATGAGGAACACATCTATCGCTTTGACCAGTAAGCTCCGCCCGTAGATTGTCCGCAATTTTGAGCAGTTTGAAAAACACTTAAACCCAGGATTTTTCAGCTATTTGCGTGAAACTGTATCATCTGTGTAATCTCCTTTTTCATAGTTCCTTGTCTGTTGGTCCAATGGCGTCTCCCTTAAATGAGTGCCTCACAATCTCAAGGTCGCCAGTTCAAGCCTCACTTGATGCAGACTTAATTTAAGTTGAATTGCAAACAACATGACTGTATCAATGAATACATGTGCAAATGGTAAAGATAACCTGAAATGCTTATTTGAGAGTACCATTTCTCAATGTATGACATACTTCATTCTGAAAATAGCCGATCTACAATCTCAAAACTTTTCAGATAGCAACGTGTTTCTGAGCTTGTAGATCGGCTGCTTTCACTGTTTTCGGTAGCGAGGAGACATACAATTTCTCTATTGGTAAATGGTTTGTGAACGAGTGATCTTAGTGTTGGCTTGGTTCATGACAGAAGGCAAGAGTTTATGATCTTCAACAGACAACATCAGCCTGGACAAAGCTATAGCAATATAGGTAGTGTTGCAGCCTATTAGCCTATCATGGGGCGGCCATAGCTGGGTGGTTAGTGAGCACGCCTAGGGAACCAGAGGCCCTGGTTGCCCCAGGTTCGATTCCAGGCCATCCCAGCATATGCGTCGATGAAATGAAATTTGTCCCTGAGCAAGACTCTTAACCCCTAATTGCTCACAGGTTCTCATTGGAAACAAGACCACAAGGACTTTCATGAACGACCTGTTAAAAGGAATTATCCTTATCCTAGTCCGAAGGTTGAGAGTTCGATTCCTGTTAATGGCAATAGGTTGAGATGTCCAATCTATCCATTCTGTTTCCATCTCTCTCTCTCTCATCAATCTATTCCGTTTCCATGTCTCTCTTCAATCTATTCCGTTTCCATGGCTCTCTCTCTCTCTCTCTCTCTCTCTCTCTCTCTCTCTCTCTCTCTCTCTCCAGTTTCCATGTGTGTCTGTCTCTCTCTCACTGGCCCCGTATTATCGCTGCTTGCAGCTATATTTGATTTTATATTTCACTTTTATGTTCATAAACCTTCAAGCATGCTCAGTGATTTTGAACCTTGTTCTACAATTCCAGCTAAATATACATTTCTTTCTTTCTTGAACTATGGCTGGGAATCTAGAAATGGGTAGAGTTTTGTCCCCAAAAGATCTTTTGTTTTTTCTTTTCTTTTTTTATTCAGTTTAACTGTAGACTACGTTTTCATCCTCTCAGTGTTGGGAAAAGGTTTTGGGATTATGACATGGATAATGAGAATCTTGGGGGAAATATTTACATAAAAAGACAATACCATTTAAGTTGTGAGGCAATGTGTAGCCACCACACGAAAAAGAAGCTGAGAGGACCAATTGGCAGTGACATCTAAAATGAATTGTCTGATGAAGTGTGGAAGACGCTGTTCATATTCGAAACAAGGTATTCCAGAGCTGTGCATAGTTGAGCTGCTTCAGCACCCTCTGGTGGACACACACACACACACGCACGCACGCACGCACGCACGCACGCACGCACGCACACACACACACACACACACACACACACACACACACACACACACACACACACACACACACACACGGCTAGAGCCATAAGTGTGCATCTACAAGAAGTTACACTTTACCTCTCAGCTGCTGTGGGCTTATTATATGCATCGCTCAGAGATGTGTAACTGTCTAATGTAATTGTCGACAGACTTGTAGCAGAAGACAGAATATATCAAGCATATCATCAGGAAATTGACCAGATCCAATTCTTCCCAGATAACGAAATTCGTTCCTCAGCAATCAGCTAAAGAAGTACTCAAAAGATGACGTTGCCAAGGAAGTGGTCAATTTCAAATGTACATCATTGCTCAAATGAGCATCTTCAAGGGAATTTGAAGGAAAAATGTACATCAACACACTTTTCTGAATCTTGACATTTGACATGTGAATAGGTATACGTAACATTGCCAATGACCAACTATAACAGGTTCATGTGAAAAAGGTTCAGCTCTGGCATCCAGGGAGTGTGTGTGCACAGTTTCGCTGCGATCAAGCCAACGGTGCCAGAGATTAGCTGATCACAGACGGCAGGACACACACACACACGCGGACGGACGGACGGATGGACCGACGAACAGGGTGCAAAACATAGTGGATAGCGGAGACAATCAACCATGGGACAAACAGACTGGGTCATCTGACTCGTGGTCAGTGACTATTTGTTAAGGGAAATGGAATTCAGTTACTTTAAGGTGGACTTCTCAGCTCCAAAAGCTAGAAAAAAGAGGTTGTGAGTGACAAACTTAATAGATTTGAATACTATTGGTGTGCGTGTGATGTAATTAGGTTTGTTGGAAATCTTTCCTTCACTGATTGTTGTAAGTTATTGTATTATTATTGTTATTATTATTATTATTATTGTTATTATTATTATTATTATTGATGGCATTTAAAGTAGTTGACTGAACTTTTTTGATTGGAAAATATGCCTATACAGACTCTTCTGCCTTTGTCTGAGTGAAATAAAGGTGCTGTCTATGGTGCTGAAACACTGTGTTTGCTTTTTTTATGAAGGGGGGGGGTGTATAGGCCTAGCTAATAATCTAAGCATCTCTGCATTCATTTTAGTAGAGATATAAAATAAATATATAGACTACTTACTGAACTGTATCCCATCAGGTTTGAGTGGCTGTGGGTAGTTTGGTAACTCCACCTGTGAGTAAAGTGGATTCAGTTCTAAAAGGAGCTGGCTAAACAGTTTGTATTGTACATCAACTTTTTTTTCAAGTAACATAACTAATAACTTTTGATGCTAAGTTATAAGTAAACTATAGTATTAGAAATAAGTCAAGTAACTTATTAGACCGTGTGTGCAACTTGCCCAGGTGGGTAACCTGCTTGGCTGTAAAGAGAGAAGGGAGGGGGGAGATGTCCTGTAAGCTGACAGATGGCCTCACTAAGCCGATTCTGACACTGGCACAGCACCGACTACCACGGTCAGACTGGATGCACTCCACGCAACATTAAGCAGTTAGCCTACTACTACTACTACTGTACTACTTCTGTCTTTCTGCTTAGCTGTTCAGAATGATTGTAGGTTGTTTAGAGAGGTAGAAATAAAGCAGACACAGCAAGAGAAAGTGAGACAAGAACAAAAAATGGAATGCTTGTCTTCATTGTACCGGAGTGTCTCCACGCTCAGCCAAATGGAGCAAATGGATGATCTTCTAGAGGACTGGCCAGAATCTCTGGACATTTTTGGGTCAGTGTGGCTGGAGGTGCTGGGTGGTTCTGAGACCACTGAGGACTGGTACATTTGGTTACACCTTGTAGAACATATGTGCCTTGACCTGCTGGGTCAGATGGACTTCCTGCTGGACCACAGAGGCGTGTGCTTTGACCTGCTGGGGTCAATGTATGCCGATGACCCTTATTTGTGGACATCCCTGAATAGCTGAAATGGACCCGAGACTGTAATTGAATGACATGGTGAAGTTTCCAGTATTCCTCAGTGACTGAAATGGGGACAGCTTGTAACTGGCCAACTGGTTACCTGCACCTTGCAGGATGGGTCGGGAGGAAGGTTAATGTACTGTACTACATGGAGCATCTCTGATGAGAATTTGGGGAAATAAATGATAGGTAAAGGGAGAAAATGTATAGGACTACACGTATATTTCACAGAGGCTAGACGAGAACATACACAGAAGAAAAATAAACCAGTCGAAAAATGGAATGTGTTTGTTGGAGCTATTGGTACATATGTATATGTCCTTGTTCAGTCCAGTTAGTGGACCATGACTGTAACCAAGGATACTTATTAGAATCTTTAGGCTTGCAAGAAGAAACATGAACAGGGCAATGGGTAATGTCTACCTTCCCCCAGCTGTCTTCAAGATGCCTTTGAGTGTGGTGCTGCTTTTGCATAATCCCTAGCTGCTCCAGTCAAGTAGTGATCAGACCGACTGAAGACTTGAATTATACTGGGCAGCTCCCATGCATGTGAATGTAAATTATATAACTTAACATGCGTTGTGCAGACTATACAATTGTGGACCAGTGGAAGGGTTGAAAATACAAGTAAAACGATGTATAGTAAATTTTGGTCTGTGGTTTTATTTTACATTAGCCTACTTCAAGGGTCTTCCGGGCATTTCACCAAAAATACCAATCATATGAGATCTAAAAATAAGTAGGCCTCCATTATGCAAGGCATTTCACAATTGATTGGATTAGTGCAGTATGTGAATAGCTACATAATAAACCTCAGTGAAATGTCATCTTCTGTGTGTCAGTGTGTGTGTGTGCGTGTGCGTGGACTGTGTGTGTGTGTGTGTGTGTGTGTGTGTGTGTGTGTGTGTGTGTGTGTGTGTGTGTGTGTGTGTGTGTGTGTGTGTGTGTGTGTGTGTGTGTGTGTGTGTGTGTGTGTGTGTGTGTGTGTGTGTGTGTGTGGACTCAGTGGACTGTGAACAATGTCACAAATGGTGTTGTGTCTGAATTCAGTACATGTTACATTTGTGACAAATGTTCACAAATGTAACATGCACTGAAGTCAGACACAACAGAAGCCGTTCCCTAACAACACCGATTTGCACATGTGACCCCTGGGGGCCCCATACTGTATATGGGCATATCGGTCGGATCGGCTGAGTGACGTAGATGTTTAGTAAAATAATTGATTAATAATAGATCCCTAGTTTGGGCAGGTGAAAAGCTTCAAACATATATGTAAAAAAAACTGAAAATAGCAAATCTACAAGTTCACAACATCACGATGCGAAGCTTTGTAACCTTAATCTTATTCTAGTGCGTGATTGAGAAAACAAGTTACTTTATTCTGTTGTTATACAGTAGTTATGAGTTAACAGGTAATGCAACACTGTACGCTGTCTCAGATACTGTACCTCACACTACATAGGCTACTCTATATCAGTGGGCCATACTTAATTGTTGGTTTAACTATTCCGATTTGTCATTCCTGTTTATTCCTAACATGCTGTACTTTGTGTACACTAGCAGTAGCTAAATGATCACCATTTGTATGCATGTCAGCTCCTTATGATGGTTTGTCTGCAATAGTCTCCTGTAATTCAACTACCCTGATAGTTGGTGTACTGCACATGGTTAGATCGCCCTCCTGTGGAACAAAGTGACACTACACTAATGTGTTTGCTAAGTGAAACCTCATTTTAGAGTGTACAGACATCTGCAACTAATGCAAGCCTTAATATTGGCCAGGAGTGCACTGTTAAACGAATAAACATCAGCTGGTCATTCCCTCCTTGTGTCCTGACCGGCAGCCCTCAGGTGACATTAAGAGGAGTTCCTCAGGGCTCTATAGTGTATTTTCTGTTTCCTGTTATTGTGGAGAAAGATTTTTCTGAAAATAGCTGCTATTTCCTGTGAAGGCTTGATGCTGGGGTTTAAGTGGTTAAGACACCTAACCATCAATAGATACAGTATAGGCTACACAGTCCTCCAATTCTATGTCACACCGCAAGGGGTTAAAACTGAGTAGCTAAACCTTAATACCTGTTGTGTGCATAGATGACAAATGTAAATAGAATGTGTCATTCCTGGTCAAAACTTACTCCACAAGTGAAAGTTGCTCTGTCAATTTTTTTGCTTGAGTTAAAGTGCTGGAGCACTTGCATTTAAAAATACTAGAGTATTCAGAAGTACATGCATTTAAAATACAGAAGCATTCAAAAGTACAAAGAATAAAGATTTTCCAGATATTTTCAAAAGTATTGATAAAGGATGAGGCTGCACAGCTCCATGCAAAAGTTTATTAGAAGAAACCAACGTTTCGACGATGAAGTCTTCCTCAGGGTTTAACCAGCAGATTCTTTCAAAAACAATAATGATTGTGGAAAAACGCAGATCTACAAGCTCACAATGTTATGAGCTTGTAGATCTGCTATTTTCACTATATTTGAAATAGGGCTTAAGTGGTTAATTCATAACTTTTTCCACTTTCTAGAAATCCAAAGTACCATAATTGTCTTTGAAATGT
>NC_139941.1:28934117-28959117 GCF_963454915.1 Gymnoscopelus microlampas
TTTTAATGAAGCTTTAAAAATAGCAACTGATCAACGGCAGGGCTTTATCGATGCTGGGCTAGTGGCCTTGATTATTTGGACAATGCATTGTGCAGCCTCCCTTCAGTTGACCCAGACCTGACCCAAACATTAAGCAAGGAGCTATCTGTTTGTATAAATTGTGTGTGTGTGTGCGCGCGCGCATGTGTTCGTGCATACATGTGTGTGTGGGTGGTGTGTGTCTTTGTAGTTTGTGTGGGATGGACAGCTGCAGCCGCCAGATTTCACTCAGTTTATCATCCTTAAAATGGACAATCCCCTTTCATTAAGGCCTGGCCTATCAGTCTATCAGTGTCTCTGTCTGTCTGTCTATCTCTGTCCATGTTGTCTGAGTGCTAATGGCCAGAATAGTTTCCACTGTGACAAAGAGCAGTTATAAACAGGGACTGAGCTCAGATAGGAGCTGCAGGCCCAGGGATTTGCTAGGAGCCTCACCTCCTGTCACCAGAGACACTGTCAGTATTTCCACGGCCTGTGGCAATACAGTAATGTAAGGTTTAAGTTTGTCTACTCACATTTTGTCAAGGGGATTTATGGGGAGCTGAGGAAAAAGGGACAAAGACATTGTATCAGCCATGGATTAACAGACAGATTTACCTCCCTGAACAGGAAGCAATGTATTGACTGTTTTTTTTTTTTTTTTACAGTAGACTGCATTACGTAAGGAAAAGAGGTGATTGACCTTTAATAGAGTAATGTAAAGTATTTGCAGGCAATGGATGAGGAGGATTAGCCAGGTTTATGTCAGTATGGAGGGGTCAGACTTATCGGATGAAGTGTGTGTGTGTGTGTGTGTGTGTGTGTGTGTGTGTGTGTGTGTGTGTGTGTGTGTGTGTGTGTGTGTGTGCGTGCGTGCGTGCGTGCGTGCGTGCGTGCGTGCGCGCGCGCATGTGTGTGTGTGTATACGTCTGAGCCTGTGTGTCTGGATGCAAGAGTTCATGTGTGTAGCGTGTGTACATGCATTTGTTTGCCAGTGTGCTTGAGCCTGCCTCTGTTATGTTCTTGTTTGTGTTTGTGTGTCTGCTCAGCATATCTCTTGATTGTTTATGAAAGTTGGATAAGTTCTCTGATACAAACCATGCAAACAATCTAAGCAAGGAACTGAAGGAAGGCAAACACTAGCTACAATATCCCACTTTCCATTTCCCATTAAGAAACATGGTTCAGCTGAGCTCTTTTGAAGTCTGTGGTTTCATTAAATCTATCTTTGTTCACGTAAAAGCATCCTGCTTTGTATCAGAAAATTATATTAATTGTGTTAGAGCACTTTAAACCTTTATCTGGGGACGTTTTGCAGACAATGCATGGTTTCTCAGCAACACCATAATACCTTAATACTAGAGGTCACTCGTTTACATCTTTGCCCGGTTCAATCATACACAAAAATCCTGAGTGTTATATAACACTGAGACTGTACAAATGTAACCAAATGGACCCGGGGTGCATAAGAGTTACAAATTGATGTATCTTTATGCATGTTAAACAGGGTCATCCTAGAGGTGTGCATAGTTGAGTAGTGAAATGCCAAACTCCAATAATCATTTACATGTATATTACGCCTTCTAGGAAACTTAACACAGGGAAGTGAAATGGAATGGAATGATACAATCTTTCAAATACAATCAGTCTCATCTTTCTACAATGCATAGATCAGAAGAACGACAATGGGTTAATCAATAACTGACCTTCTTGACCTTGACCTTGACTTTTGGACCTTGTTGAGATTTGATAATACATTATAGTCATTGCAGACAGAGATACAGTATACTATACTGTATACTGTACACAGACTCATTACAATACTTTACTATGTTACAGTGAAGTGGTTTTGTTTTGGCCCAGCAAGGCTATA
This sequence comes from Gymnoscopelus microlampas, assembly GCF_963454915.1. NCBI lineage: Eukaryota > Metazoa > Chordata > Actinopteri > Myctophiformes > Myctophidae > Gymnoscopelus > Gymnoscopelus microlampas. The sequence continues at coordinate 28,936,009 of NC_139941.1, forward strand.
TAATTAGCTTTTTACATAAATGTATATACTGTATATATTTTTTATGTGATATGGCAGGAATTTGGCTCAAGCACCCGCTCTTTCCCATCTTTGCAATAATCCTATAGCATACTGTTTTGACCTAATCCTGACCAATAGTTCATTCAATCACAGATTTAATTAAATAAAAAGTAAATTTGGTATAAATCTTCTTGTCAGCTGTTGCCCTCAGACTTGACCCAAGCCAAATGATGTATGTGCAAGCTGTGTATGTGCATGTGTGCATGCATGTCCATGTATATGTGGCCTATTTATTGTTGCCCCAAGTGTATAGTGAACATACATATATGTATATAATGTGTGTGTTTGTGTGTGTGTGAGATGGATGAATAGGGGGTTGGGGTGTCCTCTTTTGTTCACGTGGATGATGCATTAAATGTCATTTAGAGAGCGAGATTATCACACGATTAGGGGGTGGGGCGTGTGCGTGTGTGTTTGGGTGGGGGGCTGTTAAACTCCGGTCATTAAGCACGTGGAGACGTGAGCATATGGGGAGCGGAAAAGACCCTTGGACAGAACAAAGGGGGTTTGACTGGCATGGTGTCTGAAGCTTTGTGCTGTGCACTCTCCATTGTTAGTATTTAACATGATTATACCGTTCTGTTCATATCTTCTTTTTTTCCTTCTGTTTCAATGCTTGAATAATCATACTGACATACAGTCTGTATGATTATTCAAAGAAATGACTACTGTGGGGAGTATTTTCAGCCTGCAGTCCTTAAATAATTCTGATTGGATATGCAGCTCACCCTGTACCCTGCAATCCAATCCACTGTACTGTAGGTCCACAGAACTTTGGGCTCTCACTCTCAACCCTTCACTGAAAGACGTTGCATTATTGTTAAAGGGATATTTCACTTTCAAACATGTGGGTCATTGGGGTCATTTTAACGTCTACTTGGGTGTTGTGAGCACCCCAGACAGTTTTTTAGTTGCTTGATTCAGTACTTAGATATTTGATTCAAAATCAAACACGCCCCCTTCCTATACAAACCCATTGTAATTTCAAACTCCATTTCAACCATGATAGATTCATCGAAAACACCCGTCCTTGGTTCTGCTGACTGATATTGTCCTTCTACGAGGGGGCCGTATTTTTCAATTGCTTTTTTCATTTATTTATTTTTTTGTTACCCCCCCCCCCAAAAAAAGAAAAAAGTAATTGAAAAAACACGGCACTTCACGCATGAGAAGCACAATATCAATCACCAGATCAAGTACTGTACTGGTGTTTTCAGTGAATCTAACATGCTTAACATACTGTAGACTTTGAAGTTACAATGGGTTTGTATAGCAAGGGGGTGGTTAAAATGCATATCAAATTTCTAAATACAGAATCAAGCAACTTAAAAACTGTCAGAGGTGCTCACAAAAGCCTGATTTGATGTTAAAATGACCTGAAACATAGTTGAAAGTGAACTATCCCTTTTAATGTGTAAAATAAAAAGACGCACCAGAGTTGGCCAATTGAAAAAAGACGCACCAGAGTTGGCCAATTGAAAAAAGACGCACCAGAGTTGGCCAATTCACCACAAGCTGTCGGAGTGTCCGTCCGCCTATTGGATGTACACTATAACAATTCTCTCCTGTCCCTTCGGCTGCAGATGTGCAACAATACTTGCATTGTAGTTGGTATTCTATGCATGTAAAACCTATATAATTTAAGTAAATCCCTTAGTTACACCAACATTGTTCTTGTGAAGTGGTTTTGTTCATGAAGATTAAACTAATGAAGATCGCAACATGCAGAGGGAGAGAGCATAGATTCCAATTCGTGTTGCATCCAGGTTTCCAAGTTAGTTCCCCCACTTGATCCCCCCTCCATAATGTATTCAAGTGGCACTTGGTAAACTTATGTGTAGACATACGACAGACACCACATATGTTCACTATGCACAACATATACACTATTTCAACTATGTTTCACAATTTGACAGAGAGAGAAAGGGATGCCAGAAAATGCACTCACTGGAGAGGGAGAGGGAGGGAGAGGGGAAGAGAAAGAGATGCAGTACTCTGTCAGACAATGTAAAGGCGCTTGCACATTCCGCAACTTTGTCCTCTCACTTATTGAACACAAAACATAACTAGAAAAAGTGCTCCTCGGAGCACAGGTCTCCGCCAGGTCAGGTACGTTATTCTGGCCTCCTGGTGGCGCTATAATAGGCCAATGTGAAAAGGGTGCCATTTATTCTGAGGTCTTTCACGGCAATCAGACACTGCATTCATGATTTGAGGCATTTTGTTCCTAAAATGTGTTTTGCTAAATTAGACCTGCTGGTGGCGCTATAACAGGCCAATGTGAAAAGGGTGGCATTTCTTCCTCGGCCTAGTGGGAATGTGCGTGTGAAATTTCACAGAAATCGCAAGCTGCGTGCATAGTTTGAGGCTTTTTGTTCAAAACGGACCAATCCTGCAAACTTTGGAAGCAAACCATAGGCAATGAGGATGGAATATGGGAAATCGGACAGATCCGTGTTGATCACATGACTATAGAGATACTGTGTACCGATTTGCATGACGTTTGGATAAGATCTGTAGGAGTAATGTAAAAAAATGTGTTTTGCACAAAGCGGCCTCTTGGTGGCGCTATAACAGGCCCATGTGAAAAAATTGGGGCAGAGGTTCTGAATTGGCATCCAGGGAGTGTGTGTGCACAGTTTCGGAGCGAACGGGCCAACGGTGCCGGAGATTAGCTAGTAACACACAGACAGGACGGACACACGGACACACGGACACACACACACACACACACACACACACACACACACACACACACACACACACACGGACACACACACACACACACACACACACACACACGGACGGACGGACGGACGGACGGACGGAGGGTAAAACATACTCTCTCGCCATGCCTTCGGCCTGGCGGAGACAATAAAAAGGAAATATGGGGTGCGTAAAGAAGAGCAAGGAGATAAACAGCATCTGAATTTCATTTTCCACACTTTGATTTCGCCACCCACACAATAAAGGCCACACCCTAGACCTGGTCTGTTCCACCAGCACCACCATCTTTGACCTCCCCAGCCCCCCCCCCCCCCCAACCATCTGGCCATCACATTCCACATCGACACTCCCACCTCCACCTCCCATGTGACGCTGAAACGCACCATAACCTTCCGGCACCTGAAGTCCATCAATTCATCTTCTTTCTCCACATCTCTCTCTGATGCCATTTTGAATTCCTCCTTCACTCAGACTGTTTCTCCCACCAAACTGGTTAATATCTACAATACCCCATTCTTCTCCTGCCTGGACCAACTTGCACGCATTCAAACCACATCTGTCTCCTTCACCCACGTGCCGCCCCCTGGTACACTGACAAACTACACCAGCTAAAGTCCAAGGGCCGACAGTGGGAAAGGCTCACCAAGAAAACCGGTCTCATCATCCACACAGACATCTAGTATAAACAATAACTGCAGCTCTACAAAGACACTCTGAGCTCCACCCGCTCCTCCTACTCCTCCGGAATCATCCAGTCTGGCAGCGACAACCCCAGAGTTCTTTTCTCCACCATCAATAAACTCCTAAATCTTTTTTCCATGACAAAATCAACACTATCCATAACCAGCTGGCCACTTTCTCCCCCCATGGACCTGAACTAGATCCCTATACTCACTACCTACTCCTTCTCTTCATTACTGGACATTACCCCATCTGACCCGGATTGAAAGCTAAAAATATGTATTGGTTGCAACAGGTCAATGGGTAAAAAAAAAACAGCTTGTTTACTTCCTGTTTATTTCATATGGGGAAATCGCTATATCTGCGTTCCTCTTGCTTTACGGCAAAAACAAAGCCTCATTCAAATGGCCACAGCTGTGCAATGGATTAGCCCGAGCAGACAATTCCCCCCCCCCCCCCCCCCTATACTACGAGAACCCTGTGCGTGTAATAAGCCGATCTCCATGAGGACGGTGGTCATGAAGAATATTCCATGATTTTTCAAAGGTACAGTAAAATCGCTCTTTTTCGTTGGCAGCAGTGGCACACTATTACACTATCACTCTGGCAGTCGAAGAGTTAATACCATTAACATTCCGTACTCATCTCACGCCTTGAATGGACCCTTGGCATCACTGACATTGCCCTCTACTGGTTCAAATCCTACCTCTCTGACATACATCAATTAATTTCCATAAACAACTGCTTATCATTCACAACTCCTGTTAACTGCGGTGTCCCCCAGGGCTGAGTGCTTGGACCTCTACTCTTCATCCTCTGCATGCTCCCTCTCGGACAGATCCTTCACCGTCACAGCCTCTGGTTTCACTGCTATGCACATGACGGCACAGCTCTCCCTCCCCTCCAAAACCATCAGTGCTACACCCAGTCTACCCTCACTACCTGCCTGACATTTGGATGAAAAATGCACACAAATATTATTATTGGGGCATGCCTTCTGGCAGAGATTTGTGCTCCACTTGAGTGCACCGTTGTAATTTCAAATAATGCATTTCTTCCACCCACTTGATTATTTCCTGCCTTCTTGTGTTTTCTTGATCACATAACCTGATCAAGATCATGCTACTTCCTGCTGTGTTCAGGTCTAATCTCCTCTGCTTCCTTACCTGCTTCCGCTATCCTTACAGCTCCCAACTCCTGACTTCCTTTTGACCCCAGTTAACCTTCTTTGAGGACCCTGGACCCAACAGACATGATAGTGGACATGTGGTTGTCTGTATATAGGATAGAAATAATACGCATGGGTCAGTGATGTCATGAGACACTTATATAGCAGTATATAGTATACAATAATAAGTGTGATCACGATTCTGTGCAGCGTTCAAGTTTTTTTTCTTCTGCTGTACTATTTCTTCTTTACTATTTCTTCTGTACTGTGTACTATTTTTTTGTTTCTTCAAAGATGCTAGTGTATGTGCACTGTTTGGATCATCCCCCGATGACAGGTTTCAGTTTACAGAGCCAAGCTGAACCAAGGCTTAAACACCAGCCTACTGTAGTTTGTGCCACAGGAGCAAACCAGGCTAAGTTCTAGATCTTACCCATTAGCTTTGTTTCCCGTACAAACCCAAATGGAGCCAACCATGGCTGATTGCCCTTGAATCCTCAAAGTTCTCTTCATGGAGGAAGTTTTCAAAACTTCTAGCGCGACTATGTCACTACATCACTATGTCTGCTATGTAAAAAAAATATACTTTATGAGAATTATACCATTATACCTCATTAATTCAATTAAGAAACAACTGTATAGAGCTATTGAGGGGGAACACATACATTTAAGATATGTTTATCATGCACACATGTGCATGCTTGGGTGTAAACCCAAGTAGGCATGTTTCCAACATAGAGCTTTCCTCCTGAGGTCTTGAAATATGGACGCAAACTTTTGTCAAACAATTCAGGGAATTCAGACTCTCTTTTAATACATCCATTGACCCACACAAAATCGTGTTCCTGTGTTTAGTTTAGTTTGTTTAGATTGCATAAAACCTATGAATCATTCACACACGTTTGTTTAAAACAATCAAGGATAACACACAATAAAGTCTGACTTTTTCCATTATGACCCACCTCAGCTCCATTTTCCCTTCCATGCCTGGCTGGATGACTCGTTTTTATTGGCCACATTGGCATGTGTATTCGTCACAACGCACAACGGTCAAAGTTCAACGTTAACCAATTTCTTTTGCGCAGCAGCTAACCATTGTTGCACGCCCCCTAGCCATTGGAAATACTTGGTTTCACAGCACGGTGGTGCCGTTGCCACGCTCTGTGTGAAAGGGCCTTTATTCTTTTGTATCTTGCTATATATGTACTATCATATATCCCCTTCAGATAAACATCCAGTCCCTTTTTATAATTTAATGTATTAGCTAGCTATGGCCCTATTGTCGGCTCTGCCGTGGAAAAGTGGTTAATGACATTTCCCTCCCTAACTTTCCTGGAGTTTTCACTGCTGTCTAGCTATTGTTAAAGTTGGCAGTTGTCCAGAACAAACTATGTATTAGACACAATGTCACTTGAAGGTTAATGAAGAGCATCTATGTGAATGTAAAGCTTCCTTCCATACCTTCCATATTCATCATGGTCGTATCTGTTAAGTGTGCAGGAAGTTAAATGGATCTAATGTAATCACACACAGACAGATTGATTATGCACTGAGCAGTCAGTTGGACTCTTCTCATAAAGGTCAAATGTTCTCTCTCTCTCTTTTTCGTTCTCTTTCTCAACTCCCTCTGAGTCCCACTCTTTCTCCTCCCTCTGTGTTTGTTGCTTTATTATGAGAAATCCTCTTTTGATTGAGAGCTCATCGGGATGCTATAACAGGCTTGGTGAGCACTGTGCTCAGCTATGTGTTGGCCAGAGTAACTGTGTGCAAGTGTGTGTGTCTCCGATTATATGCGTACAGTATGTGTGCATGTGTGTTTGCAGTGATGGCCAGGGAAAGGGATGGGATGAGAGTGTTGTATTGAGCTGCTGCTATATCGGTCCACAGGCTAAAGGCTAAAGTCAATATTGGCCTGTCTGGGCTCGAATAACATAATGGACTAGAGCCAGGGTCAAAAAGTTGCCGTTCTTTGTAAGTGCATTTAATCAGGAATATTGTAAGTACATGTGATTGTAATGGCATTGCTGCTCTACGGAAAGGCAAGACAAAAGTATTTCATATACAGTACAAAGGCAATTCATAAGTGGCATTTGAAAATATGGACAATATTATATTATTTACACATGAGTAGCAGAATAGCAAAGACATGCTACACAGTAAAAATGTAAATGTATCTTTGACTATGTGAAAATGGTCCCAAAAGGGTCGACTGGACTCAATTCATTCATTCCATTCAATCCGTTTTACACTCAGAGTTAAATAAACACCCCGGAATTCACTGTGTACAGCAAAGCAATACATGGGCTGATTTGAATGGCTGCAACAGTACTGTACATACTATGTTCAAATAATACAGTCACGACTTCTCACTGTCTAAGGAGCTATGAAACTGGAGATGAGGTATAGACGGTGAAAAGAATACGGGATAGAGTGAGATCCCCCTTCTGCCTGTTTTTTTTCTCTTCTTTTTTTTCACCTGTTAACATTACGAACGGTGACATTTCTTTTTTACAACCGTTTAAGCCTGATATACTTCGTTGTATAAGGAATAGTAATAATAGCACATCCCGATGCGTTGTGAGCTTGTTCATCTGCTATTTTTTGACAATTTCCATCTATAATGACATGCTGAAAATAGGGAAATCAGGTTGAAAGTGATTAAGACTCTTTAAGAAACTGGCCGTGCCGTGAGTTGACCAACGATGTACTGTGTGAGTTGCCAGCACACAGTGTACACCGTTGGTGCCAGTGGTGCTGTCAACATGCCCCCCACTAGCCACTGTTTGTGGAACATTCCTATTGTGAAACCTTTTAAGCCATGCCTTTGGGGGACATTTGTGTTTAGGGTTAAGGCTGGTTCCATCAAACTGCCCCTCCGCCTGCCTGCAGCGCTGAGCCTGCGTTCCCAAAATATCCGGATGAAAGATAAACCCCCACCCTCGTATCTCTCTCTCTCTCTCTCTCTCTCTCTCTCTCTCTCTCTCTCTCTCTCTCTCTCTCTCTCTCTCTCTCTCCCCCCATCTTCCCTGAATTCTCTCCCTCCCCCTGCCATCGTCTCTGCATGTGCAGTGATCTCCCACTCTTTACTTAATCCCTCATAGTCCCTCTCTCTGTGTGTCTCTCTCTCTCCCCCTCCTTGTTTCAGAGTGCTGCTCTCTCCACCCCCACATACCCCTCCCTTTTATCATCTCCCTCTCTTCCCCCAATCCTCTCCTCTTCTCTCGTCTGCTCTCTCCCACCCCCTCCGATCCGGCATGTGCCATTCCCCTCCCCTCTCTTGCTTTCTCTCCTCCCCCTCTCGACTCCTTTCACGTTTTCTACCCAGGCATCCCCTCACCTCCCTCCTCTCTCCCCTCCTCCACCTGTCCCTCCCCTCTGTCATTGGCTAGTATAAAAGAGCATGGCATCCATCCTCACACACATACATACACATGGTGTTTTTGCTGGGAAGGGGACAGTCCACAGGATACTTGGGGACTATACACTGATTGTCTTACCTGCCTGACTGTCAAGGACCACTGTTTCTTTGGGGATTTACCTTAAAGAGGTACAGCCTTTCTTCCTTTATGAAATAAGGGAAGTAAATTAATAGAAGCTATGCTACAAACCTACTGCTGTTGAGTAAAGCTTAGAGAGTGTGTTGCTTAAGGTGCACAGTAAAATCCTCAGTGTTCATTTAACTCAAATGGATAAATTGAGGATTTTTATTTGTACTGTTGTGAATCAAAATGGATGTGCATGCGCTTATGTACAGGTGTGCATGTACAGATGTATGTGAAGTCTGTTGTGCTTTTTCTGTGACACAGTCTTGATTGCTGCTTTGAAAGTTCGTTTTTTACTTAGTTTTTTACTACAGTACCTCTTGAAGAGAATGCTGTCATTTTCATGTTGATAGTGATTTGAGTTGGATTGATTAGCTGTACTGATGAGCGCCACATTTCTTTACTTGTAGGCCAAGGAAGTAACTCCATAATTGTTTTCTTTTCTTATAAGGTAAAATAAAAAAAGATCACGAAAGAAGAAGAATTCTTCTTTCGTGATCTTTTTTTATTTTACCAATTGACCCTTGCTAGATCCCTTTTGTATTTGATTATTTATTTTATTTTATCTTTGAACCTCCATCTCTCAATCCTTCTCAACCGTCTTATGTATTCCTGTGATAGAAAAACAACAACAACACTGACGTCTGATTATCTTCATTCTTTCTCAGATCTTGAGGCATCAGTGACGTTCCTGCCATTGGAAGTGACATCGTCAGTGTGCGCCGGTGTCATCGTCGTTGCCTGTTTGTGACTCCATCGCTGCCCGTCGGCTGAGTGTTATTGACGTAATTGAAGGGAAACATGAGCAGCAACTACAGTGTCACTCTCTTAGGCCCCGCCCCCTGGGGCTTCAGGCTGCAAGGAGGGAAGGACTTCAACATGCCACTCACCATCTCCAGGGTGAGACACACACACACACACACACACACACACACACACACACACACACACACACACACACACACACACACACACACACACACACACACACACACACACACACACACACACTCACTCACTCACTCACTCACTCACACTCACACATACACACAAAATGGGCCCACTTGAAGACACATGATGATAGCGCTAGTCCATATCGTTCCTCCTCACACCCTCTTCATATTGCCAAAAAATGTGGCCTGGTTTGTGTAAACACATATGCACTTCTTTAATCTCGACAAGTATGTGCACGTGCACGTGCATAGACACACCGTTGCACACACAAACACACATGCACTGCACACCTCAGAGGGAAGCCATGGAATGCCATGGAATCCACAGCGCCATCTGGCTGAGTGATGAAAAAGATGAACACTAGTTTGCTTCCCTTCTTTCTTGTCTACTTGTTCTTCACTCTTTATCCCTCCACCCTTTACCCCCTCAACACTTCACCCATTTCCCCCTCCACCCTACCTGCTGTACCCTTCACCTTTTACCCTTTACCCATCCTCCCTTTACCCCTTCACCCTTTACCCCCTCCACCCTCCACACTTTACCCCCTCCACCCTTTACCCCTCCTCCCTTTACCCCTCCACCCTTCACCCTTTAAACCCTTCAACCTCCACCCTTCCACCCCCCAGCCTTTCCCCTCCCATCTGTCCTTTCCAAGCTCTGCCGGTTCAACCCCTTGTGATCTCTCTCTGCCTCTAAAGCCTGATTTATATGTATTTCATCATATGATCACGTCGCACCCCCGCCAAATAACTGATCTTCAACTGAAAGGCACATCATGTCATGTCACGTCACGTCACGTCTCTCACTTGAAGATCAGTCATTGTGATGAAGTGTAATTTTGCCTTAATCCTCCCTTTCCGTCCCCCTCCCCCTCCTGTGGCACTGCTACTGAAACATATGTCATCTTTCACGTAATGAACCCAGCTGTACAATATACAATATGACTATGGGTTCACACTTATTTAATATTTTAAGAGTAGCCATGAACATTCTTCAATGATAATGTCGGTGTCACAGTATGTTGGAAAGCACAATTACATTTATTCCATTGTGGCATATTTTTCTGACATTTAGTCACGGTGCGGACAATTCAGTCTCGGTTGTGCGCCTAGACTGAACTGGTCTGGCGGAATCCCTGGATTGTCTAAAATAAAAATGTGCAGTAAATCTGAGTTCTGGCACACAAGTGAGTTTCAATCACAACGCTTGAGTAGTAAGAAACTTGATGGTCCCCTGATTTCTTTGTCCTGCAATTTGTGTTCATAGATATATGATCAACATTTACCTCCTCTTGCCCTGCCAATATAATATAGTGTAATATCTTGTGCGTGTTCACAGACATGCATCATGTGCACATGCAAACTACAGATCTCCCTTCACCACACCAGCTGCACCGTGACGCATACACTTTTTTTTCTCTCTCTCTCTGAGTAGTGTCCGCTTCTGTCCTGCGCTGCTTAGACTATGCAGCTTTTCTGGCTGTCTGACAGACTGGCAAATGTGACTGCATGCGTTGCCACACGCACACACACACACACACACGCACGCACACACACACACACACACACACACACACACACACACACACACACACACACACACACACACACACACACACACACACACACACACACACACACACCACACACACACACACACTCACACTCAGACACTCAATGAATGGCTAAACCTGTCAGTGTAGAGACACAGGGCAACATGAGACTGATGAATGGATCGCCAGGTCCTGTGCCAACCTCCCTCTGGGTAGATTTGGGTTGCCATGTTTGTGTTATTGCTTTGGATGTGATACTTTTCCCACTAACTGGAGCCATGTGATTTGTGTGTGTGTGTGTGTGTGTGTGTGTGTGTGTGTGTGTGTGTGTGTGTGTGTGTGTGTGTGTGTGTGTGTGTGTGTGCGCGTGTGCGTGTGCGTGCACATTTCTTCTTTGGAAAAGTGTGCTCTAGATTTTAGCTGATTTTAATTAGAGTAAAACGTTAGACAGATGACAGAGGAATGAATGAGTAGACTGATGAAAGAGGAAAAAGTAATGAAAATCGTAAGTGCTAGCTTTGCATTACTGACCATATTTGAAGGTACTCTCCAACCCAAACGCGTTGGCAAAAGTCCAACCAATAACCAGCCCAACGTGACCTTTAGCACCACACCAGGAAGAGGACATTTTGAGATGTTGGCAGGGATAGGTTGAGTTAAGTACCAATAAAGTTACAGTTTGGGGTATTGATGCAATTTTAAGCCTTCTGAAGTGTGTGTAATACTGCAATATTATGTGGTTGACCAGACTCACCACTGTTTAACCCATTAAGACCTGGAAAGTAGATACGTTCTTATAGCCTTTAATCCAGGAAAGCATATGTGTCATTTCTTTTTGTCAAGGACCCCCAAATTGATATGTATCTGGCCACGGACACCCATCTGAAAATGTTTTGTTCCAGGGACCTCCAGAAAAAGAAAATTGTTGAGATGTTTACAAAAAAATAGCAGATGTACAAGCTCACTGTGAGCTTGTAAGGTTGCTGTTCCTACAAGAACCCTTTGTAACCCTATTCTTTTTTTACTCACTGAATAATTGACCCCATTAAACCCTTCAAATCCTTATGTAGAAAGTAAATAATATATATATAGGTTTTGGATCTAGAGACAGTAAACAGTGATTCAATGAGTGCTTTTCCATTCCAATACAACTTAGCTGATTAAGGCAATACTCTGGTTGTCAAAAACATCATTACCTGGCAATTGTCAATTTATTTGAATACCTAGCCATAATATGTAATGAGACCATGTTATCGCAGTATTCACACTAATGCTATGCATATTTTTTTAATTTCCAGTAATCGGTGTAATTGGTGTAAATGATGTAAATTATTAACCATCAATTTAAGAGGAGAAAGGAGAAGATAGGATAGAGAGGAGGTGAGCTGAGCTGAATCATGCACATGTGACTATGTAAACTGATATCAATATGCAACGCACATCATAGTGATGAATGTGTAAAGCGGTTTTGGGTGACTGAGTACTGATGACAGCTGAAGAAGCCAGATACAATGCCTGTCTATGTGACGCAAATCTGTCTTAACCTGTCTGTCTGTTGCTCTTACACAGCAAAATCCTCAGTGTTAATTCATCCATTTGTAACTCACACAAGATCTAATCAATTAAGCAATATTACACGAGAGGGTGTGCTTTACCGTCATTATTGGCACGCCAGTGATGCGGTCAGGAACGAGGCGAAGCCGAGTTCCGCCAGCATCACTGAAGTGCCAATAATGTAAGGTAAAGCACACCCTCGAGTGTAATATTGCGATTATACAACAGTTACCAACAAAACACATCCAAATGTATTCATATTGTGGGGCAATTAATAATAAAATTTTTTCGCTATTGTCCGTTTCCCTGTAAAGAGAAGAGTTTTTGACTGAGAGACATTAAATAGTCCCTGTAGCAGTGCTTTGAGTTTGAGGCACCGTCTCATCAACACAGCTGAGCTATCAATGCTTGCGCAGTGGAATGAATTCCAGTAGGCTATATGCTCCGTCGTACGACCGTGTCACGCGGCCAAAATAACTGATCTACAAGCTGACAACGCGTCGCGATGGCGACGCGTTGTGAACTTGTAGATCGGCTATTTTGGCCGCGTGACACGGTCGTACGACGGAGCATATAGCCTACTGGACTGTTAACGAAATGGGAGTCATTTTACTTTACACAGGAGGATATTTATAACCTTCTAACCATTGATCAACCGTAAATCCACCAAATTAACAACATAGTCCATTTTGCATAGCTGTTTGTTCTCCAGTGGCGGCGGTGGGTCAGGCTACTGTCTGTTTGTTTTCCTACCGTGGGACAGAGTGACTTCACAGCACAGCTGTGCCATATAATGGTCTAATCAGGTGCGGACTGGACTGCACTGCGGAGTGATTTATTAATGTGATTAGGCCCGTGCTATGATGCTGGTTTGAAGCACGGCTAGAAAGCTATTTCAACCAATCAGATTGCTTGGTCGGAACTACCTGTTGTATAATGGACATTCATGGGTCCATCATGTGTTACATTTGTAAACTGTACACTAATTGATTTGGCAGTGCACTTCTCATCTAGCCTGGTGCTCTTATGCTTTTGATCCTGGTCATCACCAACATTATGGCATTGTTTTATTTCCATCTGTCTATCGACAGTATATCTATGCTTTTCTTTCTTTCTCTCTATCTGTCTTCTTTTTTATGTCTTTTGTGAGACATGACTCACTCACTCATAAAGAACATTGTTTTCAGACTGGGCATGAGAGCCATGCCAGAACCTGACCTAACCCAACCCAATCCCAGCCGACAGCCTATTAAATCCTTTTTAAGGCAACTAGGGACAGCACTTAGTTCTGACCACTGATCAGAGAGACAGACAGACAGACAGAGACACACACACACACACACACACACACACACACACACACACACACACACACACACACACACACACAGAGTATTGGTTCTACTGTAGGAAGTGACTAAATCGTGGGGGCTATTGGAGACGGCAACGCTGTTGCCAGACCACACTCCATGTTACAGCTGCTGTGTCTGAATTCTCTATCTACATTGTCCAGTCCCTTTATAGTCCTAGACATGTTTTATTGCATGCCAGTGCATGTGATGTCATATACAGTAAAATCCTCAGTTTCGATTTAAGTCTGAGAGTGTACAAATCAGAGATTTGAGAACAATTGAACAATAGCTTTTTAAACACATGAAGCCTAGTTGAGTCCAGTCAGCAAAGTATAGAGTTTAAGTTGTGTTGTGTTCAGGAAAGCAGCTTTAAAACAGACCTAGATTGATGGTTTTGCCTCTCAAACTGTCAATAAAATGTTTTACTGTGATCTCAAGAGGGCCACAGTATCGCATCTTGATAGTTGGATGCTCTTAGTGAACTTTGGTTATTATGAGGAATCACATTAATGTTGACATTTACAATTCAGAGTGAAGCAAAGTTGACACACAGGCAGCTGTTAATCTCTGTTAAAAACCTTTTAGCAGAGAATCCATTCACTTTTCTTTTTCTGCTGAACTGGTGTTTGGAGCGTAGTCTGAGGTCTGTGCTTGCAGCGAAATAGTAATTGAGGTGTTGGAGAATTCCCGCTAACTAACTGCAGTGCAATTTACAGCAGGCTGGCTGGGCAGTTAATCAATATTAAAACCTTTTAGAGGGGAAGCCATTTACTGGATTTGCAGCTAAAATAATTTCAGGGAAGTGGGCCTGAAGGACAGTGTACATTAAGCTTCTAAGAACAGTCACACTGATCTGAGATCACCTCGAGACTCACTTAACCACATGCACCCAAGAGACAAACTGCTCTCAGATCAGCACATTCGACCATTGCTGCTGTTGCTGTCGGATGTTTCAACTTATTTATGTTTTTTCATAACACCTACTTTGTCACAACAGTGTCAAACAAAAGTAGCAAAAATAGCCACAATGCATTGCAACGCGTTGTGAGCTTGTTGATTGGCATTTTTTTGCTATTTTTGTGTGACACTGCAGTATGACGAAATAGGGCATTAATGAAAGTGGTTAAATCTGTCTGTGGGTTTTATAAATATTTAATCAATTAAAATGATTCATGATTCAAGAGCTTGTGACATACAAGGTCTCCACCCAACAGCGACGACATGGTCTTATAGTAAGGTTATAGTGTTGAAGCAGAATTGCCAGATACTGTACAGTATTTGCACATACAATACGTTTGTCTCAGAGTTTAGTGCATTACACTGATAAAGTAGTATATAAACCTTTCAATTATTTACTCAAAAGATCAGTGAGAAAAAGCAGTGACAAAGACAGTTATTTTGTATTGAAATGTTTTGGAAGAGAATCTGTTTACTGGATTTAGTGGTTAAATCATGGTGGAATCTGTATTAAAATACTGTATACAGCAGTAAGGAATTGTAATTTGTTTGTAGAATGTGTATGCTGTAGTTATCATTGCGCATAGGCTGGCAAGAAATTAGAACTGAACATTTACTGATATGCAGAGACGTACTGAAATATATGCAGGGGATAGAAAGGTGTTGGAGAAGCAGAGATGAAACATGCTACGGTTCCTAAAAAGATAGGACATTTAAAACCTGTTCAAACGAGAATGTCTTTCCTGGAACAGCATCAGTAATGGCTGCACAGACAGCCACTTCCCCAGAGATGACCCTTCAACAGGTGATTACAGCAAATGACCTTGGTGGTCAGTGGGTCTATTTCAAAGGCAATTCTGTTCTTTAAATAACACACACACACACACACACACACACACGCAAGCACACGCACACGCAGACACACACACACACGCACTCTCTCTCTCGCTCTCTCTCATCAATCCTCTGAGGCATAATTGCAGTTGATAGCTCTTCCATGCATGTATGACTGAATAATGCTTTAATTTATCTCCACCAAACATCCATGAGTCATTATTTGTCTTAACGAAAGATGTCCACTGCCAGAATCAACACGTTATCACTATAACTTCCTCTCCCATAAATCAATCTGTCAGCGTGTGTGTGGCTCAGATGATATGTGTTATTTGGCAATTATTGGACAGGCAGGAGGGCACTGTGTTCACGGCAGTGGGAGAGGTCAATCTAGGCCTTTAACATTTATGGCACGGGATAACTTGAAGGTTATGACATCATGTTCATTGTTTGTCACAATTTATAGCGTCTTTAATTTTAGGTTACTTTCCACTACCTGTCATCGGTTGCTAACAACATGTGCTCTATGCTGTACAGGTTGTATTCATACACGAGTGCTATATTCCCACCGGCTGATTATAGCCGTGAAACATTTAAAAGGGGTTGAAAAAGGCACTGTAGGAATAGATAAAAAAGCGACCTTTTGAAAACAATGCTCAGCCCTCCAGAATGCCAGAATGCATGTTGACACATATCAAGTCATATCAGTTACCTTATCGGTAATATGTTCATCTCCATATGGATGATTAGTTGTTGGTTGGCTAGATCGCTGGTTCTCAATATGGGGTCTGGGGACCCCCTTTGGTCTTTAAGAGGGTTCCAGGGGGTCTCCTGCTACAGTAAAAGATTAATAATTTAGTTTCAAATGGACACTTATGGGTCTGTAATTCCAAGAGTCTACACATGGAACCAAATGGACCCTTACAGCTCAATTTGGTGCACACCGAGAGTTACATTAACATTGAGGATTTGACAGAGATAAGATTAAAAACAAAAACTGCATCAAATGGAGGTCCGTGGACCTAATACATATCAAACTGGGATTCTTGAAATTGAGGTTGAGACTCACTGGGCTAGATACCCTGTAGTTCATAAAGTAAAGCCCAGTTACACGTAACGATCCAGGAACCATGATGACATGAGTACCATGCCCACATTGCGTTCAGCTTCGACCTAAATGAGGAGTTATTATTGGCAGCTTCATCATCCATAACTATAGTGTTGAGTGATGATGTTTTTCCTCTTCAATAAAAAAAAGTCTTAAAAGGCTGTGTTTTGCTACGCTCATATTACTCCTGAAACTAAGCCTTACCAGTGAACTTTAACCCATTCAATCCGGGAATGCATACTGTGTCATCTGAGATTTATTTTTTGCTATAACAATTATTTTATACTTTTTCCTATTCAAAGATAGCAGATCTACAAGCTCGCAGCGTGGCACTCTTTTACACACACGCATGCTTCTGGGGATTCTACACGTCTTCTAAATCCTTTTTTTTTTAAACTTAAGTTGCTATCAGTGGTTCTCAATCAATCAATGTCAAGGACCCCCAAAATGATATGTATTTGGCCGCCGACCCTATATCTAGTTCCAGGGACCCCAGAAGCAAAGATTTGCACAAATCTTCAAGATTTTTCAAACTTAGCATATCTATAAGCTCATAGCGTGGCACTCGGTGCCGCACTATGAGCTTGTATATCTGCTTGTATATCTGCTATTTTTGAATAGCCAAAGTATAAAAATAATGGTTAAAGTGGTTACACAGATGCGTTCCCGGTGTTAATGGGTTAAGTCTACACCAATACAGGAGGCGAGTGAGGCATTATTAGGATTCTATTATTGAGGCCATAACATGAACAAATCCAGAAGTTTTAAACAAGCACGTTACCCTGACTGTAATATGTCATGTAATTTAAATACCAAAGCTCTATGTTCCTGGCAGAACAAACTATCATAACATGTAACTGCAGTGAATACACAATGGAGGGCCTTGAATGCCTCATTGTTTCATGGCACTTTAATGCATTTTCCAGTGGCTGCTAATACAGTACGTCTCCTCTGTCTTTCTCTTAGACTATATGGCTCTCAAGGGAGCGCTGTAGTCCAAGTGTTCATTCATAAGGATATCGGTACAACACCAATACTGACCTAAATATGACTGCAATGGCTGGACTTAAGCTCGGTTGGGAGCCAAGTTTAATAGTGAAAAATAAAATAATGTTTGGACTAACAACAGAAGTCATCCGCTTCCCTATGATTCATTTTTGGATAACCTTTTTATGATGTTGTACTACTGTGCGCCACCAAAGACTACAGTATAGCTTTTTTTTAAAGATACTTTTGGGACTTTTCTGCCTTTATTGGATAGTACAGTTTTAGAATGACAGGGAACAGGGAGAGAGAGACAGGGAGTGACACGTGGCAAAGGTCGTCACACATGACACACATCAACACACGTGATGACTTATTTTCATCTCATCATTGGTGGTCAAAGAGTTAACCACTTAATCTGTATTATGTGTACTTTTGATTTACAAAGCTCACAACGCATCGCATTGCGATGCGTTGTGAGCTTGCAGATTGGTTATTTTTACCAAATATTCTTGTCTATTTGCGTCTACATGCTAAAAATAAGGAGAGTTTATGTATTTAAAATAGGAAACCTATTTGGCCTTCTTATGCACATTTAAAAGAAAAACTAGAAAAGTATTCGGAATGAAATGCACTTTCAGTAAGTTTACGTTATTAATTATACAAGTAACTCTCTCTGGGAGTGTTTATTTGGATCAAGTTCAAGTTCACTCTTGTATTTGCTTGACTTTAATTTGTTCCTTAATATGTTTTCCCAGAGTGTTGTCCATGCAGCAGTGTCCATCAACACCATGACAATGTTGTTATTCAGTAAAGTGTAATCGCATGAATGCTCTCTTTGTTGGGCTTTAGTTTTGTGAAGTGCAATTAGCTTTTACAAGACATGATTACAGAGCTTGCATTGGCGATATTGGCACCAGGTGTTTTGTCTTTTGTTGCCCGTTTCCTTTTTGAACATGGCCGTCTGCTGCAGCTTGGAAATCTGCAGCCTTCCAGTGGGATCATTTGGTTTTCATATTGTCTGAAAACATCCTTGCATCTTTAGCTATTGCTCGACTATTAATGATCTCACCAGAGAGTAGCTTAAGCTTAACTCAATGAATAACATCGTCTTATCTCACACCACTGTGTGGTTGTGGTTCAGAGGTTGCCTGCACAAAGTCAGTAAGGCTTTCATGTTCCATAAAGTGTTTTCTGTGGGTTTGGCAGCTGTAGTTGCAATGATCTATCTATGGGAAATGAACCCACTGTGGGCTTTGGCCATTAGGGTACTAGTATTAACGTACAAGTCAAGCAGCGATCATTAGATGCTGCTGCACAACAGGAAGGCAAAAGACCACACAGAGCTATTTTCAGATGCATTGCATTCATTGTGTGTAAAGTGGATTTGGGCATATTCACATGCACGTCTGTGTGATGCATAGTATGCACACACTCTGTTCATATACTATTACAGGAATGTTCAATCATCTAGAAAGGTCCTCTGGCAAACAGTTCCTTTTGCTGCTGTAACATTGTGTTGAATCTTTCTGGCAGTTGGAACTCTCTCTCTCTCTCTCTCTCTCTCTCTCTCTCTCTCTCTCTCTCTCTCTCTCTCTCACACATATATATATACTGTATGTATAATGCGCGCGAGAGAGAATCTCTAGAGTCTGTTTAATATGACATTCTTTCCTTCAATTTCCATTTGATATCTTTGTATGGAGCATGTCATGCTTGAGTGGAATGGAAGCAGTGAAACAAGAGGAATACACTTGAGCAGTAAATCTGTGTTCATGGTTTCATACAAAAATGGAGTTGAGTGATTGGGATTGACATATACAGTACAGTATATGACGTTGATTGCTTTGCTTATGGCATACAGTTATGCTTAAAGTGTAAGGCTCACCTTTAGCTGGATTGGCTTTCTTTCATTACAGTCAACATTATTGTTGCTGTCCGTGTGTCCGTGTCCTTGTGTCCGTCTGTGAACAGCTAATCTCCGGCACCGTTGGCTGGATCGCAGCCAAACTGTGCACACACACTCCCTGGATGCCAGAGCAGAGCCTCTGCCCCAAATATTTCACATGGGCCTGTTATAGCGCCACCAGGAGGCAGATTTTTGTAAAACAATTTTTTTGACAGTACACCTTCAGATTGTATCCAAATTTCACGCAATGTGGTACACATGATCTCTATAGTCATGTGATCATGATTGATCACATGACTATTGATTTTTCATATTATTCCTTCCTGATTGGCATCTAAAGTGGCATCTAAAGATCTGTTTGATTTTTCATATTCCATCCTGATTGGCATCTAAAGTTTGCAGGAGTGGCCCATTTTGAAAAAAATGCCGCAAATGATGAACTACGCACTAAGTTGAGGAACATTTAACATTTAGTAGTAGCTTTATTTGTCATTGTCACAGAGTACAACGAAATTAAAAAGTGCCAACCGTTCAGTGCATTAAAAACCTATCTATACAAAACGAACAAAAACAAAAACAAGAACAACAGACAGAGATACAACAAAAACCATACACATAACCATGCAACAGATCATCGTCTCCTCACAGCATTGAGTGTGGCTACCGCTGTGGGATAGAAGCTATTGCTGAATCTGCTGGTCCCTGACTTAATTGATCTATACCGTCTGCCTGATGGCAACAGTTCGAACAGTGAGTGGCCGGGGTGGGAAGTGTCCTTCATAATGTTCTCAGTTTTTTTGAGACAACGGGATCTGTGTAGTTCTTCCAGTGTGGGGAGAGGGCAGCCCACGATCTTCTCTGCCGTGTTGATGACCCTCTGAAGCATTTTCCTCTGAGCCGCTGTGCAGCTGGTGTACCACACACATATACAGTATGTTAATACGCTCTCTATGGAGCACCGATAGAAGGACACCAGCAGTCTCTGTGTGATGTTATTCCCCCTGAGTACCCTCAGGAAGTACAGTCTTTGCTGGGCCTTCTTCAGCAGCTCAGAGGTGTTCACTCTCCAGGTCAGGCCCTCCTCAATATGGACTCCGAGGAAGCGGAAGGAGGACACCCTCTCCACACAGTCCCCGTTTATGATTATTGGTGAAATGTCCGTTTTCTTCCTCCTGTAGTCGATGACAAGTTCCTGGGTTTTTGATGTGTTTAAGAGCAGATTGTTCTCTCTGCACCACTCAGTCAGCTGCACCACCTCGTCCCTGTAGGCAGACTCATCCCCCTTGGAGATGAGCCCTACTACTGTGGTGTCATCCGCAAACTTCACCATGGTGTTGCTGCGATGGGTGGGGGTGCAGTTGTGTGTGTAGAGGGTGTAGAGCAGCGGGCTCAGTACGCAGCCCTGCGGGGAGCCGGTACCGATGCTGAGGGACGTAGATGTGTGAGGTCCCAACTTTTGACATTGCCCTATTATAGCGCCACCAGGAGGCAGATTTTTGCAAAACATTTATTTTATATTACTTCTACAAATTCTGTCCAAACATCACATATTAAAGGCACTCTATAGTCAAGTGATGAAGACGGATCCGTCTGATTTTTCACATTACATCCGGATTGGCGAATTCCGAACATTGCTGGCCCACAATAACCAACCTGACCTGACGGACACCTGCGAGGAGCACAGGTCTTGTGACTAAATAATAGCTTGTGATTAAATAATAACTACACTGGACCCACTGGAACACAGTCACAGGTTCTTTTTTTTCCATTCCCAGCAAAGTAACGGTTTTGGACACAAGGTTTCCACATGACAGCGATGATTATGTTGATTTAACTAATTATGGTTTGCATAGCTATGGTTGTTTTTCATTTCATTTCTCATGAAGGCTTGTCAGCAGCAGACAAAACTCTAAACTTGGAATGAAGATATGGTTTTCATTTGAATGAGAGGAGTTTGTCCCAGGCTCAGGCTTGATTCTACAGTGTATCAGGTGCAGTCTTAACTGAATGTGTGGTTTGCCTCTCTCAGGGCCATGTGCTTCATATGAAAACTCCCCTCATGTAGTTTATGATGTGTTACTGATGGCTCCATATAGCTAGTCTTGAGGTGAGGTCTCTCTCTCTCTCTCTCTCTCTCTCTCTCTCTCTCTCTCTCTCTTTTCCACTCACTTGTGTTCCCTCTCTCTTGCACCCCCCCCCCCCACTCTTCTCATGTTCTGTCTACCTGTATCTTATCTTTTCAGTTTATTCTGCTTTTCATAGCCTATTAATGTACATGTACTCCCTTACTGTTTTCTTAGTTGCGTAAAGATTTGAGCACTACTCGAGCTGTATTGCACTATTCAATTGTGCAGCATTTGTTGTTTTTCCCACTCTTGTTAAAAGCACAGAGTAAGCAAATGCGCAACACATTTTTGGCTGGACCGCAATAGCGGGCCAGCCCTATAAACGCAAATGTCTCTGATTGACTGACTGAGTCCCTCCAGGCTATAGCATGTAGTCTGTCCTAATAACAGGACTTTTCTTTTTGCAGGTATGCAGGATTACATTTGCCCCTAAAATATGTGTAAACCAGAAAAATCACAGTGTGTGAGTAAAGAGAAACTAAGTAAAAGAGAATGCGTTCAAAGATATAAAAACTGTCTTGTAATCACAATTCTCTATTATACCCCCCGGCACTCCATGCCTTTTCATTATCGCAAGCAATCCAAAATCAATTATTCTCATCAATTTCAATGGTTTCAATAGATGTTTGCCTCTGGACAGCATGCGCCTGAGAGAGGAAGATAGAGAGAGGCTGTGTGTGCGTGCGTGTGTGTGTGTGTGTGTGTGTGTGTGTGTGTGTGTGTGTGTGTGTGTGTGTGTGTGTGTGTGTGTGTGTGTGTGTGTGTGTGTGTGTGTGTGTGTGTGTGTGTGTGTGTGTGTGTGTGTGTGTGCATGCGTGCATGCGTGTGTGGAGAGAGAGAGCAAGCGCTACTTGCAGGCACTAATTATTTTACAATGCAGTATATACTGCACTCATTTCTGGTAAAAGAACATCACGATAAGATGACAGACATCCTGACAGGTACTGTATATTCATAATGGTGGATATGGCTCCTGTATCAATTTTGGAGCCCATATGATTTGACCTAGTCTTGTTTGACGGCAGGATATGTGGCTAGCTTCTTAACCAGGTGTGTTTAAACATGTTCAGCCTCGGACCGACCAAAATATGCAAAGTTTACAGTTACGTGAGGGGATTAAAACACATAGCTTCTTGTCTTGTGGGAACCCAGCAAAAGTACAACCGCGACCCATTTTGGGTAAGTTTTTAGAAAAACAGTGTCTAAAGGAAATAAATACTGGTGATGGCTGGCATATGGAAGTGGCTCTGGGTAATGTTTTGGTTACAAGGAAACAATCCCTAGTGTTTGTATCTCCTGCTCTCAGCGTTGCGGTTCATAGTGTGATGTGAACCATCTGCCTGTCATCTCTGTCGCTCCTCGTGTTGAAAGCAGGCATTGTTCAAAGCGTTCAGGCTGGCGGGGGTACAGTACGTACTGCACGTTTAGGCCACAACGTTTTCAGAGCTCTTCGGTGAGTCTTATAGTCGTGTGATGAAAAAATACCTACCGTATACCTTGCAATGTTACTTTCGTCCATTGAAAATGGAGCTGTTCGGACTCATGAGTTAAATTAACAGTGAGGATTTTACTGGGTAGAAATACATGTATTCAATTGGGTT
>NC_139941.1:28964117-28991617 GCF_963454915.1 Gymnoscopelus microlampas
GTTGGCCGCACTTCACTGGCTGACCATTAAGTCCAGAATAGATTTAGAAAATCCTTTGAATAACTTTTAAAGTATTACATGGGCTGGCCCCACTTTATATCACTGACTTACTGCACTCAAAGCCCCAATGTGAGATCTCTCTGGTCTTCTGACAAAGACCTTTTGGAACTACCCGCGACCAGACTCAAAACTAAGGGTGACCGGGCTTTGCAGTGGTTGCTCCTACACTGTGGAACGCTCTACCCTTGGCGATAAAAAAATACTGAGTCAGTTGACGGTTTCTAAGAGCTTGTTAAAAACACACTTGGTCTGTAAGCATTTTCTCTTATGAAGTTGTTTCCTGACTCACTTGTGCTTTATTGCAACTTTATTATTTTTATCACTTGTGCTTTATTGCTCTTATGTGCTTTGTTTTAACTTGTTTTAACTTGATTGTTTATATTGTTGTCCATTGTACAGCACCGTGTAACATTGTTTTGAAAGGTGCTTTATAAATAAAATGTACTTACTTACTTAAGAGTTTATTATACCACCTGCAGCCCTGCACTACAGGTGCAATACACACAGAAAACAGAATCAATATGAGCGTGTGCATTCAGGACCACTCATAGTATGCTAAATGCTATGCTGCCACAGAACAGTTAAATCTTACAAAATCTGGTCCTCCTTGCTCATAAATAGATGAACAAAAGCATGAGTCATACTTTTGGAAAAATATTTTTACGATTTTGGCGCTCTTCCGTCTATGCTAATTGAATAATTTTTGCCACATGGAATAAGTGGCACCCATTCCCCAAAATGGTACACAAGCGTACAGTATACAGTAGGTCTCAATATGTTGATCTTCTGAGAACTGGTACGATGCTTCTTATTGTGCACACGTGCATGAATGCTGACTGGTATTTCATACCCATCATGCCGTGAATAATGAATGGACATTCTTTTATACAAGTCTTGAATCTGTTTCAAATTAGCGAGCTTCCTCCAGAGTGGAAGTGCGGCAGTTGTGTTTAGATGCTAACATTTGAAGTATGCCACAAAAGTCACGCAGGACATTGAAAACCAGAGTCACCAGAAATGAAGTGTTTGTGCGTTTTATGATGCATGGGAGCAAAAGTTTTGTCTGGCTCGTAAATGTGCTTTCGCCAAAGCTCATAAAACTGGTATGTGTTTGTTGCCTCCCTAACTTGGCGCTCAGGGGGCAGCAGGTCCTCCGTCCTGCCTGCACTGTGGTAAAGAATAGACACACACACACACACACACACACACACACACACATTGAGCTGGTGTTAACTTCACAGCAGGAGGATGTATTCTTACTTTCTCTCACAAGTCATGCATCAGGTATCAAACATATCTGTTGTAAACGAATGGCCTTAGCTTTGGTTACATTGGTTGTATAACATGGCCATTTAACAGCACTGAGATAGAACAGTTATAGTTTCTGTTCATTTACTTTACAAAACTATAATTCATTTGGGTTACTTACTTAGACCCATTAAGTACATTCTCACTATTATGCATACCCAGGAAACACATTCACTTTATAAAAACACATTTCTGTCTAACCATACAACCATACTTACTTACTTACTGTTATTTTTTTAAGCAAAACTAAGACAAATGTCTTTTGTTCTTTAGGCAATATAACCTTGTTTGTTCATTTGTATTTTTTTTGTTAAAATATTAAACTTATTCTGATAGGCCTAGTAGTCATTGCTATAGAGGGTTTGATCAGAACCTCTCCAGATCTTTAATAAACGGAAAATAAACTTTCCCAAAGCATCCGTTTTCTCCTTATTGGCCTATAAATGTAAATTGTGTAAAATATGTTGCCCTCATGCCCTGTCTTTAGCTTAATCCGCCAGTAAATGCCAAACACTGTACACTGTTATTGCTTTCAATTCACCAATGACTAACTGTTCTCTCGTCACATTTTGGTGTTCTGCGCTACGGTAGTTAATAATAGTGTCACACGTTACTGTGGGTGACTTTGTTTTTGCCCTACTATTTGGTGGTTATGATTTTCTTTTTCTTTTTTACAGTGTTTACTAAGTAAAATTGTTTAAGGCATACATTTTAAGGACACTAATGTCGGAAATTAGCCTATATTTGTCAACCATTTACTTAAGTTGACTGTAGCACTACTACCTCACGGACTTGAGATTTTTTTGTAATAGGGGCGTTGCCCACAAAGTATTTTTTGAGCAGTGGAGTGGACCCTTCTTACAGGGGCGGCAGTGGCTCAGGGGTAGAGTGGCCGGGTAGAGTGAACTGGAAAACCGCAAGGTTCCCAGTTCGATCCCGGGCTGGGGTGCTCCCCTAGAGTTAGTGTCGAAGTGTCCTTGAGCAAGACGCTGAACCCCTAATTGCTCCCGATGAGCAGGTTGGTGCCTTGCATGGTTTCCTCTGCCATCGGTGTATGAATGTGTGTGTGAATGGGTTAATGGCACAATCAATGTAAAGCGCTTCGGATAGAAGCGCTATATAAATGCACCATTTACCATTTTACAATGGTGTGTTAACACATATGTTGCTCCAACCCTCCAACCTGCTATATTCATCGTGGAGTTGTATGCTCTTAAAGGCAGACATAAGAATTAATATAGCACCCTTAATAAGTGAGTTGTGGTCCCAATGTGAGCTCCAGGCGGCTTAAGCCTCTCATGCCAGGCGCAGCCTGGCATGAGAGCTGACAGATATACAGTGACTCGTTGTCCATCTCTAGAAGCTTGTCTGTAAATGATCAATACATATAAATAGGCCACGACGACGGCACGCAGTTGCTCAATTTCACATCCTCAACTGCTTGTTTAAAACTTTGTTATCAATATTCAGCACTTTACATACAGTCATATTTAATTCTGTTTCTGTTGATTGCTTATGGCAAGAAGAGGGGGGCTGTATCATAGTTTTCCTCTTAATCTCACCTCTTCTTTATTTTGATTTATCAGTCAAAAAAGTGAATGATGTGCAACGCTTCTCCCAAAAGTTGAAGTATTTTCTACTCGAGGCGCTCCGCCAAACAATGCTGGATGCAGAGAGTGCTGAAATGTGAGGCATGGTGCTGGAAAGATGAATGCTCCTAGCGGGACTTACAATAGAATAGATGGCAGAAAGTTATTATTTATGTTGACACGGCCCTTACTGTATTTACTGCCATGACCCTTTCCCAAACCCTGCTGTGGGTAAAAAGCACTTTTGAACTTCCTCCCTAATAATAACCTGTAGGCCCATTGTGACAGCAGGTCATAAAGAAGAAAAGAAAAGAAGGTAATTCAAAGAAAAGGCTCTTGCTATTAGACATGCATCAGTGAAGTAAGCTCTCACCACATGGCAGACAACCAGGTCTGTCATTAGAGGTTACACCACATGCTTTTGTTACAGGATGGTTCCACATAGCTTGTGATTTTAAAAAACAACATGAGTGATATGAGAAACCTAGACGCTTGGTGCTAAGTTCCAATAAAAACTAGCTGACAGCAATTTGGGATTTTCTTTTGTACATGTCCATGTTGGTATGACCGACTAACCATTAGTAACCACAGCAACTCTAGTGTCCCTACTGTGGGCATGTTGGAATAGGCAAACTTTCTGAAAAAAATAGGCTGTCATTCAGTGAAAACAGCAGCGGCTATTTTTGCTATTTGATGTATACATAACAAAGCATATTGGGCTTACAGTATGTGGTCAAATTCACCTCAAATGAAGCTGGCGTCAGGGATGATGATGATGAATGGCATTGATGAAGATTCTGCTTTTTTCCCCCCAGCTAACAGATACTGGTAAAGCAGCCAAGGGTGGTATTGCGGTGGGACACTTGGTTCTGTCCATCGATGGCATCGCCACCGAGGGCATGAACCACCTGGAGGCCCAGAATAAGATCAAGAACTGCACCGGCGACCTCAGCCTCACCCTACAGAAGTAAGAGAGGAGCTGACAGTTTGGCTCACACGCACGTACCCACGCACACACACACACACGCACACAGAGGCACACAGGCACACTGTGTACTGTACATGATATACAGTAACAGTACCACTTCTCCTGAGTGTCATCGCAAAAAGCTTTGGAGATATTTGCAGCAGCAGTTATTTACATTACTTATGAGCCTGAGGAAGGCTGAAATGTATGGAATGCCAGAGGATCAGAAGCCTGAAAAGAGTACATTTTAGTTAGATTAGACATAGAAAGTTGACATTTTACATTGTGAGTGTGATGATTTACTGGAAACAAAGTCTTATGCACCCCTGATTGGTTCAGAGACGGGCTCATAGGCAGGGATCAACAGCGTCTGCACTTGCACAATAGGAACACTTTTATTTAAGCAACGTTTCGGTCACATAGACCTTCTTCAGGCATCTCATGATTTAAAATGATTTAATACCACAGGGTTTAACCAATGATACAGACACATTCACTTGGCAAAGATTTTACATGTGAACTGCATATACAGGTTGTGCAGTCACTGAGACCATTAATCTCCATGACAACACGAAAACATCTCCAAACCAGCTTGCATCCCCTCTCAGCATCACATGCTGTACTGTAAAAGAGCCCAGATGTCCCCCATTCAGGCATATGTTCACTGTTGTTGTAGGAGTTCATCTTCTCTAACACGCTACTCCACCATTAGTTCTGGTCGATCCCCCATTCCCTAAGGACATCTGGAAGTGAAAAGTGACTGATATGACTAAGGGAGAGGATCACACATGTGGACCACCCCTGTTCCCCAAGGCCCTCACTACGCTGGCTGGAGAAGCCCTGATTTAAATGATCACAACTCGTTTTCTTACAGTGTGTGAGAGAGAGAGAGAGAGAGAGAGAGAGAGAGAGAGAGAGAGAGAGAGAGAGAGAGAGAGAGAGAGAGAGAGAGAGAGAGAGAGAGAGAGAGAGAGAGAGAGAGAGAGAGAGAGAGAGAGAGAGAGAGAGAGAGAGAGATTTATTATAGCAGTTTTCTTGTGGTCATGTGGTTTGAATTGTCTGGTCATTTTAAGGTTCCGCCAAATAAGGCGCATACAAGGACTTTTCTTTGGCTTTAGTATTTATTTGGTATGACAATTACAACTTGACGCAGGGGCCCTGGTGAAGATGACTGCATAGCATGCAGATTCCACGCAGCTTCACACATAAAAATACCTCAAACTTCTACAAACCTAACCCACAACTGTGAACTTTGTCAGTCAAAGAGTGACATTTTTACTAAAGCATGCAAGAGAAGCTCCCGAAGTGCAAAGACAACAATAAATGGCACTATCTGTCAAAAATATGGCTTATATTGGCCCGGACCGTGGCTTAGCGGGTCCGGGCACCTAGGCTCTAAAGTAGCCTTACAGTGCCTTGTGGGTTCGAGTCCCTTTCCCGACGATCTTTACTGCATTTCTCTCCCTGTTTCCTGTCCATCTCCACTTTCCACTATAAATAAAGGCAGAAAAGCCAAAAGAATGTCTTTAAAAAAGAGTATGGCTTATATAGAGGCTGCTGGTTGTAGTGCCTATTTAGTTGTAGACTTTAGTAGTCTTATTTGATTAATTTAATTGGACAATCGAACCCCTTGTAGAGGGCAAACGTCAGTAGCGAGATTTCTGGAATTGATATTGGGAAAACTGAAAATAGAATCGCATTGTTTGCTGATGCCTATAAAGTACTTGGATAAATGTTGAGAGTGTTCTGTGTTTGCTTTTGGTCTAGAGGCAAAAAACACATTTAATACCACTGTGTGTGTGTGTGTGTGTGTGTGTGTGTGTGTGTGTGTGTGTGTGTGTGTGTGTGTGTGTGTGTGTGTGTGTGTGCGTGCGTGCGTGCGTGCGTGCGTGCGTGCGTGCGTGCGTGCGTGCGTGCGTGCGTGCGTGCGTGCGTGTGTGTTAGTTAAAGAGAGAGATCTACAGTCTTGTTTTTATGAGAGAAACAGTTCTTAGGAT
This sequence comes from Gymnoscopelus microlampas, assembly GCF_963454915.1. Classification (NCBI taxonomy): domain Eukaryota; kingdom Metazoa; phylum Chordata; class Actinopteri; order Myctophiformes; family Myctophidae; genus Gymnoscopelus; species Gymnoscopelus microlampas. Next base: position 28,970,039 of record NC_139941.1, read on the forward strand.
AACAGGGCTAAAGAACGGATACCTAACATTATAAGGGCCAATGTTTTCAAGACAACCAGAACCAAACAGCAAACCAATTTTCCATGACAACAATGTGGAGATTCCACAACCGTGGGAGCAGTGCTGGGGCTGGAATTATTTTTGCATGGTTCACACTTTAAAGCACATTCAAACACGTAGTACAGTAGGTGGATTTCAAGGTTCAGAGCACTGGCAGCACTTTGAGCTGCCATAATGTTGCAGGTCATCGCCTGCAACATTATTCCATGAATAAACAGTTATTTAATCTATTTGTTGCCTTTGAGTGGGCGTCCGTAGCTTAGTGGGTAGAGAGACCATCTCGTAATGAGAAGGTCACCAGTTTGCTTCCTGGCCCGCCCATGTCGAAGTGTTCCTGAGCAAGACACTTAACCCATAACACCTCAAATTCTGATAGTTAGCATCTTATCCATTTGGCTTTGGCACAAACAAAAGAAAAAACTAACAAGCTAAGCTGAGCTGACAAGTGAACAATGAGCAACCATGAGTGACTATGGCAGTTGCAATATTTTATTTCATTTGCATATAATGCTCACCATTCATTCATTTTGTACAAATTCATTCAGCTTTGTATTGTGTATAGCATGAGAATGGACCCAAACTGACTGATAATGCTGAGGATTTACAAATTGAGAAAGTAACCACCACACCCTTTGCTTATTATAGTTTGTCCACCCCAAGGCTTCTTGAAAACAGATGTTTAAAAATATCTAGAAAATCCCAATAAATTCAGCATCAATGTAATCTTTAATGAAAACCTAATGTGCGGCGTGTGACGAACACTTTTGATTGGACATGCTTGATTGATTTCACGCAACTGAAACATTCCATATGCAACATTCTCAACAGCTTTAAAACATCACGCTACATTTGTATTATTGCTCACTAATCTTTCCATTGCTCATGGTTTTATCAAATGCATCATTGACCAGGACAAGAAATGGTGGCTGTTCATTTGAAATGGAGGACGTTTGTTTTCAGTTATTTCATCAGGGTGCTTATAAGACCCGCCAAGTGCCGGTGTAATTGAATAACTCTCATATAAGGGTGAGCTTGTTTCTGGGAACCCGTTAGAGGCTTATCTGTTCTGCATTGCACCGTGCTTTGTGGGAGACATCAGCCCCTTGAGTGGGTGGAATCCCTCCCTACTGCAAACACATGGGATGGCTTGTTTCATTAAGTGGCATCATTATCTTATTATGGTCTCTGTGACTAGGCGGCCATCCAGGGCTAGCTGACCCCACTTTCTTCTTCAATTGGTACGCGCTGTGTCGCTGCAGATAGACGCCAATCCCTCCTGTCTTTACAGTATGTGTTAATATCAGTTTATGGATGTACTGTGTGGCATTCATTGGTGTTGGATAAAGGAAGACAGACAGAGTAATGCCTAGGTCAACATCTGGACTTTAATGGGTGTACATGTGTAATGGAAAGAAACAATCTGTTCCACCGTTTTGGTTCAGTTTTTATAGGCATCTCTGTCTCCTTTGGCCTTTTCCCTGCATGCTCCTTCTGATTGGGTTTGTCAGCGGGTCAGATAGCAAAAGGAATGATAGCAGTGGAAAGAAGATATGGAGAAATGCTTTTGGTGTGTCGTGTGTGTGTGTGTGTGTGTGTGTGTGTGTGTGTGTGTGTGTGTGTGTGTGCGTGTGCGTGTGCGTGTGTGCGTGCGTGCGTGTGTGTGCGCGCGCGCGTGTGTGTGTGTGTGTGTATTGCACTTGTCTGTGAGACAGTTTGTTATGTCTTTTCCAAATAAAGGGATGATTTAGGGGAAAGGATGGGGGGGGGCTACAGATGTGAGAAAGAGAGAAAACTAGAAAAAGTGCTCCTCGGAGCACAGGTCTCCGCCAGGTCAGGTAGGCTACTGTGGCCTCCTGGTGGCGCTATAATAGGCCGACGTGAAAAGGGTGCCATTTCTTCTTAGGCCTTTCACGACAATCGGACACTGACTGCACTCATGATTTGAGGCATTTTGTTAAAAACATGTGTTTCCCTAAATTAGACCTGTTGGTGGCGCTATAACAGGCCAATGTTAAAAGGGTGGCATTTGTTCCTCAACATAGTGTGAATGTGCGTGCAAAGTTTGAGCGCAATTGGACGGTGCGTTCATGATTTGCAGAATTTTGTTCAAAACAAGCAATAATGCAAACTTTAGATGTCAATCTTAGCCAATCAGTATGGAATATGAAAAATCAAACACATCCGTCGTGATCACATGACTATAGAGATCATGTGTACCGATTTGCGTGAAATTTGGATAAAATTGGAAGGAGTAGTACAAAAAAAAGTGTTTTACACAAGTCGGCCTCCTGGTGGCGCTATAAAAGGCAGATGTGAAAAATGCAGGGCAAAGGTTTTTCCTTGACCTATAGGGAGTGTGCATACAAAGTTTTACACAGATCGGTGCAATTATAGGTAAAAACACGAATCGGCCTGTTATAGCGCCACCATGAGGCTGATTTGAAAATTTTCAAATGGTAGTTCTTCCTCTGCCTAATGGGAATGTGCTTGCAAAATTTCACGGATATTGCATGCTGTGTTCATGATTTGAGGCATTTTGTTCAAAACGGAGCACTCCTGCAAACTTTGGAAGACATTTTTAGCCAATCAGGATGGAATATGAGAAATCTGAAAAACCCGTTTCGTTTAATGACTATAGAGTTACTGTGTACCGATTTGTGGGATTTTTGGACAAAATCTGTAGGAGTACTGTCAAAAAATGTGTTTTGCACAAATCAGCCTCCTGGTGGCGCTATAACAGGCCCCTGTGAAAAATTTGGGGCAGAGGTTCTGCTCTGGTATCCAGGGACTGTGTGTGCACAGTTTGGCTGCGAGCAAGCCAACGGTGCCGGAGATTAGCTGTACACAGACAGATCGAATGACGGACGGACACACGGACACACGGACGGACGGACAGGGGGTAAAACATACTCTCTCGCCATGCCTTTCGGCCTGGCGGAGACAATGAAAGAATTAAAATGGGGGGGAATAGCAATGTAACAGTGTGTATTAAAGACACTTGTATAATTTGTAAAGAGTTTAGGTACATTACAGCCATGGTCATTTAAAAAAAAATCTCTTTATGTTCCCCCCACCCCCCACCCCCACCTCTTCTTTTTTCTCTTTCTTTCTGGATACAACAAAGATGGAGCTTGCACAAAACAAATTTCACCCACTGTTTTACACCTGTGAACCTGTGATGTGACAATAAAAGTGATTCTGATTCGGTTTGATGCCAGTGTCGATGTATCCACGAAAGTGTTTTACTTGCAGAATTTAACCACCCTATACTTATTTTTTAGATGTATTTGGGGCTTTTTATGCCTTTATTATAGATAGGACAGTAGGCTGACAGGAAATGGGCAGAGAAATGGGGAGTGACATGCAGGAAAGACCCCGGGATCGGGACTCAACCCGCGACGCGCTGTCAGGCTACATTGTAGAGACCGCTATGATACGGTACTTCATTGACCAGAGTCCGTGGTCTGTACTTGGTGCCCTCCTTTTCCCCTCTACACTATTTTTGGTGAATGTTCACCTATTTTAAATGCCCATAATAGGGAAGCTAAGGTTCATTATGGTTAAACCACTTTAAATGCATTAGTCCAGAAGATAAGAACTCAATTCGAAGAGTATTGCAGAGGCATACCTCAAACATATATTTATATTATACATGCCTTATACAGTATGCTTTGCAGGAGTACTTAATCTCAATAAACTATATTTAGCCATGCAGTGTAGCAACAAGTGTTTGGCTACACTACAAAGCAGTTGTGTAAAATAAATGATATGGCCGTATCGCTGTGTCACAGTATGACGGAGACCTTTGAGGGGAGATCAGCATTACATTCTTTGTGTAACCCAGTAGAGGAGTTATGAAATATACATACAAACTAAGTGATTACATTACTTATAATGTGACCTAATACCTATTCTATGAAATCACTGTTATACAAAAAATAGTCATTTGATAACCAGTATACATTACCAATGAGGCAATATAGGCTGATGCTCTGATTTGGAGAGTTCCTTTTTTGTTTCACAAATAACTACAATAAGTACAATTTTCCATTATATGCTTCTATTAATTCACCAAATCTCTGTCTGTGTGTCTGTGGCGGGCGTAACTCGTAAATCATCCGATTAAATGGTCTCAAACCTGGTGTGTGTTATGGCCCCGAGTAGTGTGCCGTTGAACGCCAATTCGGACAGACCAGCGGTTTTCAAGAGCCGAAAAACCATGAATATCTACAGTATATCTGTTGAACGCGGGTCTGAGGGGGGCGCATACATTCCCAGTGTGTGAAGTTGTATGCATCGACTTACCTGATTGGCCAACCCGACCCATCGGCTTAACTGATTGGCCAAGGTTCACATAACGTTTGTGCAGAGAAAGAGGGATGAAAACACAGCTGGATGGACATTGAGAGTGAACAAAGAGGAAAAAGGAAGGATAAAGGGAGAGGAATGAGAAAAGGATAGGACACGAAGGAATGATGGGTACACAATAAAATCAACTGTGTTAATATACCCATTTATAACTCTGTGACATCTTCACCCCAGAATAGGGACGCTAGGGTTCATGTGTTTAAATTAACCCTCAGGATTTTACAGTGTACAGAATGGAAGGATTGGCAGAGTTTGAAGCGAGGGATGAGAAGAAATGAAAACAAATAGAGTGGGGGATAAAGAAAGACTATGAGAGAGAAAAGAGGGGACATTTTTCCTTGGTGCTTAATGGCATCCCCCTGGAACACACAATGTAATCATGACGTTTCAACAGTTTAATTATACTCTTAAGCAATATGATTATCCTCTTTCCACGCACTTCAAACCGTTAAACTGCTCATTTCAACCAATCATGTTGTCTTTCTACAACACTGCCCTTGTATTTTTCACTGTTACGCAATTCCACTGCCAATGTCTGGTTAAATGCTCTATTCCCCATAGTCAGGTCTATTAGAAACCCATTGGACTATTTACTGTGTGTGTGTGTGTGTGTGTGTGTGTGTGTGTGTGTGTGTGTGTGTGTGTGTGTGTGTGTGTGTGTGTGTGTGTGTGTGTGTGTGTGTGTGTGTGTGTGTGTGTGTGTGTGTGTGTGTGTGTGTGTGCGTGTGTGTGTCACGCGCACACACATGTGCGTGCACGTGTGTATGCATTTGTGTGTTTTATGGGTGTTTTATGATCTTGGCTTGATGGGATAGCTAAACTGTTTTGTTGGAAGTGAAGAGGTACAGGCTCTAACAAACGTGTGTTTCTTTTGCAAAACCTTAAACACACTTGACCTCTCATGCTTGCGCACACACCCAACACATTCAGCAATACACAGAACATTGCATACGTACAACACAGACACACAAAGGGAGAGAGAGAGAGCAAGAGAAACTAGATGGATCTAATGGGCAATCACACAATCGTGCAAGGTTATGAAAAAGCTTTTGTTGTTGTGCTAAGATAATTGGTTCCACTTCTCTCCCCTCTTTATCGCAGGGCAGATCTCACCCAGTTGAAAGCAGCCCAAAGAGGGTAATTACACTGTTTGACAAGCCTGTTCTTTACAAGGAAGAGCCTCAGTGGTAGAGTAATCACAGAGTACACAATGGTGCGGTCTGTGGCAGTTATTTAGAAAGCCACAAGGACAGGCCACATGAAGTCCGAGTCATCTAAACACGAGCCTTAGATTTGTCACGCTTGTTCTGTGAGGATTGAACATAGTGCACTGCTGGTGGGACGGCTGTAGCTGAGTGGGCACAGAGCGGGCCATCTGGGATTCAGAAGGTTACCGGTCCAGCCCTCAGCTCACCTACTACTCCCTGAGCAAGGCACTTAACCCTTAACAGCTCCCCTCTGTGCGCTCATCAAAGCCATCTGAGCAGCCTTTGGCTGCAGGGTGAAGCTATAAAAGCAATTTCTCCCCGGGGTCCAAAAAATATAAATATAAAAATGGACTCCCTTTCACTTTCCCTTGGTGTATTGGTTACACTATGGTGGCGATGGTCTTGGGGTTCCTGAGGTTCCGATTCTGCAAAATGTCTTCTAAATCTAATAAGCTTTAAAACAATATCACGATTTAAAAAAAATAGCAGATCTACAAGCTCGTAGCGCGGCACTCGGTGCCGCGCTATGAGCTTGTATATCTGCTATTTGCTATAGCCAATGTGTAAAATAATGCTTTGTAGCTCAAATCAAAAAATGACACAGATGCGTTCCAGGTCGTAATGGGTTAAAGTGCAAGCATATAGATGGACTCGCTCTCTCTCTCTTCTGTCAGTAATCAACGATTACTGACAGATGGATGCCTCACTACTAACATGATTCCGCTATGAATGTTTGTCATGTGGATCCATAGCTGTAACTAGATGATCAGAGACTGCCGCTGTATCTTGATATCCACATTTCTATGAATGCCCACACTTCGTAAATGAATGCCCTAGTACTTCGTCATACATCTGTGTCACACAAAAGTAGCGAAAATAGCTGATCTACAAGCTCACAACACGGTGCTTCACGATGTGTTGTAAGCTTGTAGATTGGCAGTTTTTTTTATAGTGGTTAAAACTGTCTGTTGGTTTTATAAATATTGAACCAATGAAAACTATTTACAAGAGCTTGTGACTAAATAATAACTATACTGGATCCATTGGAACACAGTTTTTTATATACAAGGTTTCCACAGTGATGATACTGTATGTATTACACTTTATTACTCTTAAAATAATGATACTTCAGTCAGATAACTCACAAATAGATTGAACCAATATTATAGACAGAATATATTGAACCAATATTATAGAATGAGAATACAAGTGTGGATGTAATATTTTATCTTGGTGTTCAGGCTCTGCTCCATTTTTCTCCCTGTTCAGCACAATTTAGACAACCATCATTAACCATTAAAAGCAGGGAGATGGATATAAATAACAACCCCCCATGGGGAACAGAACCAATGGCAGGGCCTACTGGTGGTGCTGGGGTGGTGTTGGGAGCAAACGCCCCATGACAACAACCATAACATACAAAGCGGAAGGAACGCAGACTTAGGTGAGCTTAAGTAAACCCGCCCAATTGGACAGCTGATTGCCACGTCAGTGTATGACGTATGGGTCTTGCATGACGCTGTATACAGCCACGTGACCTCTCGAGTGTATACTGCCTGAACTAACCTCGCAGGCTACGTTTAATATACGCACATCAATGATCAAAACCCCCAAGCAACACCTATCCCCCTTCTCTCTCTCTCTCTCTCTCTCTCTCTCTCTCTCTCTCTCTATTGAAACTATTGAAATTGCTTGGAACGACAGGGGGTATAATGGAGAATTCTGATTACAAGAAAGTTTTTATATTTTTGAACGCATTCTCTTATTCATGATGGTTATGGTAGATTCTAATCTTTACTCTCTCTCTCACACGCACGCACGCACGCACGCACGCACGCACGCACGCACGCACGCACGCACGCACGCACGCACGCACGCACGCACGCACGCACACACACACGCACACACACACACACACACACACACACACACACACACACACACACACACACACACACACACACCTTTGACCAGACCTCACACAGGCAGCTGCCGGGTTTATTTTGAGAGAAGTGACCTACAGTACAGTAGGGTTTTATCGGCAGTGGGAGGTTAGATTCGGGTATACATCACTGTGATCCTTGTTTAGTAAACTCAGCATCATGTTGTGATGTGATATGGGACGCATACATGTGCTGATTCCTCAGCAGATATGATGTTTTTAAATGATCACATGCCCTGGCCAGACCGACCACCATAGTCTTGAGTTTTGCACACTGTAGTAGCATTGGTGTTGGCAGCCTCTGATTTAGAGCTGGTGCTTGTATCACAGTGATTCACAATGTGATTTCAGGCATTTATATCAAAACACATCTGGATAGATAATACTGGATGGATGGGTGGGTGGGTGGTTGAATGGGTAGATGGATGATTGATTGATTGATTGATTGATTGATTGATTGATTGATTGATTGATTGATTTGGAGTTGGGACACAACACTACCTAAATGTAGACATGATTTTACAATTAAATAGTTTGATAGAAGCTACCATTCTGTTTAGGACAAAATATTCATACCCCAGGTTAAGGTGCTGACTTTCAAAAAGTATGAAATATTTAATTACTAATGTTAACAAAAGGGAAAGAAAGTTATGGACAATTACATTTCCAGGTCTACACATGGTTTAGAAATTTCATCCGGCAATGAATATTAACTTGAAACTTCCCTGACAATGGGCCATGCATAATATCAAGATATGAGACCATTTGAAGCCATTTGATTTATGATTTAATCATTAAGATCTATCTTCTCTGTGACCTGGGCCTCATACATACCAGAATGCATTTCATTCAGACCTTTGTGGGATTACCCTGTGACCAAAATGGTTATGTGTTGTAATGGGCCTGGGTTTTACAGAGAAACAATATCCTATGAGTTACATGCTGAAAACACATTACAACCTCCCAGTCTAACATTAACATGACATTGATAACTACTAAATATCAATGTAATAAAGTTTAATACTTTTCAACTTATCTAACGGACATGCAGCCTTACTTTGTTACACAAAACAACATGTGATTTATTAGAGCCTTACATTTATAAACATACATAATTATGTTCATAATTATTAACCCTCAGTAACATTTGCCCTCTCCCTGTCCTCAAATATATGCGCTAGATTCCAGGCGGTTAGTTAGGTTAACATCTAAGTGAGACTTGTACTATAGCAGCAAAAATTCACAGCCATATGCAAATCCTCTGTAATAACACACACACACACACACACACACACACACACACACACACACACACACACACACACACACACACACACACACACACACACACACACACACACACACACACACACACACACTCACATCACACCTGCCAGTGTCAGTTATTCTACTGTAATATTTGCCAAAGATGCTCTAAAGCCAAGAGTGCTAAACTGAGCTCACCTGCCTCTGTCTTTCACGGCTCAGTATTTGCCAGAGTTCAAAACTGAAGGCAATCATCTCTGGCTATTGGCTTGTTGTGTTTGCCAAACATATCCTAATGCCAGGAGAATGCAGCTACAGCTAGGCACACCTGTCTCTGCCTGTCTACAGCTAGTCTGTTGTTTTTGCCAAAGACAATACAGATCCAGGAACGTTAGTGGTCCCTGGTGGCTGCCAGAGATGTTCTGAAGCCAGAGGTGCTCTGCCTCAACTACTCAAGTTTTACTTTTTTCTGTGGTATTTGCCAAAAGTACCTTAAGCCAAGAACACAGCATGGCTGATTAATGGGACATTCAGAGACACAGAATAGACAGCTGGGATGCTATGAACAATCTTCTGTTGGGATTAAACCTAAGTTACGACGCGTTGCTTCCTGACCAAATCTTTGCGGACCCCCGCAAAGATTTGAGCTAAAAAGTCTTAGCTTGAAGATCAGCTCTTGTCAGCAAACGAAACCATCGCACGATTGAAGTATAAATTAAAGAGAAGGAAGGAACCAAATTGGACGAGTGCTCTGTAAAATGTATAAAGGCATTTCATAGTCAGAAGTGTCTCCTTAACAACCTCGCTGCTAATAAAATAAACAACTCATCAAAGTGACTTGATATATGATGACTCCATAATACATTTTAATCAACGTGCCTTGATACATGATACGGTTAGATCCCAGATGTCGTTTGTGTTCTTTTCCCTCAATCTCAGATCGTCCATCACTTTGATCTCACATCATCTATCACTTTGATCTCACATCATCTATCACTTTGGCTTCACAGGACAGACATAAAAGAATACACTGTTAAAAAGAAATGAAGGAACAAAAGGAGTGTTCATTTAACTGAATGTAAACATTTGTACACTCTCAGTCACTGGATGACATCAGGACCTACTCAGGTACTGGTCCTGAGTCCTGACGTCCAGCGGTCGTTTAGTGTACGCTGCATTCTTCCCTCATGAGCTCTCATCTCTTCCTTTGCTCTTTCCATCATTGCCTTCTTCACTCTTTATCTTCTGAAAGTCATTCGATTTTCTTTATAGAGGAAATAAAAAGAGATGGATGCATTCCAGGCATGGCTTCAATGTCAGGGCCAGGTTCATTTATACTGTCATCGTCATATCCCTGTCAAATACTGTAGGCTCCCTAACTCATTGAAAGTGATGCTATAGATCAGCTGTGTGCGTGCCTGCGTGCATGCCTGCATATCAGTCCGTGTCAGTGCGTGTCAGTGCCAGAGAGTGAGAGTGGCAGGATACAGACAAATAAATAGGCTAAAGTAACTTTAAAGAGAGGAAAAAACGGAATAGAAAAATGAAAGAGAAAGGTAACGGGAAATAACGGGACAAACAATGAATCCTTTTGAGTGAATCTCCACCAGTTCCAGTGAATCATGTTGACGTTCACATCCCCAGTCAGCCAGGCTGACGGCCAGATGCGGGATATGAAAAACACTTCCTGGTCCAGTTGTGGATCATTTTGATTGGCAGACTGTCTGAGCTCAGCTGGAATCCTATCCATTCTGTCTGTGATCTTTGTTCTGTTGGATGTACCGGCTGTTTTCACTGCCTTCACATTTAACCACACATTTGAAAGAGAGAAGGAGGTGGGGGGGGGGGGGGTGGGGGGCTTTAGGCTGTCTCATAATTTAACCCATTAAGATCTGAGGCAGATTCTACAAATGTCTTCTAAATCCTAATGTAACTGAAACACGTACATTATGTTACTATAATCAGTGGTGCTCAAACGTTTTCATGTCAAGGACCCCCAAAATTATATGCATTTGACAACGACCCCCCATCTCAAAATGTTTTGTTCTAGGGACCCCCGCCAAGATTTGAATAAAAAACGTTTGCGTAAAAAGATATACTGTAGTATATCTTGAATATATTATATTCAAATATTTGCACAGATTTTCACGATGAAAAACAATTAGCAGATCTACAAGCTCATAGCGCGGCACTAAGTGACGCAAATAGCCAACACTAAAATCTTAAATTACTTTCCCGGTTTTAATGGGTTAAGAATAGAAATATATTCTCCATTATCCCTGGCGTACCTATTCTGTACTTGTAATTATAGACGAAAAGTTTCGAGAATGTGAGCCTGTAGATCGGCCAAATCTTTTGGGGAAAAAAACAATAAAAAGTAAAGGAAAAAAGATAAATAGGGCTTAAGTGATAAAAGAAATGCACCTGGGCCGCTTACCATGCCCATATATCTTTAGATTGTGACCGTGACATTTTTGAGCCAAAACGTAATCTCTTCGGGGCAGCCGACTGATTAGTCCCAGCTAGTTTGAAGAACATTCGCCCATCCATTTTTACCTTGAACTTGATGATGACCTTGATCTATCACCTTTTATACCCAAAAGTTGATAATGTCTTCAGGGCAGCCTACTGGTCATTCCCTCCAAGTTGCAGGAAAATCGGCCTAAAATGGTCTCAAGTTATATTGCTAACAAACCAACAAACACAAAGGAATGAGTAAGTATAGCAAGTAGAGTAAATATACTAATATAGCCTAATTAGAATTACTGCACCTATATATTATATAGAATACATGAATATTTTACTTTAACATGTGATTGAAATCCCTGCTGAACTGAATATTTATGAAACACCCACCCACTTCTGGAACCTTTGCTACTCCTTCCCCCAGCTTATGGGGCCCCAGTCTGAATTTGCCTGACCTGGTGAAATGAAAAATGTGTTTTTCACACTTTTAGAGCATATCCATGGTCATCATATGATAAGGGCATACAAAATTGTGTATTTTTATACCAAAAGTCAAAAAGCCATCTTAATTACTTCCTGTGAACGAAAACGTGCTGCGTGATGACATAGATAGGCCTACACATTTATGAATATAAATGAATCTTGATTTCGTTCACCTGTGTGATTCTCATAGCTGCACGTTCCTCCAAACACAGATGATTTTAACTGATTTTGAACAGAACTACTCCGTTTTGAATCTCATTCAAGATGACGTCCAGACGGTGTATTACTCATTGTAAACTTAATCAGAGCACTAAAATACGTATCTGAAAACATTTTAGTTTAAAAATAAGCTCTTGGTAACAAACATTCTGCACAGTGGCCGTCTCTCTCTCCCTTGGCCAGAGTGCGCCTGCAGGCTACCAACACTAACCCTGCGCACCACGTGAGTGCCATAGCCTGAAAGGATGGAACCTTCTGATTGGTTGCGATGATGTTTAAGACTGAAACTTAAAACTACAAATGCCATATTGTTGTGTTATATACCTGAAAATGCCAATAAATATATTGTTTAAAAAATAAAATAAAATGAAATGACCGAATATTTCATTTCACTGGACCTTTAAGGCAATGATACTTCAAAGTTTTTCATATCAGCACCCACTCTTTAAAAAATGTACCAAAACAATCCTTAAACGAGTGCATACAAAGACATCCAGTGTGCTCTTTATGGTCTGCAACTAATTTTAACCTGTAATATTTAGTTTCAGAAATGCATTATGAAAATGTACTTTAAATAAACTTGACGTGAAGACGTTAACTTGGCCTTGACAGGCCCAGATGGCCTCATGGCTCTATACTGCTGTACAAGGCAGCAGGTTATATAGCTGTGTGTTGGGTCTAGAATGCCTCTGTCCCTCTGGGTTTGTGATTCCTTTCAAGATTGTGATCTGCAGGGGAAGGGAAGTGTGTGTGTGTGTGTGTGTGTGTGTGTGTGTGTGTGTGTGTGTGTGTGTGTGTGTGTGTGTGTGTGTGTGTGTGTGTGTGTGTGTGTGTGTGTGTGTGTGTGTGTGTGTGTGTGTGCGCGCACGCGTGTGCACACGTGTGTGTGCATTATGTAAGTATAGTACTAGTATTGCTACTGTATACTTGTGAGGGCCAAATATCCCCTAAGTAAGTACAGTATAAAATGAGAAATTTGTGAGGATTCAGTTTGGGGTTTGGATTAGGCATTTAGAGGTCAGGTTTAAGGGTTAAGGTTGGAGCTATGCCTGATTTACTGTATATGTAGGTGCATGCCGGTGTCACATACCGAAAATAGCCTATCTACAAGCTCAATGTGTAGCAGTGCGACACGTTGTGGGCTTGTAGATTGCATACTTTTGGCTTTATAGGCTTTAGGGTTAAAATGGTTAAAAATGTAAATGGCAATCATAAATTTGCTGTTCTAAAATGCTAATGTCCTCACAAATATAGTGATACAAATGTGTGTGTGTGTGTGTGTGTGTGTGTGTGTGTGTGTGTGTGTGTGTGTGTGTGTGTGTGTGTGTGTGTGTGTGTGTGTGTGTGTGTGTGTGTGTGTGTGTGTGTGTGTGTGTGTGTGTGTATGTTGCTTCCAATGGTACGCATGTGTGCAACTCTCAAATGGATGAGCTTCACTCCAATAGCGGTGCATCAACTCATTTGTTTATACAATTACAGTTCAAGTGATTTAAATAGAGAGTCTAATGCTCGTCGTGGGAGTTCCCGTTAAGAAAAGCGTGAAGGAGTAAACCATGACAGGCTGACATCCAGCCAAGGGTCATTAACTATAAGTTCAAACTCATTTGAACACAGTATACGTTTCGTGTGAGCAATGTAGCATATACGCTCATGGCTGTTTGTAAGTGGGTGCGTGCGTGGTATATTTGTCACTTGATCCGTGTGTCTGTGTGGGTTGTTTGTCTTTATGTGTCTGTCTCGTGCTGTGTCTGTGTTTCTCTGCATTTGTCTATGTTTGTCTAAGTTGTAAAAGCTTAAATTAGATTTCAAAAGACAACACAGGACAGAAGTTCTTCCTACAACCACTTACTGTAAGTGGCGTGTGATTCCACAGATAGAACAGCCAGAGAGACTGAGGACATGAGCAGAAAATAAACTGAATCTGTTGTTTAAAGTATATGATCATGATTTCCATATGTCTAAAGCATTTATGAAAGAAAAGATATGTAAGCGAGTATGATCTGATATAGGTAGAGTAGGCACAGTATAGCTTAGTTATAATGCGTGCTGTCGGACCAATGATTCTTTGGAACCATTTAGTTGGACTAATGACATGGCACCACCTTTCGGATTATAGTTTGTGTACATCCTACACGGCATCGTACATTACATTACTTTTATGAACAATTGACTGTCAATTTGTGTAGCCATAATGTCAAAGACTTACTCCCTCTCACAAAGGACTCACAAAGCGACTGTGGGGCAGCAAACATTGGACACATTTCAAACTGCAGCCTTTGATTGACTGGTAATACAAACAGAATTGACACAACAGATTAACAATGATACTTTGCCGATAACACATAACATTGAATGACCAAAATCTGTTCAGAATTACATGTGGGTTCTTACTGACAATCTATTAAGCTACAACACTGTATTGTCATTTTTGTCCCAGTGATGGCAACATGCCACACTGCATCTCAGTGTGTTCACTGTCCAAAGGTTTGTCTCTTTAAAGCCTCTCTACTCTGGTTGCACTGTAATGATGTAATGACAGTCTATTATTATATTCCTTCCCCTCATTACCCCGTGCCTTTTCATACATGCACACAACCTTAAAACAGCAAAGATTGAGGGAGGTACAGTAGGGCATGCCTACTGGCGGAGATTCTGTGCACCTTTCTAGTTGATCCTAGCTGTGGCTGCTTTTTTGGTGTTGTGATTCTCCTCTGCTAGTCTACAGTCTAATACTGCAGATACACAGTATCCTTCTCTATGCTCTGGTGGGAACTGAACTTTTTTTTAATACTTTTATAAGACAGCTTTGGTTGCACATGCACTGCCGTGCATTTTGGTTAGCAAGTGCCGAGTGGGCTGCCATAAAAAGAGCTACAGTATTGTGGTTATGTGACCATTCAGAACCTCATTGAAAACTTGTACATTTAGGACTTTCATGTTAATTGATTTTAGAAACAGGACCCTGTGTGGGTAAAAACCCATAGGCTATCCACTAATAGAAACAGGAATGTCCAGAATCAGCACATTTGTTCCATGGACACATAAAAACACTGAACAGTTTGCTGTTATTTTTCCAAGCATTGTTGCATTGTTATTTATTTCTATTCTAACTTTTCTTTTCTTGAACAACATCTTAAACACAAAAGTCACTTTGTTTGGGTAGAAGAAAGCAGACATATTACAGCAGACAACTTGAATGTTGTCTTGAAGAAGCCCCCCTGGGTTGTAGGTCAGGTCATTGTCTGAGTTGAGTGGCTCTTTGTGTTTCATCTATGATGGAAGGCGGGTCTACACTACAGTATGTGGTGAAAGCTACATGTCTGTCTTACCTTAAGGCTGTTTGTCTAGTCATATTGATCTTTGGCTAGACGTGGACCACTTCCCATCTGTACAATAGGCGTTGAATGTAATCTGTGAACAGAGGTGGTCCACTCTCAATACGTTTTCATTTACCCTTCCTCAAGTGTTATAAATCAATGAATAAGTTAAACAATGAGTAACCTAATGACTCCACAAATGGAATTAGATTTTCTCTCATCTGCACCTTTGCTCTTTAAAATGTATTAAGTTAGTAATTCATTCATATAACAAACGCCTACCGATTTAGATAGTCTTTATTTTCCCATTGGTCTGGTCAATATCAAGGCCCCTTTCAAGAATCTGTACAGTATGTGACATCATCCTCCAGGGAACAGCCTGTTAAGGCTTCAGCAGAGTTAGTGGTGACAGGAAGTAGCAGATAGACACAGGGAGGAACACACACATGTACTGATAGTGCTTAGACACGCACACACACATACACACATAAACACAGACAAACATGCAAGGTGTACACTTAAACATAATGGTGTACATATATTCACATGTACACAAACGTGCATCCATGCACACACAAGCATATGCCTTATATACTTTGTGCATTGTGAGCTTGTAGATCTGATATCTTTGGTGCCCACACACGCAACTAAGTATAACTCAGGCTTAAAACATACTCTCTGGGTGAGCCCCTACCTTCTCTTGGCCCTGCCCAGTGTGAGGCCAGATAAAGGCAGACAGACTCGGCCTCCAGAGCTATTTTAAGCCTATTTCTAGATAAACTCGCACTTTGGTCCTGAAATAGCAGAGAATTATAATGGTTGTTTTCGGACATAGTCACCCCATTAGAATGCAATGTGGGGGGAGAGATGTGGGGTGGGGGGAGGTGCTAGAATCAAGGGAAAAGCCAAGTGCTCCCATTCTCTCATATGTCCAATACTGTTGTACTTTCTCCTATTCTACTCCCCCGCCCTCTCTGTCTCCTTCTCTCTTCGTCTCTTTCCGATACACGCACACGCACGCGCACACACACACACACACACACACACACACACACACACACACACACACACACACACACACACACACACACACACACACACACACACACACACACACACGCACACAACCACTTGAATGTTCAAACACACGTGGCAACAATTCTGCCAGTCAGACCGAGTTTTTAGCTGGTGGCCTGACATCGTCTCCTGGTCACGTCTGTCTGTCTGCTCCACTTTAAGGTAAAAACTCAAACCCCTGCTGAAACCAAACAAACCCACTCTTTCTACTTCTTCCTAATAAGGCAAGGAAAGAGAATTAGATGGAGATGGCCTCGGAATGTGTCCCACATTCTGCATACAGTACATTCTAGGGGGCCTCTCATGACGGCTGTGGCTTTTTTTTTGCATTCAAAAAGGTGACCTCACTTTAAAGAAAGAATAAAAGAGAGAGAGAGGTCAAACGACATGAAAGACAGAAGCTAGGGTGCAAGATGAGGAGGGGAAGAGAAGAAAAAAAGAGAGAAAGCTCAAGGGGAGAAAGGAGACAGGAAGAGAAGAGGAGGGCAAGAGAGGGAGAGGGCAGAGGAGGAACAGAAAGTAAAGGAAAGGATTTTGTTGGTGAAATTAAATGAAACTGAAAGAAACTAAGCAACAGCCAAGTCAGTGGTCCAGCGGCTCAGTTGTGCTTGCCTTGAACATAAATTACCTAATTGTTGCAGTGGTTTTAGGAAGTGAGAGGAAAGAGCATCTCCGTCTCTGAACTAGAGCTAGACCGTTATATCGGTTTGGCTGTTATATTGGCCATTATTTACTTTTTTTTGGCCGAGATGTCCCGATTTTTAACAACTTTCAACCTAGCATCCCTATTCCCTAAAAATAGCAGATCTACAAGCTAACAACATTTCATGGTTTGATGTAGTTCCAGGCCCTGTGGGAAAGAACAAAGGCAAGTTTGTTCGCACTGACGTTTAGGCCACAGATGCACACAAAGTAATGTCTGATTTGTACTCAATCATACACTACAAACTACAAACTCACAACACATGTACATATAACATTCATGTACATATCTGGATTCGAACCTACATATAAAATTCATGTACATATCTGGATTTGAACCTGGATGGGAAGCCGAGATGGATACTCGGCTACAGTACACGTGCATACAGTACTGTATATGCACGCATAGGCATTTGGACAGACATAAATCTTAAACAGAACATGCACACAAGCATGGACAAACACACTGTACACATTCACTCACATCACACTCAAGCAATCTACAAAAGCAATCCGATACCATGAACAATATTCTACCATGAAAAGTATTGGGTAAAAACAAAAATGCATTGAGGTCATTCACGTATCTGGTGGTTTTCACATTCATTCTTAGCAGCAATTTGTATTTATCTAAGACAGAAATGTGAAACCCAGTACAATATTCTTAACGAGACAAATTAGGTCCCAGTCTAAGATAACACGGAGGCTTGCATAATGTGACACTGGACTTTAGACAAAGACCAGGAGTGGAACACAGCAGTTCAAAAAGGATAGAGATGGGAATCAAACCGTTGACCGTTGAGAATAAACACACATTCTGCAGAACAGTGTCCAAAAAATGTCCCCGATTCAAATGTGCTCAACTAGCTATAAACTCAAAGATGCATATTGTGTGTGTGTGTGTGCGCGTACACATACAGTAAAAGCGCACGTGAAAGCCTTTTTGACAGGTGTTGAGTGTGGGATATGGTCTTTATTCTGTTATTCCACAGTCCTGGTAATGTTCCTGGGACCAACCTGTTAAGCACGTCACCACACCCAGCACACTGCATCTGTGTGTGTGTGTGTGTGTGCGTGTGTGTGCGTGTGTGTGTGTGTGTGTGTGTGTGTGTGTGTGTGTGTGTGTGTGTGTGTGTGTGTGTGTGTGTGTGTGTGTCCGTGTGTGTGTGTGTTTGTGTGTGTGTGTGTGTGTGTGTGTGTGTGTGTGTGTGTGTTACCATGCTGTAAACCTAGTGAGGGAGTTGGTTCATTGCCTTTAACAGCTCTGCAGACCAAATGGCAGCACAGCGTAGTGCTTTATACTGCTGGGAGCTGTTGATGTGTGTGTGTATGTCTGAGTAGTGCTTGTGAAAGTGTGGGTATGACAAAGTCCCACACAGACAGACTGACAGACACGGAGATGAAAGATGGTGATGAATGTGTGTATGTATTTGTGTGTTTGTGTGTGTGTGCGTGCATGCGAGCCTGCATGCGTGCGTGCGTGCATTTGTGCGCATACACGTGTGCATTTGTGTGGTGAGGGTGGAATGTTTTGACTTTGGCTGAATAGAGCCTTTACAGCCTTGTTTGGTGGAAAGTGTAAAACACGTTCTATTTGTGAGAGGTTACACACAGCCAGACGTGTGTGAGAGTGCCACTCCCACTCGTAAAATTCCTTCAAGAACATGCATGGTGTGTTCGTGTGTTTGTGTTTGTGTGTGCGTGTGCGTGTGCGTGTGCGTGTGAGTTTGCGTGTGCGTGTGCATGCCATGTGCGCGTGTAAGTGTGAGTGTGATCGAGTGCCTGTGTATGTTTCAGTATCATAGTTTGTGTTTGGATTCCACATGATTCTAATAGACCCCAGTCCATGTCTGTCGGACCTCCAGGCCCCTAAACGGTTCTCTCCCTGTCCAGCACAACCCTCTTGTACACGACCGGCACTGAACTGAACTCCACAAACACACAAACAATCAGTACTGTACTGTATATGCATACATGCACATGCACTACCACTGTTTATAACCTCTTATATAGAACACAGTTCATACACAGACACAAACACAGAGGCAAGCATGCATAATGCACGCATGTGCACTTACACAAACACAAATGCACAAAGTGTACATCATTCACATCATAAATACAGGCGGACACAAAGAAACACTCTAGCTGAATCTACCATAGTATTGAAACATGGGTTTTATATTCCTACAACCTGGGAGATGAAACCACATCTTGAAACAACCTTACGAGTGAGGCAATGATTTGAAACGGGATGGCATCCTCCACCAAACATCAGTCAGTGTATAAACATAGCAAAGCACTGCACAGAGGGTAAGATAGCATTACCATTTACACATGGGACAGGTTTAGACCATAACGGTTATGTAAACATACTTCCAAAAATATATTTGTAATGGTGGAAACAATATTGGAAAATGCATGACTTGAATTCAGGACAAGGACATGCAAGCAGAAATTGATTAAATGGTGCGATTAATGAACAAGAATAAATAAAGAAAATATTCAGATGATAAAAGGAGCCATTGTAAATATTATACCAGAGAGAGAGAGAGAGAGAGAGAGAGAGAGAGAGAGAGAGAGAGAGAGAGAGAGAGAGCGAGAGAGAGGAAGGAATAGCTTTAGTAACTTTGTCCAATAATGTAAATTGTAAATATGTATTTTTCGCCTTACTGCAAGCACCGCGATAACCAAAAGTGGAGTGAAACCGTGTGCATGCACTATCAAGCCAAAACCAAAATAACCCACAGTACATTACTTTGGCTGGGAAATACAGGATCACATTTACATAGAGGAAGCATAGACATACTACTAGCTGACAGCTAACATGGAGCATGCATATAGTTGAAGACACAAACACAGAGAACACATGTACCGAAATTCTACAGCAAGTGTTCTTTAGCTTTATTTATTTTGTATTTTTTTACTGAGTAGGTCCAAGGGTGAGAGACGTACAGTATTCTCATTTGTGGCAGATGTTGGGGGGAAAAGTATAGGTTAGTAGGTCTTTTGATGTGCAGGGAGTACTACAGACCTTTTATCGTGTTATGTTTGTCACACCATCACTATCTTTATCGCAACCACTTACTCCCTGACTCTGACACATTCAGGTTATGGAGAGGAATTCCTATGGTAAAGGATCTGTTATATTGCTAGTTCCTGTCGTTGACGCAATGCTGTGAGTGGTGTGGTGCCTATCAGTGCCGTGCTAAAGCCTCACTCAATGGTATCCATTTTTCTGTTTCTTGAGTTGAGGCCCCAAACGTTAAGATTAATTGACTAGTAATTGGTTAACTTAATTACTCTGATGTGAAACCCATCTAGATACATTTGGTGTTTTAAATGTCATTTTCACTTTTAAAACAAATGAAACCCATGACAAGGAATGTCATAAACACATAATGTTAATCTTCATTATTCCCTAGACGAAAAAGAATAAATCCACACACACTCATGTACTGTGTCCTATCCACCTGTTTCCTAGGCTTGTGTTTTCCACTTCCTGTCGGATTTCATTGGATATCATTAGTCATCTGACCGGTTTCATTGGATTTCATTGGATCAAAAGACAGGAAGTGGAACACAGTGAAAAGCCTAGGAAACAGGTGGATACTATCACTCACACATTGAAGCAATGAGAGTAGGTTTACCTAATGTGACATGGTTGTTGTTGTTGATGATTTATTTTCGTCATTTCTGTTTTATTACAATAGCTACAGTAAGAGCAGGAGAATCACACAGCAAACAGTCCGGCCGTCTGGGAGTTGAACCGGGGACATGCTGATCAGGGCATTTTGGGCCCATAGTATGTGCCCTAAACATTCGGATATCGGGTCACCCCAACTTGATTTTGTTTCAAAGTCCCTGCAACATGATGGGATCTCTATAAGAAACCATACTGGGCCGTTCTGATTTTTTCCCCCCCATCTGTTACCGTCTAACCCTAAAACATTTCCACGTTGTTGTCTTTACCAGGCTGACAGGGCAGGATATGAATATAAAAAAAAACAGGGAAAAATCTTGATCTGGGTCTGATCGACCCAAAATTTAAATCGCATGGTGATGAGCCTCTATATAGAGCACACCTCCAAAAGCTCTTTTACTTCTGCTCATAGGTAGTGCCAAAATGTGAAAGGTTGAACCCTATGTTGTAGAAACGTATTTCCCCCTCCAGCTTCTTCACCTCTTGCCACCTGCAACCCACGACTGACACAGTGCTCGGCAGGCCATCCTGCCTGGCGAAGACCTGCGCTCAGAGTTGCATCCTTTTCTAGTTGATTCTTGTTATACTGTAGCTAGAATGCAGCTGAGCCTCCAGTGTACAGAGATGAAGGGAGTGCTTTGGAAACACCTATTCTAAAGCCTGGTGCTGTTTCTCTTTTATCATGTGCTGCAAGTGAGAAGACCACAGTCAGGTCAGTTCTGTCATAGATTAATAGAGTATTTTTTTGGGGGGGGGGGGGGGGGGGGA
>NC_139941.1:28996617-28999117 GCF_963454915.1 Gymnoscopelus microlampas
AAGCCAGTGGCTCTCACCCACCCCCCTCCCCCACCCCTCTCCTCCATCAACCCCACTGCCCCTTACAACAAGCCTCCCAAGCCGTACGGAGGCTGTGGGACGGCGTGCGACTACCCGGCGTCGCGGTCCCCCTTCACCGCCTCCATCCCCTCGCCGTCCTCCGCCTTCACTCCTGCCTCCGTCTCCCGTGCGACCCCTTCCCCTGGATCTCACCCCTCCTCCTCCTCCACCTCCTCCCCCTCCCCCCCTGGCCTCGTGGCTCCCCAGCCGTCGGTCTATAACACGCCAATCAACCTCTACTCCAATGAAAATGCATGCGAGGTGGCCATGGGGCAGAGGCGGGGCCTGTTGGAGAGTCAGGGCGGAGCCTTGCCACCGGAGTTCAATGGGTGAGTGGCTGAGACTTTAAGACAAATTAATCTGTTCCTGGTGCTTCAATGATAAATGGCTTTCTCTGTATTAATGATTGAGGAAAAAAGATATAATACTTGTCTGGAACAGATTTGCTTGCCTACACTTTCCTTCATTTTTTTCTGGACAGTCAAAACCTGTCTTAGCATTTGCCACACATTCCCTCAGGTTCGTATGGTCATAGCACTACATCATTGAAATGCAAAGAGGCAGGTTATGTGGTAATGCCACATGATACAGAACAAGACTGGCTCTTATAAGGAGGAAAATGAGACTGCATTTGAAATTCACCACTTCCAACCTTTCAATAGTGTTGGCTCTTTCCACTAAAATAACATCAGCATGTCCTGTGAAAAAGTACTGTAGCCAATGTAGAAGTCATGTAGTGTAGTAAAAAACAATCAATGAATGAATTTCTATAATTTACGGTACTGTATATGCTGTAATTCAGTATAACATACAAAGATACCACATGCAGTGGACAGACACATTAAGTGTACAGTACCAAGCTCTAGAGAATGTAGGGAAAGACAGACACATTAACTGTAGTTGTTGCTGGTGGAAGACAACCTCATCTTCACCTCATTTATCTATTGGTCCTCTGTCTCTTTTCCTCACACCAACCACCATGTTTACTGCTTACTTTATGCTATGCTTGATCCTTGAACCTTGAATGCTGTTTTTCACATTCAAGGTGTTATCCTAACATTAGCTCTCTTCTCCACTGTGTTATCTTTCACTTTCCTGACCCCAAAACCCCCTCTGGTGTAGTTGATGCCATGACTAAGCTGTGTATATTTAGCCTGTATTGGTGCTGTAACTTTAGATGTGTGGGGATCAGTGTGCATTAGGTAGTCCTTCAGTGAGGCAGGTTCTTAGCTTTGGATCTATTTAGATTTACATGGGTATCGTGAATCTGAACAGAAAGTCAGTCAGTCCGTGAAGATCTTTGGTTTTTATCTGTTTAGATTTATGAGGGTATTCAGTCTAAATGGCTGCAGTAGCTCTTCTCAGACCAGACCAGACAGATTAGTCATCATTCAGACACAGTCAAAACCGGAGCAAAAATGGACGCACATTTTTGCACTTCAGTAGATAATTCCAAAACATGTCTGTATCCATCGGTTTGGCCAATCCGCCTGTTTTTCATCTCATCTCTGACAGACTGTCAAAGGTCTTTGCAATATGTCTTTTTGTGACATCAGGTCAACATACCCAAGTGATCTGTATAAGCACACAAGCACGCATACACACACTTGGTACAATATTGGCCTATAAATGCACATTGTAAATGTCTAGCATTCAAAACCAGCTATATTTGCAATGTTCTGGAATCTTCTCTGCTGTGAAATGAAATTGTATATTGATGATATAAGTATTTGTTTCCTGTTTTCGTTTTTACTGAGCTTGGGTGAGTTTGCCAGGTTGGACTTCTTCCACTGACATCATATCCTTGAGTACAGTATGGGAAATGTGGGGGCGGGAGGATTTAGCTCTTCAAACACCGATTTCCAAAATGTATGTAACATATTTTTAGTGTATGAGAAAATTATAACATAGGTACAGTTTTTTCACATTATATGAATTTCCAGCATTTACAATTAAACTGCTTTCATAATTTTCTTTCACACTATAAGTGATGGCCTATATTGTTGGATTTTTTTTTTTGTCACTTGGAATTTTTATTAAAATGTTTGTACACACACATACAATATACACATATATTGTTGGATATTAACTCAAATTGGGAAATGCTTTTCAAGGAAGTCATTTCTTTTTCTTTCTGGGAATTAAGGCCAATATATGCTTGGAGCGAGTGATGCAACGTTCCAAGCATAAATTGGCCTTTAAGCTACTGTAATAGAAACACATTTCCCATTTGCATTATGACACCCTGTCTTCCTTTCAGTGGAATTGATGTGAGTGTAATTCCTTTCAGCATCAGTGAATCTATGTATTTAGTTGTATTGCTACAGGTGAGGTGCATGCATGTTCATAGTTGGATGTTGCATGCCTGTGTGAGCTGTGTGTAGTGTGCTTCTTTTCAAAGGGGACTAATTTTTATGGATGTTTTCAAAGCTTAGTTTTA